>NC_135659.1:71962350-72280234 GCF_964188315.1 Podarcis muralis | reverse complement strand
CACTTTTCATAAACTGTAATCTGCTTTCTAATTTTTTCATAAATAGACAAAAATCCTTGTCAGCAATTTTAAATAGATGGACATATGGCTGAAAAAAAATATAATAATGCCATATAACATGGATATAAACTGTCCATTTCTTGCTGTACAAATAATAGAAACGAGTTTGGCAGGGTTTTTTTTTCGTTTGTTTCTTTTTATACACATCTCCATTCTATGTATAACTAAAAAAATGTGCTACAATTAATATAAAATGCTTTTACTATAAAGTAAACTACTAATTTCTTCCACAAAAAAATCTTAAAGATGTCTTTAGCACAGTTCTAAAACATTTATTAAGCTACTTACAACTATCCAACAAATTATATTTTTCATGGTCTTTTCACATTGTTTCCCTCTCATATTTGCACTTCTGCTTCCCATCTGCTCTGTCCACCTAACCTCCAAACAACAGGTTCTAATTTTTAATTTTTAAATTTAATTTTTTTTTTGCCAGACATCTGAGGCCTTTCGCATGTACAATATTCACAACAGACTTCACATTTGTCTTGCACAAAGGTTAGTGCCATTTAGCAAGTCATCGAAAGAGTGTCTCCTCCTGCTGAGCCAAGCCTAATGCCTCTGAGCGAGCGCGGCGCCCGGGTCTGTGCTGAATCTAAAAAGCAGTTCGCTAGGAAAATGGTCCATAGCTAAGCTGGTGGCAAGCAGAGAAAGGCGCGCGGGGCAGGCAGGTGGAGTTGGGGGGGTGGTCCTTTGTAAATTTTGTTCTTTGTGATTTATGCAAGGTTGGCTTCCATGTACAATAGGACTTCGGAGAAGAAGGAGAAAGGGAGGGAGGAGGAAGAGGAGAAGAGAAGGAAAGGAATAAGCTGCTCTCAGAGCCAGGATATGAAGCCAAAGGCGAGGTGCTCTCTTGCCCTTGTGACTTGCTTGATGCCCATCTGGGTAGCCTGTATCACAGACCCTCTTAAATGTCCTTCCTTTTCACCTTTGCAGAATGGAGATGTCAGGGTTTAAGTGAGGTAGAGTGACTTGTCCCTTGGCAGCATGCTGTAAGAGAAACAGGAGGAAGAGGATGGGTGAGATTGTGAAAAATAATATTAATCATAATCATAATACAACCACCAGGCTAGCAGGCACATCTAGAATATATTCCATACTGGTATATAGGTTTATATATTCCCTACTTGCCATATACTGTAATTGCCACAAACTGGATTTTTAAAATGTGGGATACAACTCTCCAAGCTTTTGATAGCAGCATTAGGATCGTCCGTGCTTGTAAGTTACAAATAGATGGGAAGGCAGATTAAAGGGCAATCCTTCTTTCCTTGGCTTGAAATTCATAATGATTACAGAGATCTTAGCTGCAAAACACAATAATCAAAACCAATGGTATGTATGCTGTTGAATCTAATGCAAATTGAAGCGGCACACTATGACTTCGAAAAAGGATGTTTAAAAAAGTTGCCCTCTCAAAGAACAGAAACAATTTCTTTTTGCCAGATTATGAATAGCTAACTCAATCAAGGTGAGGGACAAACACAAATGTCAAAGTAATGAAAACCTGTTACGTTAATTTAATGATATCTATCTATCTATCTATCTATCTATCTATCTATCTATCTATCTATCTAATCATCTAATCTTTTTGCCAAACCATGAGAATGAGTTCAGCTGAGACAAAAGTGGGGGTAGGAGAAGAAGAGGCTACAAGGAAGTAAAAGACTGGAGATTTCAGGGCAATTTAAGCACCCCTCACTTGCATGGCTTCTTAGCTCTTTTGTTTTTAAACTGGACCCCTGCTCTCCATTACACAGCTTTAAATAGATTGGCCCATAACTGTCACCCCAGATTTGGCTCTCTGTGGTAGCAAATCTTTGCTGGTTTGTGCCCTGGAGATTAACCCTCCCCTCAAAAACACTGGAGTAGGAATAATGAGAACAGAGTGAAGCACTTCACTGATATATCCGTTTGCAAAAGAAGTCAGCATCCTATCATGTCCATCACATTCTCTCTTATAATTCACTTATCTGTACTTTTTTATAAGCAGCGTTTAAAATGTTCTGTCTTCCTATCCTCAGCAAAGATTTAATACGTAGACAAGTAGTGAGGTCTTCTAGTACCAAAACTTCATTAATTTTACAAACTACTCTCCCAAACACATTACGGGCATTGCTATAAATAATTGAATCCAAACTAAGTGCGCTTACTATGTTTTATCTCTCCTTTCTTACAGTGTTTGTTCACTTACTCAAGTGATTTGGAAGACTGAATAATTTGGAATGAATCTTCCAGTCTCCATCATGAATTAGCGTAGTCTGTTTTTGTTTGGACAAACTGACTGTATGCAAGTCAGCAGGTCTGTGCGATTTGCTTCACAGACTAATGCTCTGTTCAAGCTGCTTATCCCAGAGTGCTCCCATGACCACTCTGGACTAAAAGGTTTAAAGAACACAGCCTAAATTACAAAGTTTGATTAAGATGCCCAGAGAGCAGATCATACATGGTGGCATGGAAGGGTAAACAATAATTAACTGTGAGAGATGAGAGTGGCTGACAATTATTCAGTGGTCTAATGTCTGATAAACAGAGAAGAAAAATAAACACAGCAGTAGCCTTTAATGAGAAAAACCCAGCGGTCATGACCATTATTAGGATGGAACAAGCCTGAGTAAAGTAACAGAGCAAATATTGATGGCAAGGTTCTAAGATCTGCTGCTCAGATGCTGCTGCACTTCAGATTTGGCACACAGTCCTGATAGTGCTGAAGCATTTTCACAAGAAGCTCTGAGGATGCAAAAGAGGAAACTGCATCGTATTGCAGGGGATGGAACTCTCCATGTTCCTGTGACAAGCAACAATCTCAAGTAACAATGCATTCAAACAATGCCCTTCCAAAGCCAATATCTGTGCCTCATCAGCTAGAGATGAGGTGCTACTGTTTAAGCCTTCAAAATGTCTGAAGCTTTATGGGTCTGGTTTGTTCCACTAGATAATCAAAATCTACAATAAGTAGTCAAAGCAACTATTGTGCTATTTGTGCCCACTAATTATATGATAAACATGCTTCAAATCAAGGTTGCAAAAATTGCAAGGTGTGTGTGGATGGCTCAAAATTTCTGCAGACCATCTATACCACCTCTCTTTATACAAGTCTGCACTATGCTGGAGGTATATTGCAAAAAACAAAAAAACCCAAACACCTCATCTTTCATCAATGTGATTTCCGTTTGTGAAGTTTACAACACGTTTTCCTGAAACTTTTTTTTGATGTGTCTAGATCCAACCTAAGTCCCAGCCCCTACAGAATCTGAACAAACATATACTGGTCTGAAAACACACACAAAAAGAACACTAATTAGGAAGGAGGCTGGGTTTGCTAACTTTAGCAAGGTAGTATGGTCTAGGGCTATAGCATCCAAGAGCATATGAGAGGCGTGTTGCCATTATAATATTTATTGAATAGCCAAGTGCATTTCCTACAATTATGCAATTAAACAATTGTACTATAGTGCCATTCATTTCCCCCTGAATCCCATGATCAAAGGATTACACTCTGCCTATCATCAGAATGACCCAAGCCCACTGATTCTGTCCAAGGTGCGCTGCCTGTGTTAGACCTTCATAACAGACGTTTGAATTATGCTGACTTTAAAAGAACAACGGTGTGTTCATTGCAAGCATCAAATATTACGAGAAGACTGTGAGCACGATTCGTCCAGGGATGACATTTGATGCAGACTCTCATACATTGTGAGGGAGGCCAGAATCATCAGCAACCCCCACCCACCCCCTGCCAAAAAATATATGCCCCACACTGGAATTTTGCTGCAGAAGTTAGTTCACCTCATAATCTGCTATAATGATTTTCTGTCATCCTTAGCCTAATCTGCATGGTTTAAATATGATTTTCCAGGAATATGAGATAAAACCATGAAATCTGACATTTTCACTGTGACAAAGGCATGAAATGTGAGCGCTTTGATCATGAATGGTACGGGGCACTGTGCACACACAATACTGCATCTTGCCAGAATGCCAAGAGCTTGTTTTCCTTCCTTAGAGCGGCTACCTGCCTGCTGCATTCATGTTTCATTAAGGTACTCTAGCATTCTTCAGCATGCCAATACGCCTAAATAATGCAATTTTTATATTGGGTGATATATTATTTTGATATTAAGCTAAATAATGAAGCTGCACTTAAGAGAGGCTTCTAACTTACATCAGCCCCAAAACAGGTGTCTCATTACATAACCTGCCTTCTGAAGTGCGTATGTGTGTGAGAGAGAGACAGAGAAAGAAACACACACACACACACACACACACACACACAGAGAGAGAGAGAGAGAGAGAGAGAGAGACTTACATTCAATGTTTAAAAATTAGCCCCTTTTTGTTGCAAACAGCATCACATAGAACCAATAGAAACAGCAACATTTCGGAAAGTCCTGAATGCCAGATATGCTTGAAATTGCTTATTTGCCTCCCACATTATTATAAAAATAACATACCACACCGGTTCTTCCTACTGCAAAGTACTATTTATTCCACAGCAAGTTCTGTGTGGATATGTGTAGTAGGAAGGACCCAAACAAGCATTTCCTCTACACAAGTTCAAAAAGCATTAAGCACTGGCATTCCAAAACATTTATGCCTTCTCTTGAACTTTCCAGATTATTTAAGGAAAAGCACTTCCCCGCTCTCTCTCTCTAGGAAGGGGCCTTGAAGTCTGGCCTTGAATTTCCCAAATTCCATTTCCCACCTAATGGAGGCGAAGGTGAGGCAGCCTTGTTGCAGAAAGGCAGCCTTGTCTCAGAAAAGCATCTTTTGCCACTTTACCTCTTTGTCTGGTCCTTTAATAATACAATAGATAAATGTGCACTCTGGTGCTGGGGGTGGGATGGCATACAAATGGAACTTAAGAAAAGGAAAAGAAAGAAAAAAATTCCAGAGTCTTCTCACCCACCCCCTTATTCTTTTCGGGAGGAAGCAGTTTGGAAAAGAGAGAGGGGACGGGGGTTAGCTTTCTCACTTGTTTCTAGTCAATCAGAGTTGTGCTCAGCAGCTTTTGCTACAAACAGGAGAAATGCGATTTTGGAAGAAGAATGTACGTCTGACCCAAACAGAGTTGGTATGGTTCCATAGCGGGCTTGTGGATGAAATGATGGACACCTGGATGGATGGAAGGCATTTTCTGACTAGCGGGGACAAGGTCACACCCACATCATGCATTTAAAGCCATGGTTTCTCCCTCAAAGAGTCCTAGGAACTACAATTTTAAATGTGCATTAAATGTGCATTAAATGTACATAGTGTGGCGTGTCTTCAGCCAGAGTCTTTCTCAGAAATGCAAAATGAGACCTTTTAACTTGGGATCTTACATATGCAAAAAACAAAAACAAACAAAAAAACAAAAAACAAAATAAAAATAGTTTGCCACTGGGAAAAGGCCATAGCTGTTTGCCTCTAGCTAAGCACCTGAAATCCCTGGCTATAATTTAAAATGTTGGCCAATTTTTTTTTAAGATCAGTATTTACCTAAACATTTCCTTTAAACAGTTAACATTTGAACACAGGGTGCTCAGTTCCTCCTCTAAATGCCAACATTTAAGCACTATCAAAATTTACAGAGCTAAGTTGTAACACTTTAGGCCTTATGTGTACAGAACTGTTTTGCCAAGGACAGCAAGAAAAACTTTTCAGGCTTCCCCTGGTGTCAGGGTGGGGAGGTGGGGTTTACATTCACAAAGAGGACACTGGGGGGGAAATCCCTGCAGCAAAGTAGCTTCAAAACAGACAGAAGTAATCCTAAGTGACCAGTACAATATTCACTTGTGCTACAGAAAGGATGGGAGATGCTCTCTATGCAGAAACTCCACTGGATGACCACAGAGAGTAGAGATGAATGCTGTATTTCTGGATGGAGTGATGCCATAGATAAAGCTTGAAGTTTCAATAACATATTCCTGTCTTCTTAAACAAAACAAAGCCCAGTGCTTAATCCACATTGCAACTGAACTATCATGGCACCTCCCAGGGAACCCTGGGAATTGTGGGGCTTCCCCCCACAAAGGTACTGAAAGATTGTAAGACCAAACCGTTGAACTGCCACAGAGAACTGTGGTTCTCAGGATCCTTTATGAGATTCTTTATTGGAAGCAGATGACATGTGCCAGTCAAACTGGTTTATGTTTGCAATGGATACATGGCTGAAGGGGGGAGGGGGGAGGCTAAGCTTCCCCTTCTGTGCATTTCTACCCACAAAGCAATATATGAAAATCAGTGATAAGATCCTTATTCTTACAAATCAAAGATGAGATGATAAACGTGAATTTTAGCTACACCACTTTAGTGGACAGAACTGAATTATTCTTCACGCACCAAAAAATGCTCTGTACACAGGAAGCAGGTATCAAGAAGAATGGTTCCTAATTGGCTTTCTGCATGCCATGCTAGTATTCATTATGCAAGGAACTTTTTTTTATGTAGAGGAGTTATTCACATGATATCATGCTGTAAGCAATGCTTCATATTCTGACTCAAGTGTCTTGTGGGTAGGAAGCGATGGACTCAACATTCAACTCAGCCCTACATTTTTTGCAAATCATAAAGAAAATTCACACTGCATATGCTCAGAACTAGATGAGCACCAGCAGGATGGTGACACTTTGTATGGGGATTCTTGCTTGTATACTGAATGCATTGTTGACGCAATCATGTGCAATTGATTGCTTTTAAAAAAAGCCCAGGGTTGCAATGCATTTGTTCATGTGCATTACTTAAAGCAGGGATGCCAAGCCTCTGGACCCCCCCTCCTGATATTGTAGGACTACAACTCCCATAATCCATTGTCACTGACCCAGCATGCTAGGGCTGATGGGAGTTGGAGTAGAACAACTTATAGAGGGCCACAGCTTCCTCACCTGATTTAGATGGAGGAGAAAAAAATGGGAAAGAATGGAAGGTTGCAGCTAGAGCAAACGACCAATTCTGATATTAATTCTAGAAACTATGAACATTTGGAAGGGTTAGGGTCTCTGGACCATAATAAAGGTTGATGATGATAAAAACACTCATGCTCAAAACAAGTATGAATGTTTTTGAAACATGGTGCTTTGATTACTTCCATCATTTAGACAGCCCTCTAAACATGCTGAAATTTCTTATTTTGTCTACTGGCCTGCAGTGGTTAATTCCGCACTCTCTGCTGGGGTATTCATTGTCCCACTCGGTATTTCCTGGGGGGTTTGATGCAGCAGGTGATCGCGGCCCAACACTGTTCTGAAACTCAGATGACATATGAGAGAAGTCCTAAACGTGGAAGAACAGAGGAAAAGAAAATGTTATAAAGCAGGATATGGGCAAAACAGTCTGGCTTTACCTATAACTTCCAAACAGAGTCCCAGCTGAGCAAAGTGCTTAAATGTATGGATAGCAAAATATTCAAGAACTTCATTTAAATCAAGACCAAAGTGAAAATATACAACAGGATGTTTATTCTCTAAAGGTATCAGCTGCTTTCCTTGTTTTACAAGGTCATGTTTTGAGAAAAATTCGTTCCATATTTATTGCCCATATTATGCACAATGACACATAGATGCTTTTGCCTGCATCTATGTTTTTGTTTTGTTTCTTTGCAATCATAAACACTTTCCCCAAAAGAAATGTGTCTCTCACAGGCATTAAAGTAGTTGAAGTTAAAGTAACGTGGTGAGGAGAATCTTTACAAGCACTGTTGCTTTATCTGATGACACCTTTTTGACTCCAAAACAGCTTGAGAGACAGTCTAATGAGAGATGCTGTTGCAGATGCTGGTGTATGGTTTAATCATAATCAAATGAACAGCATCTATTAACTAGGAAAAGAGGAGATCTGAACAAGGAATTCAAGCAACAAGTTTTATAAAAATTAAGCTTTATTTGGACCAGTGATGCAAAATACTCCATTTCCAAGTTCACCTACTTTAGAGCTCTTCAACTGACTTTAATTAGTTAGTTCTACTTCACTATAATTATTTTGAAGCTGGTTTGAAGATTTTGATCTAAATTACTACGTTGCAAACTACCACAGTGATAAACCATGACAAAAATGTTCATATTTGCAGATCACTTCTCATTCTCAATCCCCAAAAGAAAGCTATGACCATTATGCTATTATAATATTCAAAATATGGATAACCATGATGTGACATTTCAGAAGGAAGACTTTCAATAAAGCTATTTCTCTCCACCCCCAATTGACATCAACCAGGTGCAAATACAAGGCAGCTCAGAATCCAAGGAAAATACCAACTCTGAGAGTTCAGGAACATGGAAGGTTCTGCGCATATAAGTCCATGTATCCAATTACCTATATGACAGACGTCCTGAACACATAAACTGTGGGGAAACTGCACTGCAGATTCACCTCCAAACTCTAAATGATAAATTCACTGGATCCGTCTTGATGAACAATCCCACACACTTGAAAATGAGGGGCATAACTTTGAAATGCTTTTCAATATAAGAACTCCTGACTGCCAAAATCTCCATTAGTTAGCACAGCAGCAGCAATGTTGAGCTTTTGCCACCGGTGCTTTGGGGTGCCTGGCTAATATAGTGCTCTATTTTGGGGCAGTATATAGAAACCTCCCACAACAAGGTGGTGCATTTTATTAAAGAATTCAAATTATTGCAACCCAGAAAGTAATGACAGTTAATGGCCTTTACGTGCCATTTGAAAAAGTAGTCTTGGGTGTGCCAATGTGATGTGATTCAGGAGGTTCATGATGGGTAGCCCCTTTGAAGATCAGGGAAATTATGCTCTGGGAGGTGTTTAAGCCTTTCCTCCCATGCCTTTCCCCCACTGTAAATCAGCCCACACTCACCAAAAATTGCTACTAGCTAAACAAGCAGAAAAGACAGCAAAAGATTCTATTCCTGTCTGCCATAGGAGGAAGGAAAGGCTGAAACAGTAGTCTTGTTCACACATTATGGTAAATCATAGTTAATGGTTCATCATGAATGTGTGTTATCTCACTATCTTTGCTCCTCCCATGGGAAAAACAAACCATGACCTTTGGCTTAGCGCCACGTCCAAATCAGGGATCATGCAACCAAGGTTTATTCTAGGGCTTGCTGACCATAGTTTGCTTGAGCAAAACAAAACCACAATTCTTGCCAGGGATCGTGGTTTGCTTTTCCAGAGTGTTAACAAGGACAAACAAAGAAAGTAAGACCAGGAGATTTGTGATAAATCATTAACTGTAAGGGTGAAGTAGGCCACTCTCTTCCAAAGCACCATTTCCCCAGTCTTCAAAGCAGCCCAGTGGGAGCTGCTGATTAGCAAAACAAGTAACCAAGGGACACTTCAATCATGGATCTTTTGAGCATCGTGTGTAGTTCAGCCACTAGTTTGCAAAACCCAGATGTGCAGAATTCATGGTTAGGAAATGGAATTTAGGGCTCAAGCCACTCACCTGCTGGCCTGGTGGTGAAGAGTTCATTGGGGGCTGTACCTGTAGTGCCATGGAAGGAGACAAGATGGGTTGCTGTTGGACCTGCTGCATGCTGAGGGACTGGTTGAGGATGGAGCTCTGTGGGTGGTGCAAAGACAGCTGCTGATGGAGAGGGGGGCTGATCTGGAAAGAAGGGGGTGGCGAGGCACTGATGCTGGGCAATATGGGTTTGGAATTGAGGGTCCTGGAGAGGCCGGGGTGAGGGTGTCCACGGTAGCTCTGCAGGTCTGCTGGGGACAAGAAGGAGCCCAAGCCAGGATAGGGTGATGAGGCCTGTGGTGGCATCGTATACAAGGGCTGTTTCGGTGGGATCATTTTTGAAGGTTGGTTGGTTTGGGCACTTTTTGTCTCCCCTTGGTCAGCTGAGCTCTGCAAAACGGTGGGAGGAGGAACCACACAAACGCACAGAACAGATTGCAAATGAAGGACAAGTCACTGAAATTAAGTACATGCAACTTCGACATCTGAATAACCGAAAGGCACAGTTCTCCTCCCCTTTTAAACTTTGCCCCTTCTATCAGATGATGCTAAGAAAGGAAACCTAAGAACAAGTTGTAAAATGCATGATTTAACACGTGTTTCCAGTGCTTGAAGTTCAATAACAGTTGGCCAAAATAAATAAATATCACAATGGAAATCAATATGGCATGGAGCAGTGGAGGAGGCAACATAGCTCAGTGGTAGAGCACATGTTATGCATGCAGAAGATCCCAGGACCAATCCTTAGCCACTCTACTTAAAGGATTCCCAAGACCCCCTAAAGCAACTGCCAATCAGAGTAGCCAATAGTGCCCAGGATGGACAAATCTAAGGCTGCTTATTAAATTATGCTGCACTTGTCAGTTGTTTTGCAATTATTGCCTTTCTCAAATTCACAACAATCACCATGGTGCTACTGACTGATTAGTTGCAAAATGGGCAGCAGCATCTCAATGGCTACCCAGTAAGTTCATGATGCAGTGGAGAGATGAAATGAGGTCAAAACTTTAAAAAAACCAAAAAACCCCAAAAAAACTTTCTACTGAACTACAGCAGCTTCAGAGTTGAAAAATACAGGGCAGGGGGGAGGTATCTGGGCAGTGATGGAGATGGAATAAAATAGAGGGGAATATAGCAATTTCTAATTCTGGTAGCCTCAGCATCTAAGTAACTAATGAAGGTGCCCCAGTCCCAAACTGAAGGATTGTTGGTGTCTGCTATCTTCTATGCCACCTGCTCCACTCTGTACAGGGATTTTCTAACATTAAAAAATTACTTATTTATCTATCTAAAGCAATAGACAAGATTTTAAGGCATTTGCCAGCAAAGATAATTGGGTGATGGTGGGGTTTTTTTTGCTCTCTCTCTCAAAGTCCTCATTCCAGTTTTATTTAAATATGAAAGTCACCTTTTAAAACTCTTTTTTAAAAAAGCCCACAACAGTTATTATTGCTGCTTTGCTAAATGCGGCGAGATACTGCACCAATGAATTATATGCAGCATGAGCAGAATACCAATATCAAAATATCCAACCTTAAATACATTCAGCGCAGTTATGAATCTTTTTAAACACTTAAACCAATGAAAGGGACTCGGATTATTTCCTTTTTGACCTTTTTGCCACAGCTCTTAACCTTCAAGCATGGCTCTGTTAACTCCCCAGGCAACGTTCCTCAGTGCTCACTCCACAGCATGAAGTACATGTTTACCCCTATTTTAATTATACTGAAATTAAAATTATTTAAATTTTTTTTTGAAGGGAAAAAGTAAATGTAATTCCGCACAATTTTAACACTTTAAAATGGCAGCCTTGGCTTGGCCGCTTGTATACTACTGATGCTGGGAGCTCTCCGTGGTTCTGAAGCACTGTGCCTACCGCATAGGGGAAAAGGGGCAGCTTAGCGGTAGGACACATGCTTTGCAGGCAGAAGGTCTCAGGTTCAATACTTGGTTGAAAGAGACTCCTGTCTGAAACCCTAGAGAGCTGCTGCCAGTCAGTGCAGACAGTTCTGAGCTAGATGGGCCAATGGCCTGACTCAGTGCAAGGTGGCTTCCTGTGAAGTAGGTTGGCTACCCATCCAGTTCTCTCCCTCACAGCTTCAGTCAGGAGTGCCAAGAGGGTTTCCTGGGTCCAGCGGACTTTCTGACCCACATGCAAAATTGTACAAGGGTTTGCTCTGTGTCATAGGCAAACTTGTGTCCTCTTCTGCAGGTGGAGTGGAGGGTATGGAAGTAAATCAGTGGCCACACATAGAAATCACCTCTGTTTTAAAGCAGAGATTGGATGACCATTTGTCATGGATGCTTTAGTTGAGATTCCTGCATTGCAAGACCAGATGACCCTCAGGATTCTATGAGATGTGTGTAGTGCATGAGTGAGGGGGTGGAATGAAAAGTTCTGGCTCTGCTCACTTTTGCTGACACCCACTTTCATTCTGGACCCTTCCATTGCTGACATGCAGCTCCTGGAGGCTTGGCCATGAGGCTGAAAAAAGTCCTTTGTCCCAGTATATCTGTTATTCATAGAACACGGTGACAGTGGCCACTGAAGGAATATCTATGGATTGCCAGCACAGATTTTTTTTAAAAAAAATATCATTATTATATCTCAGTGTCTCCTTTGTTCTAGCAGATAATAATTCTTATTTTCCTATTCCCATTGCCACCTAATCAGCCACACCATTACGAGTTATTGCTCCATCAGATGCTCTTTCTCATCTTGCTATAATGCATCTATGTGACATCAGGTAGCGATAGTTGTTGGCTCTGGTGCAGAATACTACTTCAGCACAGAAATGTAATGTTCCATTACTATGGACAAGAAAAACAATACCTCAAAGCAAATGAGCCACACTGTATATACGGCAACAGCCACCTACTGGATATATTCAAAAACACAAAACTATTTACAGAGTACAGCTGCCAATCTTAACCCTTTAAGGCCCACTCCCCAATTTCATTCAACTCTTTCCTTTGACACTCCATTTAATAGTGTCTTCTTCTTCTAAATAAATTCATATAAAATTCCAGCTACTTTTCCTTTGCTATGTCATTCATCAAAAGCTAGTGCCTAGTTTCCTTGCCTCTCTACAGTAGCAGACCTAGCCCCACACTTTTCTTCCTCACATCCTATTCCTTTGATGTTCCATGGGCTCTTCAGAGGCAGCGTCTTGTTCTCTCTGCCAAGCCCATGTTTTGGGATAGAAGGCATTCCTAACCTCTAATCCTATGAAATTTGAAAAATGAAGTCCTCCCCTCAGTATATCAGATACTGAGAATTCACAATCTGCAGGTAGTACAAAATAATATGAAGCATATGTTGGGAAGGAGGGGCCAGTATCGCTTGCAAATTCTTTCTGGGTTTGAGGCAACAACAGAGGTCCATGCCTGCCAGCTTTAAACGACCTTAATGATCACATGAACAATTTTACTATCATGCTTGTAAGTGCAAAAATGAACTGACAACCATGTACAAATATGTTTGATCAAAGATGTCAATCACAGCTGTACATTGATTGATCCCTTCCCCATCTTTGTTTCCTTAGATGTAGGATCCTGCCCAAGCTATTTTAACAAAACAACTATTCAACATATATTTCCCAATGCTATACCCTGGATCTAATGGAAGTCAACCTAGTGCACCATCCTCTTTTTAACAGTAGGCAAGTAGATGCATTTGGGTGTCATGTTTTGTAAAGACTAAGCCAGAGCTTTTTGAACTGTGTGTTGTGACACGTTAAGTGTGTCGGCTGCAGTGTGTCGCGCAAATGCTCCCCACACTCCTCCCGGGGCTGGAAAGGGGCTAGTTTATGCTCTGGTTTGCTAGTAAAATTGAATTACTGTGCTGTTCGAAAAGATTCATGTCTAAAAGTTGTGTCACCAACATGAAGAGTTTGGAAAGCTCTGGACTAAGCTATAAAAAGATCTGTAGTGAGCATTGGACTCACACACTCCCTCCATCACCCTAGCATGGCCACAAGGAGGAGATAGGACACTTTTGATTGCAATTAACCACAGTTTAGCATGCCGTCCAAATAATAAACTGTAACTAAATATAACTAGTTGAAAAACCAGCTTCATAAACTTGGTTGGTTGAAGTTTAGGATTAACCACAGTTTGTTGGGTTTGGAAGACATAGCAAGCTGCAGTTAATGTACCTAAAAATCTTCTAAACTCTTCCTTGTGGAACAGAGAGCAAGTGGGCTGTAGTCTCTTCTTCTACAACCTATTGGTTTCTTTTGTTTACCTTCTGGTACACCCCAACTGAAGCTGTCTCTCCCTTTGCATCACCTGCTACTACCACTCCTGAATCTAACAAAAACACCAACATTCTACAAGGTAATGCAATATATAAAACGACGGTGATGGGATTTTATTATTTTTATTATTATTGATTTATTTAATGCAGAATTCTCTGGGCCCTAATCACCAGGCCAGATCCTCTGCTGCTGCAAATCAGTCTTGAAGGGGTAAACATGTATATCCAGCACATATCAGCTGCATGCAAAGTTCACGAAACCTGGCCTTGGCTCCTCTATGCCATAATGGTGCTTACAAAGAGCTGACAGCTTTGCGAAGAACACGAAGCATCCAGTATGGTTTGACTGTGGACAAAACCATCTAATGAAAGTTATGTTTTGTCTTGCTTTAAGGGGTTTGGGATCGCTCTGCAGATGATCCAATCTGTCTTTGATTATGTGGGTAAACAAGTATTAACCCAGACCTTCAAATCAAAGTTATGACTCTGGTGACAGCAGGGAGCAATCCCAGAAGTCCTGCCTCTAAACATTGCAATATACTACAGTAAACCAGGTGGGGCTTTTTTGTTTTGTAAGAGGGGGAGACTGGCATCCCTACAATGTATCCTTGAGCCATGCCACAAAGTATTTCGCTTTGCTCTTGCAGAAGGTAGTTAACACTGAAATCAGTTTTGATAGCACGGTTACAGTGCATTTCTTATAAACTTGCTCCTCCCCAGAGACTTCCACGAGTTGCAACTAATTTATCATTGCCACATCCATAGCGATTCACGTATGAAACATAGTCTGGTTACCTTGGAAACCAAGCTGGCCCGGTAGGCTGCCAGAGCTTTTAGATACTCCTTCTTTGCTGCTTCAGTTTTTCTTTTATATGCCTGAAAAGCCCAAGAAAAGAATATTAATTAAACAAACAGAATAGGATGGTACTTTTCTGACTGTGCTGTGACTTACTCCTTGCATATTCCTGAAGGGGACTGTGATCTGCTTTGATTTGTTACAAAAGGAGACTTCATGTATGACTGATGGGAACCTGCAATTGGTCTGCAATTTCCAAAGACAGAACGCAGGCCTAAATCAAAACCACCATATCTAAACAATTAAAAAGAACCTGGAATCAATAAATGGTACCTGGTCTATTATAGATTGTGCTATCTTGTATTTCATCTGTACAGTGGTGCCTCGCAAGACGAAATTAATTCGTTCCGCAAGTCTCTTCGTCTTGCGGTTTTTTCGTCTTGCGATGCACGGTTTCCCATAGGAATGCATTGAAAATCAATTAATGCGTTCCTAGGGAAACCGCCTTCAGACCAGGTCCGGGGACAGACTGTCCCCGGACCTCTTCTGAAGGCTTGGGGGGGGACAAGGGCTTTTCTTCCCACCCCCAGCATTTTAAAAAACCCTGGGACAGCGGAGGACTTCTCCGCTGTCCGGGCGATCTTAAAATGCTGGCGGGCGGCATTTTAAAATCGCCCCGGGACAGCGGAGGACTTCTCCGCTGTCCGGGGCGATTTAAAAGCCCCTGGGAAGGCAGGCAGGGGGGACAAAGACTTTCGCCCCCCGCCCGCCTTCAGAAGGTGTTCCCGCCCCCCGCCCCCGCCCGGCTTCGCAGCAGCGCTACGAAGCCCGGCGGCTGGGGCAGGTGTTCCCGCCCCCCGCCCGGCTTCGCAGCAGCGCTACGAAGCCCGGTGGCTGGGGCAAGTGTTCCCGCCCCCCCACCCCGCTTCGGAGCAGCGTTCCGAAGCGGGGTGGCTGGGGCAGGTGTTCCCGCCCCCCCCCACCCCGCTTCGGAGCAGCGTTCCGAAGCGGGGTGGCTGGGGCAAGTGTTCCCGCCCCCCCCCCCGCTTCGCAGCAGCGCTAAAAAGCCCGGCGGCTGGGGCAGGTGTTCCCGCCCCCCCACCCCGCTTCGGAGCAGCATTCCGAAGCGGGGTGGCTGGGGCAGGTGTTCCCGCCCCCCGCCCGGCTTCGCAGCAGCGCTACGAAGCCCGGCGGCTGGAGCAGGTGTTCCCGCCCCCCCACCCCGCTTCGGAGCACCGGGAGAAGCGATCTCCCCGCAGCCCCTTGCTTCAAAAGAGGTCCGGGAGCAGACCTCTTTTGAAGCAAGGGGCGGTGGGGAGAAGCGATCTCCCCGCCGCCCCTTGCTTCAAAAGAGAAGACCCGCTGTCCCCGGGGCAAGCTTCGTTTTGCGAAGCAAGCCCATAGGGAAATTCGTCTTGCGAGGCAACTCGAAAACGAAAAAACCTTTCGTCTCGCGAGGCGTTCGTCTTGCGGGGTACCACTGTATGCCTCTGCAGTGCATGAGATAGCTTAACTAGTTGTGTGAAGTGGTCAAGATTCTGGGTCTTGTTCAAAGTGTAAAAAAAATTATGGTCTGAAATGGTTACTAACAGAACCATCTCCTATAAGTCTAACTGCATGCTGCAGTCATCAGGAGACGTCCTTCCCTGTATCCAATCCGCAACAGGTGGGTGGGTAAGTGGGGCAGGGCCTTCTTGAAGGTGGCACCTGGGTTCTGGAAGACCCTACCCAACAAAACTCCAGGAAATCCAGTTGACCTACAATCTCCCTGCCTTCTGTAGGAAGGTAAAAATGCTATTTGCTATAGCTTCTAGTTTACATTAGATGAGTTTATTGCTAGAATTTCTTTATTCCTTTCTGTATTGTTTTACTGCTTAGTTGGTTTTTACATTGTTTTTTAATTGTGATTTGCTTTATTATGTGAGTCATCCTGGGGCAGTATACAACATTTTAAGGGACAGGATTCTCTGTGTAGCAACCATGAAGTTCATAGTACTTGTCCTTCTGGTGTTTTCGAGGTAAGAAAATCTATGGTGATAAGATAGATTCCTTAAAATACACAGCCTTATGTTTCATATGTCATGATGGCACTCGATTGACAGATAGAACGCCCACCCCATCCAAGACTTGGATTTATAGGCTTGGAGGCTGACAAGCTAGAAATCTCTGAGTGTGAACTTTTTGAATGTTTCTTTTTTCAAATAGAGGAGTAAAGCCATCACAGAAATGAGCTATATTGCTTCATGTTGGCAATGATATGAACCCTCTTCATTTGCCCTGAAATCAACCAGGGGGCTTCTAGAGGAGTTCCTAGAGAAGTGAAGAAGTAAACTTAACTTTGTGAAGTATGACAAACCATAATGTTATGCATCATTACCATTTCTGTAACTAGAACTGGTATGAATTTCTGTTTAAGCTCATAACTAATAAAGACCAGGTGAGTTAAGAGCTTGCAATGTGAATGAAACATGAGCTCAACTTATACTGCCTACACTTAAGTCAGATCTGCTTAAATAAATAGGACTAAATTATGTCACATTTATTTCAATGGGTCTACTCTAAGTAAATCGCTTCGTTTTGGACAAATGTAGCTGCCTAATCCAAAGTCAGATACTTGTGATGTCAAATGCTGTACAGCATAACTACCAAGAGAGGTGTCCAACGAAAACTTGACTATTAACATTGGGCAGCAACCCAATGTTAATATTCATTCTGGGAAACCAGACTTAAAAAAAAAAAACCTCCTCCAGCTGTCCTCATCTTATTAGAACATCTCAGCAATTGGGATGTTTTCATTTGCATAAAAATTACATGAGATAAAAACTAGATTTAGGCCATTTATATGTAGCTGAAATGAAGGTTTCCAAACTTCTTAACAAGGAAAAAAAACTGCTTTGTGGTTAACAAGTGAAGCCAATTTGAGCTTCAAAAACCCACCCCAATTTCTTCAGAAGACTCCCAAGAGGATATCAGGTTTGTCAGTGAATAAATTTCCTACTTTTAAAAATTTACTTTAGTTACACTCAGACAAATTTAGCTCCAGGGAGAAGTTGCAGGTTTTTGTAGATAATGATCCTGTTTCTCAAGGTAAAATGTGAGAAGTAGCAGCTTAACAAACATTTGATCTTCATAATCTTAAATTGAATTGAAGTTCATATGCAGCAAACTCTTAAATCCAGGACAAACAGGTAAATGAAATGATAGTGAGGAATCTGTTAATCAGATTAATCATGCATTTCCTTGGGTTCCATGTGCAGTTGCCTCTGGAGAAGATTCTCTCTCCTAGTGTAGCTAATCTTATGACTGTTCAAACATAACAGGGAAAGACAATAAGAGCAGGGGATTGAATCCTGAACTCCACTGTCCTAAATTGAAACCTTTTGCTCATGTCCCAAATGTTGAAGGAGTAGTGAAACTGACAGGATCTGATCTCCCACAGCTTCTGGTTTGTTTATTTATTGAATTTATACACCGCTCTATACCCGGAGGTCTCAGGGCGGTTCAGTTTCATACAAAAGGGGATAGCCTTACTCTGGCACATGGGGAACCTAAGGAGACCATTAAAAAACAACAAAATAGTTTTGGTTTATAATGCTGAACAGGTATACTTAAGAAGCATAATGCACTGCCAAAAGATTTTTTTTTTAAAAAAAAAGTAAATTTAGAAAATATTATTGAACTGGTAAGGAACTGGTGTGGGGAACAGACAACTTCAACTTTTGTCTTTTCTTTTCAGAGGGCTACATGAGCCACTCATATGGATATGGATACCGTATTTTTCACTCTATTGGACGCAGTTTTTCCCCTCCAAAAATTGAGGGGAAATGTGTGTGTGTCCTATGGAGCAAATGCAGGCTTGTGCCATAGCCGCGCGCAACCCCTCCGGCAGGGAGAGGCTGCACGGGGCTATGGCTTCTTTAGCCCTGTGCAGCATCTCCCGGCAAGGAGAGGCTGCACGGGGCTAAAGGGGAAGCCAAAACAGCGAGCGGGATCCATATTTTTTTCCTTGATTTCCCCCCATAAAAACTGGGTGCGCCCTATGGTCCGGTGCGCCCTATGGTGTGAAAAATACGGTACTTATTTTCATGTACGAACCCTTCCTCCAAAGCCTTTTAAAGCTCTCAGGGCAAGGAAGGCAAGCATGTTATTAATCTTGATCAATATAAGTGCAGACACTAAACCATGCAAATATCTATATAAGAAGCATTGTTGCACATCTGCAAGTCAGATTTGGATTTTCAAGGGTACAGCTCAAACCACAAAGGGCTGGTTTAGTTTCTTGATATACTTCCAACCTGGAGCCGTCATGTAGATGCAGCTACATAGAGAAAGTAACACCTATATTTCTCGCACAAGGTATACTACCACCAGCAAATGCTATTTCTTCCACCCAGAAGTGTGTGTATGTCTGTTGAAGGTGACATACCTTCGGGTGGAGGCCGAAAGTATATCGAGAGCCGGGGATGAAAGAGACAATACAAAAATCTTCACTGTTAAAGAATGATCATTTTACTTATTGATTTTTGTAGCAGGTTGATAGCATATTACTGCCAAAAACACATTTTCAACTCATAATCATTCATGTTGGCCTTACAAGAATGTTATGCAATTAACTGTTCATTGCTGTAATGAGCTGCAGAATATCAACTGTTCAGAGACAAAAATTATGATATTCGGTTACTGAAGGATGAAATATTAACAGACAGCCAATTCAGCAGTTATCGACCTTCCCTTACCTAAGAGTAAGGTAAAGGTAAAGGGACCCCTGACATTTAAGTCCAGTTGCAAACAACTCTGGGGTTGCGGCGCTCATCTCGCTTTAAAGGCCGAGGAAGCTGGCATTTGTCCGCTTCCACAGACAGTTTTTCTGGGTCATGTGGCCAGCATGACTAAGCCGCTTCTGGCGAAGCCAGAACAGCGCGCGGAAATGCCATTTACCTTCCCGCTGGAGCGGTACCTATTTATCTACTTGCACTGCGTTCTTTCGAACTGCTAGGTTGGCAGGAGCTGGGACAGAGCAACGGGAGCTCACCCTGTTGCAGGGATTTGAACTGCCGACCTTCTGATTGGCAAGCCCAAGTGGCTCAGTGGTTTAACCCACAGCGCCACCCGCATCCCAAGTGGCTGTGCAAAGGCTTCCTGATTTGTGGCCCCAGGAACAGGCCACTGTGTCCTGTGACAACCTGGGGGCCAACCGCCCTGCCCCAGATCCACCCCCAAAGCAACTTAGGGATAGGGCTAAGATTTATTAAAACCTTATTCTCAACATATGATTGGGAGGCTGGGGTGGAGTGAGATGCTGCATCCTCGCCTCCCCTTTCCAGACGGAGGAGTGGGTTGGTAAGCAGAAAGATTCAGCCCTGCGGGATTCTACTCATTGCGAAGGGCTTCATTGCAGCTTGGCAAGGATCAGCAACTGGCAGATCAAATAGTTTTGCTAACCAGCTGGGGTGGAAAGACAGAGAGGTCTGGGAAGGAGAGGCTGCCTGAGAGAAGCATCCATTCCCCTCTCCCACGAAGATGCAGCTGCCCAGTAGACCCCTCCCTTTTGTGAGTTCTCCTCCCTGCCCCATGCCTGCTTTATCTTTCTCCATCAAGCCCCATCCCCTTCAAGCTTTGCATCAATCTCAGAAGCCTAATGAGCCATGTTGACCTAGGGGTCTCTCAACCTGACTCGACCAATGCCCTGATTTCCTGAATCAGCCTTATTTGATTTGGGCCTTGGATGAATCTCATGCACAGCCCTATCTGGGAGTCCTCTTTTGTTCTTCAAGCAAACAGGAAGTGGGAGGGCGACATTGGTGTTCCATACAGTCAAATAAATTGCAAGTGAGATGTTTATGTTGCACTTGCAAATGCCTCCTTTAAAACATATAGAGCAAAATCCCTAGTTCAGGCACAGAATATGGTGCTCAAGTCTATCCAAACAAATGAAGATCCAATGGAAGCTGTTTTTAAAGCATATCTTAGATTTCTCTAAAATTACTCATTTATCTGCTCCGTGCTGAGACCGAAATAATCAAGATTGGCAAAAGGAAAGTATAGAATTACTGGAATTTTCTGTCCCATAAAATTAATATGCCTTTTGCTCTAGTCATGCTTTTCTTGTGTGCAGGGGAACTGTGCAGTCACTGTAAAGTGAGGCCAACTGTTTAGCCTCATTCCCCAAGACACATCTCTGTCCTGAAATAAGCATGCCATGTGCATCGTTGTCAGCAAGGTGTCCCAATTGCATGTAATCCCTACCCATGAGCAGGAGCATGTCCATTTCACTTCCTTTACAGGAAATTGTGAGCCACTCTCCATTTCCCCAGGAAGTGGCTGCAAAGTCAGGGGCAGGCACTAAAGGAATGTGTGACTAGAACTTTTGTCAAAATAGTATCAGCAAAAATATATGCTTTAATACTCAATCAGTAGCACCAAACTGGGCTTGTAAAACTGAAGCCCTGATCTACAGATCTACTGAAAGATATGCATTTTGTTTCGGATATAAATAAAGTGTTTCTGTAATCTGTGTCCATCTGTAAAGTAAAAATAGAGCTATGAGTCATAAACCTGCCATGGAAGGTGATATGGTTTTAGCTACTAATTTTAGACCTTATAACTACATCCAGACTGCTCTTAGCAGCTGAATTATATTTGGGATTTTGACCACATTCTCCTTGAGCCAAGTCCATGGTGAGGCTGGCTCCTCTTGCAAATATGGAAGTTTACCGTTTGTGTGCACAAGTCAGTCATGAAAACTCTGCACACACTGATTTTTGGCATGCCACTGGGAGTCTTCCACAAGTCCCACTATCAGCAGCATCGTAAAAGAAAAGGTGTGCAGAGTCCTGCTCATGGCATCAACCTGCATGTGGTCACTGGCATGTGGTACCATTGGCTTCAAGCACCAGCTCCCATCCAAGAGGGATGCCCTTCCTGTCTCCATTTAAAATTTTCACTCAAGTAATATAAAACTCTTTTGTTTGACAAACGAGGCCTTTGGGCCTTAAGCTTCAATTGACAATTTTTTGATTAAAGTCCTGAACTATTGATCCTTGTACACAATTACTTACACACACACACACACACACACACACACACACACTGATCCCATTCTGGATTGCAAAAAGGGAGACAGGCAGGGCTAGATTCAGTCCCCACTCTGTCCCTTAAAAGGTGGGTGGCACTATTAGAATTAACCGCGCAGACCATCTGTTAAGGGATATTGGTGCGGCCCCAATATATCAAGGATCACTGCTCTGGGATTTCTATTACGGGCAGATTACCTGGACTGGACTGGAACTTAATGCTATAAATATAAGCTAATTGGTGGAGCTAGCAAGAAGCAAAAGCTCAGTTCTCTTGAAGGCCTTCATCTCACTCCAGGATACACAAGCACTCCTGTTCCCTCCTTCCTCCCACCAACAGGATGGAACTGAATGAATGTGTGTTGTTGTTGTTTTCTTTTAATTGGTATTGAAGGCTACAAGACGCTTTGCCTTCACATTTTACTCCTAACAACCATAATCATATGTTTGTGAGCAGGTGAATCTGACAATGCTAACCGTGAACAGCCCCTCAATATGAGTGTCAATATGAATGTCAATATATCTTTTAAACCTCACCCCACAATTCTGACAGGCCTTGCCTTTTCTTATAATACTGTTTTGACTCTTGCTTTGGCATGTAACTATAGTAGAGAATAAAAGGGGGAATGCACAATAACTCACAGTGGGCTGTGCATATATGTGCTCGGTAAAAGATTGCAACTGTACCAGGACACTCCACATATTGCAAAAAATAAAATAGAAATGTTTGTGTGTGTGTGTATGCACACACACGGTATGCTCTCAAATGCATACAAGTGTCATGCACAAAAAGAACACACAGTATGCATTACACACGAACACATGCGCAACTTGTGAAGGGGTGGGGAGGAGGGAGGACATTTACCCTCCCACCCCTTTTGTGCATGTGTGCACGTACCTCCCACTCTTTCCCTCCTACCATTCCTTCTTAATCTATCTGGCAACTAATGGCAAGAATTATAGGTAAGGAGGAGGTTGGCAGGCTTTCTATGACAAGCACAGCTTCCAGCAATCACCTCAAAGGTGGGGAAGGCATCCGCTGAGCATCTGCTCAGCCCAATCCAACCTCCCACTGCTAGTCTTTGGCAAGTGCTGCGTGGGCATCAACTACGAGGCTGGCTTGATCCCTCATTATTTTTCTGCAAGTTAAGGGGGGACTCAACTATAGATAGAAACCTTCTCCAGTTTCTCTTCTTTGTTGTCCAAATGGATACAGATTCTGCATTTCAAACCATTAAAAGATTGCCTTCTGTTCCAATAGAACATGCTTTTTGTTTATAACGCTGCAAAATATCCTCTTTCCAGGATCCTCAAAAGGGCACACTCATTGTGGTTTTGTGGTACACTGATTTAAATTTAATTGATTGGGAGCCAGATGGTTAGTTCAAACTGGAATACCACATGAGTCTCCGCAGTACGAAAATGATTCAACATGCAGCACATAGTTTAGATTTTACCATGCACTCAACTGAAGAAAATGTTGAATGTTGTCCAGAGGACCTATATTTAAGGCTTGGAATGAATCAGTTAAGAGCTAGAACACAAGATTCTGCAGGGGACCTTTTCCCCTTTCTGCTTTCCCCCTTCCTGCTCAACCTGCTGAGGACATAAAAAGAGGTGGAGGATGTAGATGCAGATCGAAAAGCCAGTTGGGTGGGATTTTTCCCACAACAGGCCCACCACCTTTCGCAGTTAAATAAAACAATAAAAACTTTGTTGACAATCTAGCAATGAATATTCCTGTTCTAAGAGTTAACATTCCACACTTCTTTTTTGATTACACAATGCATAAGACAGTTTTGCCACTTCAGATCATTTCATTTCTCCCCCACCCTGGTAGATAAAAGTGAAATTTCCTTTCAAAGTCAAACTAAACCCCAGTCAACTGCAAGCTCTATTGCCTTCCTCTCTGTTAATATTAGAATTGCAGACTCTAACAAATAACATTGTTATTGCTTATATTTTTATTTCTATCGTTTTAACCCTTTATGCTATTATATCTCGTCCTTGCCTTGAAGACATATCTGATAATTTGCTTATTTGACTTCTGTATATGAAAGCATAGTATCTACCTGTGTGCCCTTTTAAAACAACTGTCTGACTGACAAGCTTTTACTTGCAGAAAAACTTACTTGCTTTGTATGTGTTAACATGATTTACCCATGGCCCTGTTTAGAAACTGTACTTGCTGTGGCATCTTATTGACTCTAATAATGGGAAATGTGTGGCTAAAATCCCACTTGACACCCTGAAAATTCAGGGCAAAATGTGAACAGCACTTCCTACCAGGGCTGCTTAAAAACCATCCATGTTAAAAGAGCTTTGCAAGGAGATTCATTTAAATACTGACTGAACTAGCCTTCTTTCTAATTTAATCATCTATTCCCCTAGAGATATTAATTCCAGACATTTATCAGATTTAAAGATTTTTATTTTTTTTAAAAAATAAATATTCTGCATGTTTCCCCAGATAATCTGCCATGCCTGTGGGTTTATTTTTCTATTCGTCAGCTGGAGCATTCATTAGTCATTAAGGGACTGGGTGGGTGTTGGGAAGGAGCAGAGGGGAGCAAATATGTTACTGATTATTGGGAGGAGGGAGAAATCAGAGTTGATGGAAGCATATGTCAGAGTCGCAATCCTGACGCCTCTGTATCTTAGCAAAGCAACTAGTAATTGTGCCATAATGAAATGTTCCGTTTTGATAACCAGTTAATTAGACAAGACAATTATTCCAAACCCCGCTGACGCCCACAGAACCGCTCTATGTCAAGCGCACATGCTGAACGACAGGAGTAGCTGTTATTGGTAAACTTTGGATTCCAGCCTGCTTGTTTCAAATAGAGCAATGCTGTATAGTGTAACTAATGAATGCTAAAACTGGGCTTTTCACGTTAAAATTCTCCTCCTGTATCACAGGGATTAGGGCAGAACATAAGGTATGGCAGGACATAAATCCTGCCATCATCACCTACCAGCTACTGAAAACAAAAAGCTAATTATTGTCATTGAGTTTTTAAGAGAACTGAGGACCAAACTAGATGTGATTATTAAATCTTCGCATTTAACATGCAGGTGTTAAAAAGATGCAAAAGAAGCATCAGATGGATAGAGCTAATAGCTATCAGGGTTGCCACAAGTGCAGAGAGTTGGATTTAATCCTTTCCTCCTGGGTTGTGACCTGGAAGTGAGAACGCCCTCCTCTTAAAAGTTCCATCCATGCTTGCTGAAGCCGCAATAATTATAAGCAGCTCTTAGCTGATGCCACATGCATTTTTTAAAACCTGCACATTGAATGGAAAGATGCATTTAACGTCTTGATTAGTTTGGACACTGGTGGCACTGTGGTCTAACTACTGAGCCTAGGGCTTGCCGATCAGAAGGTTGGTGGTTCGAATCCCCGCGACGGGGTGAGCTCCCGTTGCTCAGTCCCAGCTCCTGCCAACCTAGCAGTTTGAAAGCACATCAAAGTGCAAGTAGATAAATAGGTACTGCTCCCACGAGAAGAGGAGGTTAAGGGGTGATATGATAGCCATGTTCAAATATATAAAAGGATGTCATATAGAGGAGGGAGAAAGGTTGTTTTCTGCTGCTCCAGAGAAGCGGACACGGAGCAATGGATCCAAACTACAAGAAAGAAGATTCCACCTAAACATTAGGAAGAACTTCCTGACAGTAAGAGCTGTTCGCAGTGGAATTTGGTGGTGGAGTCTCCTTCTTTGGAGGTCTTTAAGCAGAGGCTTGACAACTATATGTCAGGAGTGCTCTGATGGTGTTTCCTGCTTGGCAGGGGGTTGGACTCGATGGCCCTTGTGGTCTCTTCCAACTCTATGATTCTATGATTCAAAGTGCAAGTAGATAAATAGGTACTGCTCCCACGGGAAGGTAAACGGCATTTCCATGCACTGCTCTGGTTTCGCCAGAAGCGGCTCAGTCATGCTGGCCACATGACCCAGAAAAACTGCGGACAAACATAGGCTCCCTCGGCCAGTGAAGTGAGATGACCGCCGCAACCCCAGAATCGTTTGCGACTGGACTTAACTGTCAGGGGTCCTTTACCTTTACCTAGTTTGGACTGCAGGTGGGGCCAAAGGTGTTGCTCCAAGCTTCTCTATCTGGCCCTCAGGATTTTATCCACCCTCTTCCCCTCATCAGCCCTGCTTCACGCCCTCCTTCCATGCTTTCCCCTGGCTGTAGCACATCCTTGAACTCTGGTAGTGATTTCTGCTTGTCCGGATGGAGAACAGAGGAGGATGTGCAACTGTTTGCAGAAACAAGCCCACTGCACAAAGGTAAAATTTAATTTGTTGTTTCACCCACTTTTGCCTCTGGCCCCCCGCAACAGTGACATATGGCCCTCCAAAGGTTGTCCAGAAAAGACAGTGACCCTTAGGCTAAAGGAGGTGCTCCACCTCTATGATAAATGTAGTGGTAGCTTTTCTTGACCTCAGGCTTGGTTGTTCCTGCCCACAAACAGTTTCAGAAAGCAAGCTGCTCTCTCCCCAAATTACTTGTTATAAACACACACAATATATATATATATATCCCCAAATTACTTGTTATAAACACACGTAATATATATAAATTACTGCATATGGAATTGTTTTAACTGTGTTTACATATGTAACTGTTTTAGTGGTGCAGTAAAAAAACTGTTTGCACATTTGCAAAGCTAAACAGGCTCTGGTCCGGTTTCAAATTGGATAGGGTAAAGAGTTTCCTGCATTGCAGGGGGCTGGACTAGATGACCCTGGGGGTCCCTTCCAGCTCTATAATTTTATGATTCTAATATGCTATTCCTATATTTTAAATAGCTCTGGAATGCCTCATGCGAAGTGAGACATTCATGAAATAAATAAACATGACTCTCCTCCTTAACCTCATCGTGGCAGAGTACCACAGGCAGTGGTGGAGAGATACTGCCGGAACCAGAGATGCTGGATAAGGAAGTAAACTTTCAGACATTTCTCCTTCTAGCATTCTGCACACAAGGGACAATTCAGAACCTTGGTTTGTTCCAAGAGAGAAAGGAGGATCAAACTGAAGAGGAAGTAACAGCATTTAATTATCCTTAGAGATATTCAAAGAAGAGTGAACTCAAGAACAGTTCGTGCTAATGTTGAACAAAGCAGAAGCTCTTCCACCTCTAAGTAGAAGTCAAAAGAAGTGCGGTGGATCCTTAGAGACTAACCGCTCAATTGTGAATTTAGCTTTTACAGGCAATTGCTAATCATGATGAACATCTGTATCATCCCATGAATGCAAAGAGCGCACTTGGACAACAGGACTTCCCCCTATTCCTTCCCCCTGCCCCCATGTACTCCCTAAACTTGTTCTGGCTTTCCCCCCAAGTCTCAGGAGCAGATCTGGGGAGGGCTGCAGAACACGTGCAGGAAAAGCAGGGGGAGTCCAGTTGCACAAGTGAAAATCTTTGCATGGATGGGACAGTTACTTAGCCCTACACTGGATACAAGCCCCAGTCTCTTAGCCATGACGCTATAGCATGCATGATGTAGGATTCATAGAGGTATGCTCTTTCTGCTAACATGCATATTCCTCTGGAATTCATCTACACAGAAAACTGAGGCGCACTCTGGGTTCTCGCTGGTGGAAGTGTACATAAGGGAGTCACTCAAGTCCAAACAATACAGAAGCGAAGTGCTTATTTGGATGAACCCTGTTCAGTTTATATGAACACAGCAACAAACAATCAGACGGGGGCTCAACTAGCCCAAAATGAGAGATTGAATCTGGGGTCTTCAGCATGTAAAGCACACATTCGACCACTGAGCTGCAGGCCTTGCCCTAAAGAGAAATAGGAAATCACCTTAGACAGCGTCAGATTATTTGTCCCACTAGCTCAGTATTGGAATTTTTGATTGGCAGAAACTCTCTAGGCTCAGGCAGAAGTATTTTGTATCACTTGCTACCTGACCCTTTTATTAACTAGAGATACCAGGTGTTGAACCTTCTGGGTCCTGAGTTATGGTACCGTGAGTAATGGGCTCTTGTGTAAGTTTTAAGCAGTGGTTTCAGAGGGGACCATTTCCCAGCTCTACCTGCAGATGCCCAGGACTGAGACTGGGTTCTTCTACATGCACAGCATGCTGTCTACCATTGGGTTATGGATGTTTTCAGTAGCAATGGCCATATCTTTTGCAGCAATAGGGGAAAACCTATCAAGAAAAGCAGTATCAGCATAATTAAATGGCCTTGCATTGCTCCAGGCTACTTCGAGCTAGAAGTAATAAATTTGAGGCTTGCAAATGTAAAAATGAGTGGTATCTTGTAAATGGGAACCACTCTGAAGTTATCATTTAAATAAAACTAGCTGTCAGTAAGCATACCTAAAGGCACAACTGCAGAATGTGGTGATTGACAAGATACGCAGAATGGTTTAAGGATATTTCTGGGATAAGCCCAGTAGTACCAGAGCCTTGGGAGAAGTAGTCTGGAAATGAATGGAAGAGTACTGTCACAACTCGCAAACAATACTTTTCAATCGGCTATTATACAGTAATGGAAAAAACACTTTTTAAAAAGTAATAAATGTGCAAGCATTTCTCTTAGGTATCTTCCCCCAGTAATTTCCCATTTGAGGTGCAATGGGGAAAACACCTGCCCGTTTAGTTCCCATTTATAGAACTTCGCATTCTCCATGGCTGCATTTAACGGGACAAACTATAGGTCTTGAATAACAAGCAGTGAGCAGAGGGGCAGGGTGGAAATACAGTGCCTTTGAATGAAACCTTTGGGACAGAGAAGAGGAGCTTGTGGTTCTCCAGATGTTGTTGGATTGCAACTTACATCATCCCCAACCATTGTGCTGGCTGGGGCTGATGGCGGTTGAAGTCATCTGGAGAGCCACACTCCTCCACTTTGCATACTCCATTACTCCCTTGTGCATTCATCCATTGATGGTGTCATTTCAACCCTGTAGGACATATGCACAGACCCAAGTTCCCTCCATTCCTAGTTTAGTATTATAGCACACAGCTGGAAGAAACATTTCTGATGCTACCCTTGCTTGGTAGTGGTGGGGGCCATGTTGCTGGCAATCATATGCTGAAGTTTTGGATTTCTCCACTGTTTTGTATGGGCAGAAGTGAGAGCTGGTGGAGGGGGGGAATAAAGCTTTGAAAGGAAACAGGAAATTCAATTTCCAGACATTACAAGGGACAATTTGTAACTTAGTGTTCTTCTACTGAGTATGCCCAGGATCTCATTGTTCCCCTTTCATGTCAGTCACAGTAGTGACTTTCTTCATTAGCAAAGAACAATGGGGGGGCAAGAGAAGGCTGGTTTCTCACTACACAGTTGGGCAGAATATTGCCTGCGGACTATATTTGTATCTTCAGCTCTCTGAGGGTATACACTGGGCTAAAAAGAAAATCAAATCAAACTGGGAACCAGGTGGCACATCCAAAATCCTGGCAAAATCCATATGGCAATGCTAATTTCAATGCAAATAAGTGGCTCCGAACCCTCTGTTTGCCTTGTAACATTAATACAGGGACATAGTAACTCCCTGACTTCAAGCACAAAGTCTGGAAATAGGCCTGGCTAGGAGAGGGAAAAGGATAACTATCCCTCACATTTCCTGCCAATTTTCACCCAAAAACGACCCTCCTAATCTCCACATTTGTATTGCCTCAACAAACTTGGATCTAGGAACATGGGATGAGGTGACATCAAGTTGTAAACTAACTCTGATTTGTTAACAGAGGGGAATCTCAAACCACAGTTCAATCTTAGGTCGTTTCAGAATCATGATACTTGCAACAAATCACAGTTTACGTAGTTCAGATGTCACAGAGGACTGTGGTTAATTCTAAAGCTCCCCCTTGCATATGTGGGGAAGAGGAGAGAGCTTGCAAGCACAAGGCATGTGCAAGCTCATCTTTATAGTGCTAAAATATGGTTGAGCATTATGTCCAAACTGAGCCATGATGTGCTTGCTGCATGGCCAGAAGGGAGGCAGAAGCTGAACATTTCCCCTGCCCTCACCATTTACAGTAATGGTGGTTTTCTGTTTTTCACAGCAGTTAAAAGAGTTAACTAGATAGACAGATCATATATTGGAGGGGGGGAGCATAAAGTGTAAATGCCCTGGAGTTTTAATAATCTAATGTAAGTGATGCAGGGTGAGCAGTGATGAACAATTGGAAGTTCAGTGTCAGGGCACACAGTTGGAGTGAGTTGGTTCACATTAAAGGAGAAAAATGAAATAGTCAGAAATGGTCGACTCCATCAATACAGATAAATAGCTCGGAGCCTTTAGGGGAAAAGGTGTCAAAGCAAGATGTGCCTGTCACTTGGTGAAAAGCATTAAGGAGAATCAAATCATCACATCTAGGTGTTGCCAAATATAAGAAATAGGCAGGCAAAGACTTGGGGGACAGCTCCAGTTATTAGAGAAAGGGTGGGCTAACAGACATTTGTCCCTATTTTTTTGCATATATAGGAAGTAATATTAGGAGAGTGTGAGAACTGTAGGCAGAAACCTCAGAATTACCAGAGAATTAAAAAGTTGATAAGTAATTAAATGACCACCAGGAGATCTTAAGGCTTGGGTTAGCAGATATTGGCATCATCTATCCAATTTCAGTGAAATATACCCGTATATAATGGTGGACAGAGCTGTGGTCATTGCTATAAGCTGAAGCCAAGCTAGTCAAGACACCTTGGAACAGATTTGGACAGTCCCAGTTCCTCTAGACGGTGCTACTGTTAACCAGTTTTAAGCCTCTTGATTTCTGCTTACGACAGTTGGCACTAAAATAAATAAATAAAGTAAAATAAACCCCTATTTCTTGTCCAGAGCAGAGTCGTCTTTGTCTGATTAGATGACTTTATTTCAATCTAGAATTAAGATCTGCTACAGCTAATGTCAAATCAGTCTACTTGGTATCATTGCGGATTTAGGGAGAGATTTGTTTTAAGGCAGAGAAAATACACATTGTGGCAAGGCATTCTGTGAGTTCTTAAAGAGGAAGCAGGGAGCTGAAAGCAGATTACTTGGGGCAGGTACTTCGCTGGATGATAACAGCTGAATTAGCATTTTATTTTTTAGTCAAATACAAACTATCTCTACAGGAACAGCTGCTAAACTATCTGCAAGGTTCAAAGAGTAATATAATAATAATTATTATTTTTTTCTCTTCACTGGCACATCCTTTAGATTCCTGTGTAAGCCTCTTAGGAAAGGCTATGCCAGCTGGTAAAGAATGAAGATTATAATGTACTCAAAAGCACAGAGGCAGAGTAGTGAAGGCGTTCAAAGTTGGGAGCTCCCCCCTCCCCCTCCCCATTTGTGCAGAGTAAGACTAATGCTTGAAAGGGTTAAGGCGAGGGAGGAAATTGTGCAACTTGCAGAACAGGTGTCCTTGTTGAAAACCCAAGGACGGGGAGATTGCTAATCCTGTATTCCACAGCATGATCAAATCACCAAGCAACAGATATAAATAAAAAAAGGCAGGAAATGAGGAATTTAGATATAAGTGTGTCAGCGAGAAAATGAAGATTCATTGTGAAGAGGCTGGGGAGAGGAGAAGAAAAAGGAACGCTATGACAGAAGGCACAATTGACAAACAAAAATATTGGAGAGACAATTTTGGCAAAAAGGAAGACAAAAGGCGGCAGCATCTACACTGAACACAGCCCTGTGTTATTATTGTTATTTTACACACACTCTTTTGCATTAGAAAAAAAAAGATGAGGTTTTCCTCTCTAGGTTTGCTTTGTCATAAATGTGAGCAAGAACTAAACTAAAATAATAAAGCTGCCATGAAAATGAAGCCAGCTTCACTTTGTTTACTTCGTAACTGGGAGGAAAGTAAATTTGCTTTGTGGGAGCAGCAGCACCTGTTCCAAAGCACATAAACCTCTCTGGCTTTGATACTTCAAGTGTATGCAGCCATTTAGCAGCCCACAAAAAACTTAACCCTCTGTGTGCTGAACAGTTTGTAGCAGTGCCTGGTTTAGTGCACATCAAAATAATACGTATCTAACACCCAGCCAGCTGTAGGGAAATATTAGGCGCCCTGGCTTGCCAAGTTGTAGACTAATCATGGCTGCGAGAGGAGAGAACTCTATGGACTTTCCCTTTGTTAGCCTGTAGACAGTGAAGAGTGTGAATAGTGCACTGCAGAGTGAAATTTATAGGGGCCTGCTTAAGAGACTGCCATGCCAAATGAAACTGTGCTGATGAAAAATCAGCTGTCATCCAATATGCATGACTCGACAAGACACCAATTCTAGGCTTCTGCGTTCCAAGCCCTGGGTTCCTGACCACTTCTCTTTTTCTATCTTCATGACAATTAAGCAGAATTTCTACGACTGCTAATCCAGCAAACTAGGTACAATAAATTAGCAATCAATCTGCAAAGATTGCTCAGTTGATTAAACTACAAACAAATAAATTTATAAAAGCAGAAACCCAGCTGCTGAAATCAGCTGCTTCCAAAGGAAGTTCTTAAAACTGTTTTATATCAAGCCTTCCTAAACAAATGGATACTAGTTCAAGGTCTCTTCACTTATAAGGAAGCCAGTTTGCCTGATCAGCTGAGGTTGGGTTTACCCATGTGGCAAGTTCTCTGCTCACATGGCAAGAAACTGATTGACAGCTGCATGAAAAGCTACTTCATACTGAGCCAGACCACTGGCCCATGTATGGCACTATCATCTACTGGCAGTAGCTCTCAAAGGTCTCAGGTCTTCCATCTTTGTTACTGTTTTATCACATTTTATCCCACCCTTCCTCCACAGAGCTCAGGGTGACATAAATGTCCTGCTATTATCCTAATAACATTCCCGCAAGGTAGGTTTGGTTGAATAAAGGCCCCAGGTTACCCAATAAGCTTCAGGGCAAGAGCAGTTACAGGAACAGAGGTCTATGACCAATGCTCCAACTTCTACAACACACTGCCTCTGGCTCCTTTTAACTGGAGATGTGGGGACTGAACCTGGGATCTTCTGCATGCAAAGCACAACCTGTGCTGTGATCAGTTGAGCTGTGTGGTTATTGCATGTTACCATATGATGGACATGGTTGTGAGAATCAGGCCTTGGACAAGACAAAGCAAGCCAGTGACTGCTCTGCTTCCCAGCATGAGATGAAGAAGATCAAACAAACTCCCGGAAGAGTGATCTCAGGGAGACATCCCATGAAAATAAGGAGATTGCCCACCTCCCACTAGTCATCAGCATCACTTGCCACTCCAGCAAGGGCTGTGTGCATTTCCAGTGACTAAGGAATTGCAGGCAAACACTATGACTCCCAGCCCTACCAATAATCCCCTCTCCACAAAAATGCAATGGGGTTGGGAGGTGCCAGGCTGAAGCTCTGGTTAAGTACGTAACCAGAGGTACCACTGTACAAGAAAGGAGATTCTAACTAAACATTACTAAGAACGTTGTACAGTGGTACCTCGGGTTAAGTACTTAATTCGTTCCGGAGGCCCGTACTTAACCTGAAACTGTTCTTAACCTGAAGCACCACTTTAGCTAATGGGGCCTCCTGCTGCTGCCCCGCCGCCGGAGCCCAATTTCTGTTCTTATCCTGAAGCAAAGTTCTTAACCTGAAGCACTATTTCTGGGTTAGCGGAATGTGTAACCTGAAGCGTATGTAACCTGAAGCGTATGTAACCTGAAGCGTATGTAACCTGAAGCGTATGTAACCCGAGGTACCACTGTAACAGTAAGAGCTGTTGGGCGGTGGAATGGACTACTGCAGAAGATGGCAGACTCTTGTTCACTGGAGGTTTTAAAGCGTATGTCAGAGATTACATAGTTCTGATTCCTGCATTGCAGGGGGTTGGACTACATGACCCCTGGGGTCCCTTCCAACTCCATGTTCTAATTATTATTTTTGTATGCCACCTCTCATCCAAAGATCCCAGGGTGGGTCACAACAGAAAAACAATTCTATGGCTTTATGGAGAGAGCACACGCATGCTTAGAAGGGTTTCTTTTGCGGACAAGCACAGAATGCATGGACAGGGTGGTGGTGAGCTATACCTTGCCTGGGGACAGTGCGTACAGCACCACTCTTTCCATGTGAACTTAATTGTGTGGAGGGAATAATGTTGAATTAGGGATAGGATGAAGGGATCAAATATCAGATGCTAATCCCAGACAAATCAAAAGCAAAGCCATCCAGGAACTAATCTATTATTCCTTCAACACAATCCAGATCTCAGTGTGCCAAAAGCAGAGATCAACCGCACTGCAGAAATATGGCCACGGAGTATATACCTCTATATGACTTTAGCAAAAGAAGCAAGACAGACTAAAAGAGGGAATATATACAATACGTTCATAACTTTTACATGTGCTACTGTAAAACATGCACGTAAGATTGTTTTAGGGACTTAGACTGTGCCTTTGAAATGCTTAGTAACTACCATCTGCCATGTCTGAAGCAGCTTTTACAGCTTTTTAAAATTGTTTCGAAGCAGGTAAAAGGCATCTGCTTTCATGTAGCCTTTTATGCTTTCTTACTCTTCAAAAACCACTTTTCCTTGAACTATGCTCAATCTCTCCCGCCAGCAGATGGCATGGGAATCTGTGGTCCTCTATAAGTTGATGGACTACAACTCTGAAAATGGGGGGGGGGGGGTTGCTAATGGAAGTCACAGTCCAACAACCTTTGCTAGGTCACATTTTCCCCACCCCATTTCCTTCCAGCACATTCAAGAATGAAACATCCAATAATTATTTTAGAAATTCACCAGACCCGGTACAATCTGAGCTTTGCTTTAGTCTCTCTTCCTGTTTTGCTGACTTGCATTTCATATGACCATGGGAAGGGGTTGCAATTAGGAATCTGATAAAGGATTTATCCCCTGAAATGAGGTCCTCTCTGGTGTTTATAAGGTTATCAAGTTTCTGGTACTATATCAAAGGGTCTAGTGCCAAGGCATCAGTAAGCAGGGAGGCTAGCCCTACGCTGCTCTACATAAATAATTATCTGTACAGGCAAAGAGTAATGGAGTAATCATCAATGCTCCATTCAAGTGAGCTATAAAAGTGCAGAAAGTTAGAAAACTACATCAGAATTAAAAAAGAAAGACATTGGCCTCATTAAAGTTAAACATATTCATGGTACTTGTCACCTACACAAAACAATATAAAATGCAGAACCATTTTCAAACACATTTTAATTTAAATTGGTTTCTCCACCTGCTTCTCCTTTCGTAGATCTAACCACCTGGAACTCTTCCAGTGGGAGGATCTAAACTGTCAGGAAGTATTTGAGTCTCGTATGCCTGCTCTTTTTCTTTTGGCAGGATTAAGTTCAGTGCAACCACCAGAGAGCACAAAAGTTGCCATTAAGGACAGTTGGTCTCTGAAACTAAACGGATGAAATTACCAATTAGAGATTTTCAGCCCAGAAATGCTGCTACCCATATCCATCGGGTGAGTGGAAAATTTCTCGAATAATCTGACTTTCAGATATTAAGACTCTCTAGCCTTGTTCAAAGCCTAAGCACAACTGGTGCATAGAGACAGTAGCTTCAGGGATAGGCAATCTGGTGCCCTTTAGATGTTGTTGGACTACCACTTTCATCAGCCCCTGTTGGTATGGCTAATGGTCAGAGATGATGAGAGAAGCTGTAGTTCAGCTGGAAGGTACCATGCTGCTACTCCTGCCATAGCTTATGTCCTCTCAAAATTACGAATAAGCAAAACTAGGAAAAATACATTTAGATGATAATCACAACACAGTAATATGGAATAGATACGAAGTTATTCACTGCAAATCAGATGGATGGTGATGGGCCTGTTTCTCTGCACTAGTCATCCCTTCATCTTTGCACTTCCAGTAGCAGTTACTGGGGTGAGCATCGGAGGTCTTTGAAACTTGAAGGAGAAACACTCCCACAGATTGCTGTGATCTACTAGGTGCATAAGGGATATATACTATATTTACTGATGTTTGCAATACCCTGAGTTTTAGTTCTTTTTTAGGCAAGCTTTTGTTGAAGTCACAGGTTTGAAGAAGAAAAGGTAAATTGGTAATTTATTGTTAAAGAACACCTTGTATTTTTATGCATTGAACCGCCCTGAGATCTACGGATGAAGGGCGGTTATACCAATTTAATAAATAAAAAAATAAAATAGAACAAAGCAAAATTGAACGAAAAACAGTGCAGATATGTTTTCTTTCCAAAAAAAGAAAAAGAAAAGCATGACATCATCAAGAAAAACAAACATACTAACTTTCAGCGGTAAGGTGGACAAGGAATTTACCTGTTTTTGTTCTTCTCCTAAACTGTCCCACATCGATGCAACAATTTTTGATACATCCCCAAAGGTAGCATTGGGGTTTTGTCCTTTGATAGCGGCTTGTGTATCTCTGAAAAACAGGGCATAAGCTGACACTGGCTTCTGGGGTTCATTGGGATCCTTCTTTTTCTTCTTCTTTTGGTTTTTGGGCTTTTTGCCCAAATCTGTTAGTGGTCTCTTCTCTCCAGTTACCTGTCAAAAGTCAAGATGGAATTGTTAATTATCACCATTCAGTTCACTCCTGGTTCAGATTAAAAATTCAAGACAACTTGGAATGATAGGGAAGGTAGCCAACGACTCAAGAAAACTAAGAACCCTTATAAGTAGCCTTCCGTATAGTTGCTTGTGATCTTCCGTTCTTAAGGAAGTACAATGCCACTAAGTCAAGAAAGGCCTATGATTCCTTTTATAGATGCTCCATTCACAATACTGAATTTTTGACATCTTTACTGTCCCATACTTGATCTTTATATAAACTACTGCAAGTAGTTCTGAGTGCCACTACTTTTGTTACAGATGGGTAGCCGTGTTGGTCTGCCATAGTCAAAACAAAAAAAATTCCTTCCAGTAGCACCTTAAAGACCAACTAAGTTAGTTCTTGGTATGAGCTTTCGTGTGCATGCACACTTCTTCAGATACCTACTACTTTTGTTGTTATGCTAAGGATAGGTTCACACATGCATGAGTATTATTTCATTTATTGTGCAGCAGCTGGATTTATGAATTTGCTTCATTGGAAAGTCCTTATGGTTCATGTAGCATAAAATAATAATATCCCTCTTCAGGTGCCCTACAGCTGACTTTAGGGGAAATGGGAGGGCAGTGGGGACCACCAAGCTAGCCCCAACCCCCAGTCACCATTTTAAAGTGGGGAGTCTGCTGTACTCAGAGAAACTCCCCATGTGTTTTAGAACCTGGGAAAACTAGGAAACAATGAGCTGGGGAAGCTCCCTACTACTTCAGGTGTTCATTTTTCAATTCATGGAGGGTAACCATGACAGGAGGGGACGCAGGTGGCGCTGTGGGTAAAAGCCTCAGCGCCTAGGGCTTGCCGACCGAAAGGTCGGCGGTTCGAATCCCCGCGGCGGGGTGCGCTCCCGTTGCTCGGTCCCAGCGTCTGCCAACCTAGCAGTTCGAAAGCACCCCCGGGTGCAAGTAGATAAATAGGGACCGCTTACTGGCGGGAAGGTAAACAGCGTTCCGTGTGCTGCGCTAGCTCGCCAGATGCAGCTTTGTCATGCTGGCCACGTGACCCGGAAGTGTCTCCGGACAGCGCTGGCCCTCGGCCTCTTGAGTGAGATGGGCGCACAACCCTAGAGTCTGTCAAGACTGGCCCGTATGGGCAGGGGTACCTTTACCTTTTACCTTTAACCATGACAGGAGTGGGTATGTAGCTCTTCCCTACTGCCCCTCTCATACATTTACTTGACTTTAGATGCAGAACATCTGAAAAGGGCTACTATAAACATTCTTTCTGAACAGTTTGGTCAGGGATGGCTCATTCATATACATAAGCCATCATTTAATGGCTGGAAGAAGAGGACCATTTGGATCCCTTCCAGTCGGGATTCAGGACTCAACATGGGACTGAAGCAGCCTTGGTCGCACTGGTCAATGATCTCCAGTGGGTTAGGGATAAAGGTGAGAGCTGTTTCCTAGTTCTGCTGGATCTCTCAGCAGCTTTTGATACCATCAACCATAACATCCTTCTGGACCATCTAGAGGGGCTGGGAGATGGGGGCACTGTCATACAGTGGTTCCGCTCCTTCCTCCTGGATTGTGTTCAGAAAGTGGGGGGGGGGGATGAGTGTTCAGTCACCTGGGCTCTCACTTGTGGGGTGCCTCAGGGTTCTGTCCTCTCCCCCATGCTTTTCAACATCTACATGCAGCCGCTGGGAGAGATCATCAGGGGGTTTGGGCTGGGTGTTCATCAATATGTGGATCATACCCAGCTCTACCTCTCTTTCAAATCAGAACCAGTGAAGGTGGTGAAGGTACTGTGTGAGTGTCTGGAGGTGGTTGGAGGATGGATGGCGGCTAACAGATTGAGGTTGAGTCCTGACAAATCAGAAGTACTGTTTTGGGGGGACAGGAGGCGGGCAGGTGTGGAGGACTCCCTGGTCCTGAATGGGGTAACCGTGCCCCTGAAGGACCAGGTGCACTGTCTGGGAGTAATTTTGGACTCACAGCTGTCCATGGAGGCGCAGGTCAATTCTGTGTCCAGGGGAGCTGTTTACCAGCTCCATCTGGTACACAGGCTGAGACCCTATCTGCCCACGGACTGTCTCGCCAGAGTGGTGTATGCTCTAGTTATCTCTCACTTGGATTACTGCAATGCACTCTATGTGGGGCTACCTTTGAAGAAGACCTGGAAACTACAACTAATCCAGAATGTGGCAGCTAGACTGGTGACTGGGAGTGGTCTATCTAGTTCAATATTGTCTACACTGACTGGCAGAAACTCTTCAGAGTTTTCAGGTACGAATCATTCCCAGCCCTTTTTGGAGATGTTGGGCATCCTGTATGTAGAGTGTGCACTCTTATCACCAAGCTGTGGTCTTTCCCATTAGGTAATGGTGTGGACATTTTGGGAGAAAATACTCAGTAATCTCCCCTCAAATCTAACCTGCCTCTTTTGCCGGGCCCCTGCCTTGATCTTGCCATTGATTTGCAGGCAGGGGCCTGTCTTTGTTGCCTGCAGTGAACATCTTGGACACTGAAACTGCTGTAGGAATAAATAATAATAATTCATATTGTACTGTTAACCTTGCTCACATTTTTTAGAGCTGTATATCGTATCAAAGCCCTCCTCAAAGTCTGATTAATGGGTTTGCTGCACTCTTTGCTGCTCATATTGTCACTTCTCCAGAGACAGTAATGATTAGGTTAGTTGAGCATGTCCTCCCCACAGTGAAGCCCAGGCTCTGTTTACATGGCTCCCTGCATCAGCTATGTTAGGATTTTTCGCAGCCTGTGGGCTGAGAACTTGCACTGACACTCTGTGAATAAGGGGTGTGTTTGCATGTGTGAGCAAAAGAGAGGGAGAGAGGCCCTTTCATTTCTCCTTTCTAAGTGGCAGTCAAAGAGTTCTATTCCAGCTATGCCTTGGCACTGAACTTTAACCTTCCCTGTTCTCCAGTATCACTCTGCAGTTTCTTTCACTTGTCTCTATGTTGCCGAGATTTACAAATGTCAAAACTGCTTTCTGTGTGGGTGTAGCAATGCTTTCCTTCATTCTCTGTTGCGAACGTCAAGGCTAAAGATCAAAAGCAACAATGTTTGCAAGAAATATCAGATTCTTCTCCTCTGCTTTCCCCCACGGACCTGTAATCTCCCTCAGCGATTCTGGCAAAACATCTCCCTGGGGAGTTTCAAGTTTCTCTCACTAACCAACCCCTCTCACTCTTTTTCTGCCTGTGATCTCTGTAGTCATTTCCAACTCACTGCAGGTTCATTCAACAGTTCATACATTTCACCATAACCTACTGACAGAAGTTTAAACATCTTTCCCTTTTCTTTTTCCCAGACACATCAAGTCCAGCTTTGAGATCACTGAAATTTTCACCATCAGACAGTCCTTTTTATAAGGTCCAGGAATACAGCAGGAGGAGGTGATAGAATCCTGAAGGGGTAAAACTGCACTGTGCTATGTCAGACTGCAGGGGTGTGGGCACCATTTTTAAATGAGCAACCATATAAATATTCCCTGCCAAACAACAACACTAGCACATAAGGAAAAGGGGCTCTATTCCGGCCTGTTCTCTGTTGTGTCTAAATACAGAACCTTACATTTGTCCCTACTGAAATTAATTTTGTTAGTTTGAGCCCAGTTCTCCAATTTATTAAGGTCATTTTGAATTCTGATTCTGTCTTCTGCAGCATCAGCTATCCCTCCCAGTTTGGTGTCATCTGCAAATTGGATGAGCACCCTCTCAATTCCTTCATCCAAGGCATTTATAAATATTTTGAATGACAATGGGCCTAGGAGAGAACCTCATGGCACCCCACTTGACACTGTTCCCCAGGATGACGAAGAACCATGAATGAGTACTCTTTGGGTTTGGTCAGTCAACCAGCTACAAATCCACCTAACAGTGGCTTCATTCAACTCATATTTTACCAGCTTCCTTGCAAGAATATCATAGTGTATCAAAATATACTATGTCCACAGCATTCCCTTGATCCATCAACCTTGTAACTCCATCAAGAAAAGAAAAGAAATCGAAAGAGATGCCCACCACTACTGCAAGGTACATGGGGGAAGCCATCTTTCTACAATTCCCCAGGAAAGGAAAGTGTATTGTGTTGTACAGTGGCTTCCTGGAAGTATTTTTATACACTTAGGAAAAGAAAACTGTGCAGCCACAGGGGAGGTATTAGCTACTGCAAGCAGCTGTAAAATCTTAAGAATGAAAGAGACAGCCCTTGGACCACCTTGTAAGCACTTTAGTTTTTGCAGAACTGGGTGGATTATCCTAAAAGGTCTGCTCACAAACAGGCAAGATGGTCCAGTTCTATGAACATGTGAAACAAGCATGGGATGGAAATTGTTTGATCCAATCATCCCATCCCCATATCACTTAGAGGGAGGATTATTATTTCTTACTGATGATGGACAATTTACAAGCTTGCAGTGATACTTTTTAAAATAAACCATCCATACCCCTTACCATGAAAATCCAAAAGAGAAAACAAAAGGAGAGGGGAAAGAATCATAGAGGAAATCACTGGTCGCAGAGGTCGGAGCAGAGTACCTACATTATGGTTGGTCCTCAGGCAGTTTGATTGACATCATTTATATACCACCTTTATGCCAAGTCACTTTACAAGTTTAACATGTAGCTTGCCCTGATCACATCATTTATTCTGCAGCTGGCTGTATAGTTCTGTATAGATTATGCCTCCAGGTATTGGAACTCCCTCCTTGGAGACATACAATTGCCATTGCTGGCCTTTAGAATCTAGTGAGAGACTTATTTATTCACCTAGGCCTTTGGGAATGAAGTGCCCTGGGACCCAGTAGCTGCACAGGTAGAACTAGAGTACCTTAATCCCATGCTTTCCATTTTAAATGGAATTTAAGCTGATGGTCTAATTATGCTGCACATGGCTCTGGGCTCTCAGCTGGGTGAAAGAGTGACTTAAAAATCAAATAGATCAAATAACTTTATTGCCTTGTGCTCATTTTTTCCCAGCTAGCTTGTGGAAGAGATAATGCTGGGGGTGGGTGGGAACAGTCTTTGCACATGTGGAACCACTGATTAGTTCTAGATGACCCCCGGGGTTCCTTCCAACTCTACAATTCTATGATAAATAAAGGAACCAATGAGTTCTAGTGCAGATCGTTATTAATCTGTGCTGTCACCATAAGAACACGGGAAGAGTGCTGCTAGGTCAGGTCAACGACCCATCTAATCTAGCATCCTATTCTTACAGTGGGCAACCAGTTGCCTATGAGAAGTCCAAAAGCAAGACCTGAGCACAACAGCACTCTACTTACTAGAGGGGCAACCTATCTCTGGCCCTTGACGCAAATGTAAATCCACAACCAAATCATGTATATAATACAAAAGGTAAAGGGATCCCTGACCGTTAGGTCCAGTCATGGACGACTCTGGGGTTGCGGTGCTCATCTCGCTTTATTGGCTAAGGGAGCCGGCATACAGCTTCCGGGTCATGTGGCCAGCATGACTAAGCCACTTCTGGCGAACCAGAGCTGCACACAGAAATGCCATTTACCTTTCCGCCGGAGTGGTACCTATTCATCTACTTGCACTTTGATGTGCTTTCGAACTGTTAGGTCAGCAGGAGCAGGGACCGAGCAACGGGAGCTCACCCCGTCGCGGGGATTCAAACCGCCGACCTTCTGATCAGCAAGCCCTAGGCTCTGTGGTTTAACCCATGTCCCTGTATATAATACTAGTTGGCTGCGTTGCCCTTTTAGACACAGGTTTCCTTGGATAAAGTTTGTTACTTTGTGAGGGGCGTATGTGTGTGAGAGAGAGATCTGCAAATAGATAGAGATAGAGATAGAGATATGCTTGAATAATGGATAGGTAACTAAACACCAAGACCACACAGCAACACAATCCCCACTTCCCTAGAAAAATAACAGAGTAAAGTCAAATGATGCATTTGGAGTCAACTACTAAGCACACAATGCAACCTAAAACCATACACGCAAGAAGGCAGAGCCTGCTCTCAAAGGGCAGACAGGCTTCTCTGAATGAAGCTGGATTCATAACTGCTTCTGACACCTCGATGGCAGGTACTTTACGCACTTCAACAACTCTGCTACGTACAGTGGATATAAACTTTAGCAAGAATATGCAATTTGAAAAAAGGAAGGCAAAAAAGCACTCTCAAAAGTTAGGACGCAATGAAATCTGAATACCAAACCATTAAAGGGAGGGGGGAGTAATCCAGTATGTCAGTCTGTCAGTCACTCAGCCAACAGGAGAAACTTCTGCAAGGGTGGTTTTTGCAAGTACTACTGCCAAAAGTGCTTGAAACCTGCCGAGTGTAAAAGAATTCATGTTTATTGGGAACAGTCCGAGAAAAGTGGGAAGGGCAGGAATAATAATGTTCTCTGCTCACCTAGTCCTGACTGGCCATTAAGCTCATTTTTAATGTGCTGGCATTCGTCAAATGGACAGCTACCCACAAGACGCAAGAGTTCTTGCCCTCTTTCCTCCATCCCACCCACAATGCTATTAATCGAAAGAAAGAAACTGGATTGGTTTCTTAAAAGTGAAAGTTTCACCCTATTATTAGGGTGTTCAGTTAATGTTGATGTTTTACTTTACAAAAATCTAGATGTATATTGCTTTTAATTGTATCTGTAGAAAATAAAAGGGGGGACAAAAGAAAGAAGATTTGGGTCTAAGAGAAAGCTGCATTCCAAGAAAAGAAGTCAGAATTATCAGGGTCAGGAATTTTTGGAACAAGTGTGGGCCCTTCTGTAATCATGGGTTGAGTTGTGGGGAGATGAGTTGCAGGAGAAAAAGAAGGGGAGCAAAGAAAAAAAGAGAATCATTTGTTCTCTTTCTTCCACAGTTCCCCCAGCAGGCCTGCCTAGCTCTCCCACTATCCCTCAGAGTAATTTGTCTTGATCAGCATTGGTTAATACTGGTTATACTGGCCAATGCTCCCTTCCCAACACAGTGTTTTCTGGGGTGAAGGGAGGACTTACTCTCCCTGTTTTCCTGAGGTGGTTGATGAATAGAGGGACTAGCAGATTCTTGTGTAAGGCCCAACAAGGTTTTCCCAACAGCTTACAAGAAAAACAACAACTCACCACCTTGTTTAGGACAGCAAGGTAAACCAACCCAAACCCACTCTCACCAAAAACTTTGCAATGTTTCTCAAATGGGTTTTTCAGGCAGATTCTTTTCAATCCCATGCCACGCCACTCTATGGGAAAATGCTGGGTTTGGGAATAGGAGCATTGGAGAGGGTATCTCAGAACCCTCCCTATGGGATCCGGTGGAGCGAGTATCTGCCTTCAGTCATCTTCTTTAGGGTCTGGGAGGGGAGATCTCTTGGTGACCAGTCTTCAAAGGGGGCTCCCCTCAAGATGCAGTTAAACCCTAGTTTCAGGGTCTCCTCCCATGGTCTCCCAATTCCTTGAATGCTGCAGGGTTTTTAAAGCCTGCTTCCTCTCTCCACCTGTCACTGGACCTCGTGAAAACCTGTGTCTGCCTGCTGGGCTGGCATCTGAGAGAGCCCTGTGCTGCCTGGTGCTTCTGGGCAGAGTCCTTTGCCAGTGTCCCAGTTTTGCTGTCAGACCCAGCTACAGACCACATTGGATCCCAGCCGGTCTGGTTGAGGCAGTCATAAAGTCACAGGCAGCATGATGCTATTTGGGAAGGGGCAAGCCCCAGGGGCTCATTGCAGCTACCTTCACTGTTGTCAGCCCTGTTATCAGGGCAACCTGGCCAGCACTCCCCTGCTGCTCTAAATAGTCACTGACCTTGCACTGTGGTTGGATACTTTTGACCTGTGAAAAGCCATCGAAAAAAGGAGGCTCTTTTTGCAGTTACCAAATGTTTTCAAGAAGCCTCCCTCTTTCAGCTCAGCCCTCGTAATAATTTAATTAAGTAATTAGTAAAATACCAAACCAAGTGCATATTGCATTCGGTAATTAAGTATTAAATTATGTGGATGTTACTTATCGAACGTACCTTTTCAGTTCTGCAACCATTAATTAAAAACTGAATCTAAAGTCTTGAGTAAGAAGAGAAAACCGGGATGAGGGAGGGGAAACAGTTTTTCTGTGAAAACAGGATTTCAAGTGGTAAAAGCCACAGGCAGAAAATACAGTGCCATCGGGGGTGGGGGGCTCATGCAGCTTTGTGGATAGATTCCCAGTTCTCCTACTGAAGGAGTAAATGCAACAGGGCTAATAGGACAAATTCAAATAAGAAAATGGATTTACAGCAATATTACTTTGGGTGTTCTTATTAGAAGGTTTGGGCAGATTTGCTCAGGGGGCTTGCTTAGAAAGTCATGCTAACTTTGTAACCACAGTGGTCAATACTTATGTCACATGCAGAAATAAGATCATGTGATGGTATTCAGTGGTATCTGTCCACCAAAAGATGGAATCTATCATTGGAACAGGAGAGGGAGGCATCACTGGCAATTCCCCCACCGCACTTTTTTCACTCTGCTCAGAGCAGACTTAGTGAAGTGCAGGGGGCTGCAGTAGGGTGACTGCCGAAAATTCTCTTCTTCCTCTGCTCCACTCATAGGGTTAGGTTCCATCAGTGGTTGGACACCATTCGATACCACTAATACAATGCAAATGGCTGTGACTGTGTATTCTGGCATCCTTACACAAATAATAGGGAGGATATCTATTCCCAACATACAGTCAGGAATGAAAAAATGCAAGTCCATGTTCCAAAATACACATGTCTTTGTACATGCATGTGGTTCTGCATGTATAAAAACATAACATGGGGATGAGCCTTAACCATCAGTGTTGGTAGGAAGCTGCACATGTTCCAAGAGACTTGAAATTTTCAGTATCCTATACAGTGAATTAAGTGACTCCAAGTCAGGACCTTTTCTTGCACTGTTCTCCTCCTGTTCTTAGGTTCACATATACAAGAGAATCTTGGATCCATTTTTTTGTGTACAACAAGTGTGAGAAAGGCAACTGCACAAGCATATGTCTGCCATGTTTTTTAAGCCTGACGTTAAGAGTATAGCAACAATTGTCAATTGCATGAAGCCATGGAGAGGGTAGGTCAGGTTCCCATCATTGCTGAAGCTTTACTGGGCTGGCAAGAGTTCACTCATCATTCAGTGTAGCCCAGACCTTAAAAGCCTTTATAGCACAAAGCACTCTCGTCATATTTGCTAATGCACTGAGTCCCTGATAACATGCCATGAACATCAAGCAATAATGGATTAAAGTTCACGCACTAAGCTGGCATACAACAAAAATAAAAAATGGACTTTTAGCAGCACTGTTAGTTCTGAACATAATCAAAATTGTTTCTATGTTTTAACTAAGAAGAATTGCCCATATTTTGTTTCAGCTAAGAAGACATACCCAAAACACAGAACAGGGTAATCTTATCAGGCTTGGCCTTAGCTACGAAGTCTAGACAGGCTCTGCTCTGCTCTCCTGAGTGGCTCTGCATCTCCTTTGCCCCATTCCCTGATTGCCCATATATTCTACCAGACGGATATCCCCAGCTCCATTTCCCCATTAGTAACATCACTACAACCCCCTACACTGCAACTGGTTTCTCACAAGCATAGAGACCAGTAACACTGTGTATTCAGCTTCTTGCTGCAAGATTACTCTCCCAATATTTTTGCTAAACGTGTTCAAATCAAACATCTACTGCCATTCAAAGCCACTTACTGAAAACAAAAATGAAAGCATTAGTTAAACTTAATTCAAATAGAGAATATTACCAATGCAGCGAACAAAGCAACAGTCACAGCTTGTTCTTCTCCTTCTAGACACCGGAGACCTACACAAATAGCACCATTTTCAGAAGGAAAACAAGAAGGAACATTGGTGGAACTGTCTGGAAGGCCATTAAAAGCCCCAGGACATATGTCTCATCTGCCCAATGACTACAATTAATATTTTCCCCAAAGGAAAGACTATTCCAATATCAATAACCGAAGCAGCACATTTTTAGAGGGAACGGATTTTCACTGACAACATTTTACCACTTTATAGAACTAGGTGAGAGTAAACAGTTTTCACTGTTGACTATGGCAGCAATTCTAATTCCTACCTGGGAGTGGCAAAGCTGAGTGGAATGGCAGAGCCCCCACTGCACCCAATTTAAAAGAGGGCCTTGTGAAAGAGGTATCAAAATTCAATTCTTCTGCATTACAGTGGTTTGGGGGAAATTATGATATGACAGATCTAAGCTCAGTGATGCTGCTGAAAAGATAGCACAAAAATGAATACAACATGTAGAGGTGGAAAACTTGGGACCCCTCAGATGTTGCTAGGCTGCAACTGCCACAATTCCTAACCATTCCTCATGGTGTTTGCAAGTTGGCAGTCCAATCACATATAGAGAACCACAGGTTCTCCAACCCTGGTTTGGACTATTTGAACAACAAACTTTTACATAAGACACAAACAGCACAAAATACAAATATAGAAATAACAATGTCCAAAGGCTTAACTTGCAATTTGTACTCATTGGTACAATTCAGAAATTAAAGTAAAAAATGAACCACAAAGGAACAATAATACATTGAACATGGTGTCTGAAGTATAATTCTGGAAACATCTGAGCACTGGGGCCATGTTGTTTTTGAATAAAAAGGGCTCTTGGGTCAGTTTATTGATCTTGCAAAGAAGAATTTAAAGGGTAAGGCACAGCGTCATCAGTACGCTGATGACACGCAGCTCCTGTGACATATGAAACAGGAGGTGCCTGACTCAGTAATGGACTGGGTGAAAGCCAATAAACTGAAATCAAATTCTAGCAAGACCAGAGGCCCAGTGTCAGAGTGGTTCGTTAAAAGAGATAAAATGCAAGGAGAGGAGGAAGCCATTGGGGTAGAGGGGCATATTGGAGCAGGGGAATGGTTGATGTGAAAGGGGTTCAGGGCCCTCTTCTGCTGCTTCTGTACTCCAATGGTCCCCAATGGAAACAGCCTTTTCTTCAGCCACATGAACCACTGGACTATAATGACACAGATTCATATGTTATGTGTCTTCTGGATCTGAAGTTATAGGAAGGGAGCAAACGGCTTCGTTCTCCTAGCTCTCAACTAAATTTCCAGCAGGCTTCTTCCAATATGCTGTAGATGGTGCTAGAAGATCACTAGTTTTCATTTTTGTCGGAAGGGACACTTATTTCTCAGAAATATATGCCAAACTATCCTTTATTGTCACAAATTCAACTTTACTGTAGAAATTTACTTTAATGCGTACAGAAAATTTTCATTCTGCAGCCACTTACAGTTCCCTACCCGGACTTTAAGGCAGGGATAGACAACCCTGTGTTCTGGACTATAACTCCTATCAGTCATAGTAAGCATGGGCAATGATCAGGGTTTATGGGAGTTGTAGTACAGAACATCTGCATGGCACCAAGTTGCCTATCCCTGTTTTAAAATCATGGAAGAGGAGACCTCAAAATACCTTCTAAACATTCGGCTCGCCACCTCCTACTGACAAGCTTACTTTTGTTCAGGGGTACACTTTTTGATCATGTACAAGAGCGTCCTACAAACACTCTGACTAGTCACAAACTTCCTTTAAGACTTCTTTCTACTCTTTGGTCTGTCCTCTATTTCCCTCCACCCCCTTCTTTCACTGTTGCTTATAAAACAAAGAATGACCTCTCTTTTTCTGTGAACGTGGGATTGATTCTAAGCAATGCTGGGGAGGCAAAAAGTCTCAGTGTGTCCTCTAGCATCATCACAGATAGTTTCCCATTATATCAAAGGTGCTACTTACAATGTAGGGTATCTGCCCAGGGCTTGTTTTGATACCCTAGATTGTGAGTAGCACTTGAACCGCAGTTTAACAAACCATATCTTCCTCAAAGCTGGGGTGGAAAGGGAGGGGCAAGGAGGGAGTAGCACAAGGCTAACTCTTGGTGTGATCAACTATAGTTTAGACTATAAACTATGCACTGTGATAATTATATATGAACCAGGTTACATTGCATGAAGAATCCAAATGGAAATCTATCACTCAATTATATTGCACACATTTTATGGACAACAATCGCTCTGCTTATAATAGGATACACAACTAAACATCCAAATCATCAAAGCAGTGGGCACAATCTAGTCTAAGTTAAGCACTTCTATGTACCACAGAGGGATGCGGGTGGCGCTGTGGTCTAAACCACTGAGCCTCTTGGGCTTGCCGATCAGAAGGTTGGCAGTTCAAATCCCCGCGACGGGGTGAGCTCCCATTGCTCAGTCCCTGCTCCTGCCAACCTAGCAGTTCGAAAGCATGCCAAAAAGTGCAAGTAGATAAATAGGTACCACTCTGGAGGGAAGGTAAATGGTGTTTCCGTGGTCTGCTCTGGTTTAGGTGTTCTGTTGCGCCAGAAGCGGCTTAGTCATGCTGGCCACATGACCCAGAAAAACTGTCTGCGGACAAACGCTGGCTCCCCTCGGCCTGTAAAGCAAGATGAGCGCCGCAACCCCAGAGTCATCTGCAACTGGACTTAACTGTCAGGGGTCCTTTACCTTTACCTTTATATACCACAGATTACAACTGAAATTAAGGGGACTTAACTTGTGACAGATCAGATCATGAACAATGTGTAATATAGGTAAAGGTAAATAAAGGTAAAGGTAAAGGACCCCTGGACAGTTAAGTCCAGTCAAAGGCAACTATGGGGTACAGTGCTCATCTAGCTTTTCAGGCCAAGGGAGCTGGCATTTATCCACAGACAGCTTTATGGGTCATGTGGCCAGCATAACTAAACCACAACTGGTGCAGGGAGGATTGTGATGACTGCCAAAGAGCACAGTGATGCCATTTACCTTCCTGCTGCAGTGGTACCTGCTTATCTACTTGCACTGGTGTGCTTTCAAACTGCTAGGTTGGCAGAAGCTGGGACAGAGCAATGGGAGCTCACCCCGTCACATGGATTTGAACTGCTGACCTTTTGATCGGCAAGCCCAAGAGGCTGACTCTATATATTATGTAGATAAAAGCTACTCTTACAAAGGTTTGTTTCTCTAGGAAATGTGGAATAAAAAACAAGGCTGAGGATATGTATATATATTAGCATGACCTCACAGTCTAAAATACGAAGAGGATTTTTATTTCACAGAATCTTTCTATGTTACATATACTCGTTCCATTTGTCTGCTCACTAACATCAACACATCCAGAATCTATTGACTGCTATCCAAAGCAGAATGGCAAGAATTTCCCCTGAAGCCTAACAGACCTTCTGCTTTACCGACTAACTTAACAATTATTACATAAAAATAAAATAAAAAAATCCCAAACCTATCTGAGTTAAAATATAGTGAAAGCTTTCTCTGTTATTTCATTCTGGTGATGAGGTGGCAAACTGCTCAACTGAAACCCCAGCTGGATATCTGTGTTTTCCCATTTTCTTTCTCCAAACAAATATGAGAATTTTGCTTCTACAGAAAAAAATGCTTGCAACTGGCAAAAATCTTGTGTGAGGGGATACTAAGCCATGCATTTATTGTCATAGTCCTAACCTGGAAGGACAGGACAAAATGATACAGTTGGCATCTTCGGTGAGACAGAAAAAGATTTAGGGGGAAAAGACTCTTTCTGAATTAGCTACCTTAATTGCTCTATTTATTATATGCATCAATATAGCACTACTGTGCTTGATATAATTTGCAAATCTGACATGTCTTCCAATTTCTTAGCTTAGAAATATTCTTTGCAGACAGCCTTAGTTATCAAGAAAGTGTGTGTGTGTGTGTGTCTCTCTCCTTCTCTCTCTCTGCAGGAAAAACAAAATATCTTTGGTTTGACTGCTGCACATTATTTCCGCCATTGCAGGCTGGCTGCCACTGTCAAACACTATGTCTGTCAAAACAGGCATGGCTGCACGTACCTTATAATGTGATTCTGTCTCCTCTTCCTGAGTAGAACTGGAGGGAGATGGTGTAGCAGATTTGCTTCCGGGGGGTGATGGGGAACCATGGGTAACACCGCTCCTCAAACCCATCTGAGAAATCAGCTGTGACTGGCTGAGGGCACTCATGTGACCGGTATACATCCCTGCTCGATTGATCAGGGGAACTTGATGGTTGGACTCATAGGAAGTGGCTTCTGAGTGGACCATCTCCTGGATCTGAGTTAGGAGAATATTACTTTTTAATTAAAATTGTCTTATATTTATTGTCTTATAAAAATTATATTATGATGCAGGCTGGGCATGGTTGTTACTGGGAAGTTAATCAACTGGCAAAAACTAATCTGTTCCATGCTGGGTAAAAGTTACTCCTAGTTTAAAGCACTGAGATCTTTCTTTGCTGTTCTCAGAAGAAGAAGAAGAGGAGTTTGGATTTGATATCCCGCCTTTCACTCCCTTTAAGGAGTCTCAAAGCGGCTAACATTCTCCTTTCCCTTCCTCCCCCACAACAAACACTCTGTGAGGTGAGTGGGGCTGAGAGACTTCAAAGAAGTGTGACTAGCCCAAAGTCACCCAGCAGCTGCATGTGGAGAAGCGGGGAATCGAACCCGGTTCACCAGATTACGAATCAACGCTCTTAACCACTACACCATGCTGGCTCTCGGTTTCATTACACAGAACAGTGCAATGGATTACACATCTTTGTTTTCATTTTATTTTCAATTTGGAGAATATTTGGCAACATATGGTTGCCAAATAAAAAGGTATACTATATGGTTAATATTAATATGAAACTTATGGTATCTTAACAGGCCGGCAGTCCATGGGATTCAAATGCCATGCAACCCACAGGAAGCACTACAATGAGAGGTTGCTTGCAGCAGCGCTCCTCTGACAGTTGTCAGCAATGCTCAGTTGTTGAATTGGGACGTGTCAGGTTTTGGGGGCAACACAAAGCCAAACTGTGTCAGCACAGTGCAGCAGGTTTGCCAATTGTGTCCTTACTGCTTCCTTTTCAAAATGGCCATACCATTTTTTTAAAAAATCAAACATGTTATTGTTTTTATTTTAAAAAGCCAAAGTCAAAACATGTGCTTGTAAACAGCAACAACGCAGGACTCTCTTCTTGAATACTTAAGGAAACATAAAGAGATGGAGACTCCAAATTTTGATCCAAAGGACCATAGAATATTTTGTAGTAACAGAATGTTAAACTTGATGTAGTAAAACAGTGAAGTCTGTTTTCTCAGTTGGAGTGGATTTTTTTTTTTTTTAAGTTAAATAGTAATTTTAAACTTGATGAACTGGGGGCATGCTTTGAAAACAGAAAGTGAGAGGAGTCTGGAAAGAAGTTCCAAAATCATGGGTTAGAAAAGGGAAACATCAAATTCATTTTAAAGAATGACAATGAATGCCCTATACAATAATTTTTAGTATATATGTATTCTTTAAAAAAAAAATTCTTGAAGACCAAATTCAGTGATAATAATGTCAATACTAATATTAATTTTAAAAAAATCATTCACTTAATTCAGCTGAAAACATAGTTTTATTCCGTAAAATGAACAATCCTTGAAAATTTCATTGAAGAATTATAAACAACAACATCCTTACTCAAATTTGGAATTTCTGACCCATCCAGAGAATACTGTCTGCCTATGCAACCTATGCAAATACAACCTGCAACATTTAATATTTAAAAATGGGACCATTTTTGTAAAATGGAAACCTGCAGCCAAAGACCACAAAGGGCACTAGCACTTAAATAGCCTGAGGCTAAGCTGTATGAAGTGAACTGGGTGGTGTGTTTTTTAAAATATTCTCACTGGTAACCGTGTTTCATTTGTATCAGATAGGAGAGAAAAAATAAGTTGGAAGTTATACACCATACCACCATAGGGTTGTCTTTAGCTGGCTTGCTTGGGAATGAGACTGTTCTATATCCAAAGTACTCAATATCTGCTCATTCTGGCTTTTCTTGTAATCCATTTGAAACACCTGGTACTGTCTGCTGTTATAGACTATGTATCAGATTGACTATAAAGTTCCCACCTTTGCTTTTCACAGCAAACTCTCTTGCCCCATTTACAGCCCTTAGTCATATCCACTCTGGTCACCTTCTAGTTTCCCATGGGTGCCAACTTGAATAAAATATAGGGGGGGGGGCAAGTAAGCCCTTCCCTGCATAATCCATCACATGACACGGTACATGCACACTATTTGAATGACAATGCACATCAACTTTGGGGGTGCCCAAACCCCTCAAATATTGAAGGGGGGGGCGAAGACTCCTTGACCCCATGGAGTTGGCTCCTTGTAGTTGCCAACTTCCCCTCAATCCATCATTATCTCTCCTTTCCACCACATAAGCAGCCTACTACTTCCCCCAGCTCCTCCCTATTGCATTCAATCCTCATCCTAAGAAAAAAACCCCAACCTTCAATCCATCCTGTCTCTGCAGCGACTATCCCTTTCTTTTTGTGTGTCCTCAGATTGCAGGGGGTGGTGTGGTGAGGGAGAAGAGAAGTTCTATTATGTGATCAGAAGTCATTCTGCTCAGCCAATGGCTGTGTTGGATACAAGCTATGCTGCTTAAGACATCACACTTCTAATTCCACACCATGGTCCTCAAGTGTGTGTGAGTGGGTAAGAAGGATCAGGTACAGGACAATTCTAACAATGGCTAAAATGGAACATCTATATTCAAAGCCAATTCACCTCTGATGGCCAACGAATACAATAAAATGGGGAATATTATCACCACATTTCTCTTTTCCTTGGGTCTATCTGACCAACCACTCACAGGGACAGAATGCTAGGCAACTAGGACTTTTGGTCTGGCTCACATGACAATTCTTTTAATTACAAAGAATTGAAAATGTGTTGTGGAGATTCTCTGCCTCCTGAATAACAAATGACGATCATATTCTGAGCTGCGACAGATTTTGAAGGAGCCAGTGGAAGGAGCAAGATAGCTGCCTACCCAGATGTCTTCTCAAACACTAACAATGGGGATCACTATTTAGTCTGGTCCCTACTCTATAATAATGTTAATATAAATGGCAATTCAGCTGTTTTCGGCTGCTTAGCCTCCTCCTTTTATTCATTGGGCAATTTTAAAGGGATTAACAGATGGAAATGAGCAACAGACATCTTCTTCCCAAGGATGAATGGGAAACTCTACAATAGACCTAAGACAGGCAGAGAAGAAGAGTGGCGTCAGATTTTGGGATACCCCAGGAATGAAGTATGGTCCCCAAAAATCCCAGAAAAAAACAGTTGTCCTAATTTTGGCTTTCTTTGCTGGAGACAAAACCCCAGAACAACAGAGATCTGTCATTCCCATTCTACCTATAAAAGTAATATCAAAGAATTCATTAGTTTGGTATGCTAACAGAGAGGCAATGGCATTGGGACAGCACAGTTTCTCTACTCATTTCAGAGATGGAATTAAGCCAGATACTTAGGTACAATCAGATTCTCACACAGTAGAAAACAGCAGGAGGGAAATCAAACACTGTCTTAAACATTTTCCAGACTTTTTTGTGCTTTTTATATTAATCTGATTAATGTTAACATGAGTTTAAAGACCCAGGGCTTTATTTATTAACAATTTTCGTTTCCGATAAGCCCACTGAGGTGCAATCTCTCATTAGCAGGGGACTCCTGCCAACTCCATTAGCAGCTCGTAAAGTAAGAGATGTAGGGAAGAGCTGAGAGGGCTCAGTAGGCTTCAACAGAAATAAATCCAAATGCAGAAGCAGATTTACTGCTACAGGTCGGGAATCAAGAGCTTTTCTACAACACTAGACAGCATGTTGGGCTTAGATATTTAAAAGTCACTGAAGGGGGGAGCTTAAGGAGAATGGGGAACAGGCGTGATTTTTACAAGAGCGGTTCTCGTCTGCTCTGTTTAATAAACATGAGGATTCAGTTTACATTTTTTAAAATTGTTGCCTTTATATTCCATTTCTACCTGGCTCCAAAGGAGCTGACGCAGCATTTCAGCCTCCTCCAGATTGAAATGACATTCACACTTGCTTCGCAGGGCTGGTTCACACATATCCGCTCATCACTTCGGGATTATTTCAATGAGAGGATGGGAAACCCACCACAGAGGGAACTTTTCTTACCAACTCACATCACACAATGCATTTCAACTGAGATAAGCTGTCAGCTGATAATCATCTGGAGAGAACTCAAGTGTGTACATACATGAGTCCAGAGTATATTATTATATCAACTTATTAGCAATGACTCTATCCTAATGTCTAGAGAAAATGGCAAATTGCTCAAGAGTTACTTTGGATTTTTACTGTTTAATAAAAGCTCTCAACGCTGAAGATGATTGGGCCAGCTGCTAAGGAAAATAATGTATTTTCATTATTTTACATTTAAATTAAGGAAAGTTCATAAAATATGTATTTTATAATTGTAGAAAGATATAATGTAGATTGTTGGGTTTTAAACAAATCTAAAATATCATTCCCATCTGCAGCTACATTAGTCTCTTGGGCAAATACTATATTAAGATATTTTTTAAAAATTCTTATTATGGAGCCAGTAGACCACAACGGCTCCATTTATCCATTAAATATGTAATCATACATTTTCCCCCTTTAAAGTGCATATTATTTATGCAGCAGAGCAGAACCAGTCCATGAGTGTAATTATGGATATGAGACCTGTGCAGAAAATTTCTTATGAAAATTTGCAGAAATGAGTATGTGTTCCATCTAGCAACCATTAATAGCAATGGGAAGATTCCAGCTGAACACACTCAGTTTGGGATTGGGGCCCCACTGTGCTTTATGCCTCATGGTGGGTAGACATTGTTACCGACCCACTCCCCAAATCACCTCTGGAGGGGTTGGGGAAATCCCAGAACAGATTTAGGAGAGGTGCCAAAGAAGAAGAGGAGGAAATTGTTCTGTTGTGCAAGCATAAATCCTTGCAATAATGGAGTATGAGGCTTAGTGCTGCTTTGAATGCAAGCCATAGCTGCACTAAATCATTTCCAGTTGGTCAAACCTACCAATGTGGGGGGAAATGTTGTGAGGGAGGTGGGAAAGCAGTTGCACCTGGAGATGACTGCAGATTAGAAAGAGTGAGAGAAGAGAAAGACAATGAATATTAACATGGCACCATGAGTACCAGGGTACTTTCTAGCATAGCATAAACAAAACAGCCGGATTTGGGCCCAAAGAGTTTACAAGTTAAATTTTAACCATGTTAACTAATGTCTCTTGGGGAGATAATTAGGGAAAAGTCAATGGTGGGGAAGGAAGGTATAATGAACAGTAGCAATGGGAAAGGTTATTAATGAACCAAGTATGAGTGGTTTGTGTTAAATATGTTTAGGCTCAGTTTGGCTTCAGCTAAAGAAGTGGACATTTTGAAACCAGACAAATTTCCTGGTGCACCTACCTCACAAACTTGGAGGGGGGAAAGTGTTCTCAGATGTCATGTTGCAATGAATACTTGTGCAACATGAGCACCATTAAACCCACATGTTAAGAAAGGAGACCTGCATAGTCAAGTATACCAGGAAGTCATATTCTAGAAAATACATGAAGGTGTTAAGGGATTTCCCATGGGAGGTCTGCAATCATGCTTCCTGACTGTGGTGAATATGTGAAAAATCTGCTGAGCATTTTACCATGGATTAACAGGAATTCTGACTCACTGTGATATCACCAAAGGATGATTTATTTCCTTTCCCTTGCAAGAAGGTAACTAACCAACAGAAAAAGTGGTGCCATTCTGCTAAGGCAGCCATTAATGTCTCTCCTCAGTATAGCACATGCTCTGCCCCTCCATTATTATTAGCTACTACTGCATTTCTCAGAAGAAAACATTCTGGCCTGTCAAGCTTGATCAAGCATTTTATATTTCTGCTTCTTTGGTGGACCAAAAGCTACTCTCACCTCAACTCAGCAGTTCACAGGAACAACTTCCTCAATGGTAACAAATCAGAAAAGAGATTCTGAGATACCTAATCTATATCTGTCACTCCTCCTAAGATTCTCCTCAGACTTTGCTAGAAATTGATTTTATATATATATATACACACACATACATACATACACACACACACACACACACCCCTAATTACCACCCACTCCTCCTCCCAATTTGTAACTGTTCCTAATAAACTTTCATGGTGTATGGAAAATGCTTTGGAGAGGCGACAAATTTCTGGTGGAATTTGAGATGTCTTGTTCAGAGTAATAGCTATCTCACACAGGTGCCCAGCTGCTATTGTGAAATCAGTAAGCATTTAATTGAAACAAATGACTATAATAATAGTACATTATCCCTGCAGGCTCATAGCCATAACCGTTTTAATTATTGAGTTAAGAGTCAAACTAATTTATCCTTTAAAGTAACAGCCACCTTTTTGGTTCAACCGATCATCCTGTTATGAACACGAGGGGAACAGTAGGGAAGGATTTAGAGAGGGAGTAATTTATTTCTGTGGGGGTGCGTTTATCACACAGTAGAGGCTTCCTACAGCTATAGCTCTCAATCACTGGTTCATATACAGGCACAGCTAGTTCACATTACTGTATTGTAATATGGTACTCTCGATGGAAAGCCTGCATTCTGCACGGTGCTGAGAACCTTGCCAAGCAGAATGCATGGTGAAGTTATTGCAGCATGGCTTCCCCCCTTCATCTTTGCAGGATGAACATCTCTTCTGAATGTGCCTAATTTTGAGATTTGAGATATTCCATCTCCTAAAACATGTAGGTTTTTCTACAATGTGGTAACTTACGACATTAAAACATTCACCATTAAGCCTGATTCTCACTTCTAAAGAAAGCAAGGCTACTTTAAATTAGGAAATTGCCTAATCTTAAAAATATTCATTATTAGGGCACTGCACACTTTGGAAGTCAAAGAACACCCCCATGCCCCCACAAGTCCGGTTACTTTTATTGCTTTCCCTCTCTGCTGCCACCCCATATTTGACACAAATCTGTTACTATTTTTTGGAGGATATTAGTACAGCAATCTGAATCCCGTGTTTTGACGGGCTATGATCTAGTGTTACGGCACACTATTATTACTGGGGAAAGAGTCATCCAAACACAATTAACACTTCATTATGAAGATGAATCTCCACAGCCTCTGTGTTAAGAAAAGCTGCTGGAAACAACGGAAAATGGTGTTTAACAAACGGGGAACGCCCCGTTAACGTACCAGGCTTCATCCATGTTTTAGAGCCATAAATGAAACAAATGGCTTGGAGTTTGTTTTCACTGCAGATACCTGTAAATGTACATAAGGGGTGAGGTGATCTTTGATGTATCCCGGTTCCAAGCTGTATGGGGCTTTATATACTCAGATTATCTGTATTCACACGCTAACATCAATACACACCAAATTTTTGACACGCAGCTGTAGCATGCAATTTCCCCCCATTACTGGTTAGTCACCCTATCTCACCAGAGGAGAGTGTGCTTTGTTACCTATCACTTATTACCATCAAGGCCAGGGTGTGTGTTCTTTGTTTAATTGAATTATTAAGTACTGTAATTGTGACATTTTTATATTGATGTTTTATTCTTGTTACTATCAAACAGTTTTAGATTGTCTTATATGGGCAAGTCATAGTCATGTGGTGTTGGTGCTGGTGTTGTTTTGTCATGCTTCAATGTGAATAGCTTTGAGTGTAATGATGATGGAAAAGTGGTGCACTAATGAAGTGACAGTGACTTTGCTTCAGTTTTGGCCTCTTGTGGGATAACCTCTCTTTTCCCCCTTTATGTTCTGTGCAGCCTATGGCATCGTGGAGCAGTGGTGCTCACCTGACCTCACAAAAGGGCATGGCTGTTGCTTACCAGGAAGCAGAGGGACAAGGCAACAGGGTCAGTGCAGTGCAGATTTGCCAGTGGAGCCAATCTGGTGCATTTAAACTACATTGGCTTCCCTGCTGCCTTACCCCTCCCAGTAAGCGACAGCGGCTCATCTGTCCAGAGGTCAGGTGGGTGGCAATGCTCCACCACACTGGCATAGCCTTCAACATTTCTCTAATGAAAACAGGGATGCCTTATTCCATGATGGTGATGATAATACCCCACCCAACTGACTGAGTTGCCTCAGCCACTCTGGGCAGCTTCCAACATACAGTGGTACCTCGGGTTACATACGCTTCAGGTTACGGACACTTCAGGTTACAGACTCCGCTAACCCAGAAATAGTACCTCGGGTTAAGAACTTTGCTTCAGGATGAGAACAGAAATCGTGCTGCAGCGGCAGACGAAGGCCCCATTAGCTAAAGTGGTGCTTCAGGTTAAGAACCGTTTCAGTTAAGAACGGACCTCTGGAACGAATTAAGTACTTAACCCGAGGTACCACTGTACATAAAAACACAATAAAACATGAAACATTAAAAAACTTCCCTATACAGGGCTGCCTTCAGATGGCTCAAGGGTTGGATAACTCTATATCCTCCAACATTTCTCCAGTGAAAATAGGGACGTCCTAAGGAAAAGTGGGACATTTGGGGATCAAATCAGAAACCGGAACGGCTTCTGTCAATCTGGGACTGTCCCTGGGAAACAGAGATACTTGGAAGGTCTACACTGGCTGCTACTGTGTGCAGCAGAACATAAATGCAACAAAACTCATACGGCACAATCTTAATGTTGAAACAGTTACACAATAGATTATTGCTGCCAGAAGAGATCTTGCTGGGAAGTGTCTGTGGCAAGGTAGTTTGCCCAAGGCCTGCCAATGTTTGTATCCACTCTACAAAAAGATTTTTCTGCTGTTCCTTCCTTCTCTGTGCCACAAAGCAATAGTGACAAAGTTCATGATGTGTATCCAGAGCTCAGATACATTTTCCCACGTGAGCTTTTGTGTTTTATTGAGCTTTTTTTGCAGAGTCCCATCCACCTTGTTTTATGCCTCTTCTGGCCTTTGCTAGACATTTTAGATATCGTGTTGCTATAAAGTGAAAGGCCCCCAAGTAATGACAGGCCTCTACAGTTTATTGCAGGGAGCATAAAATATAGTGATTTTAGAACAGGATAGGAAAAACAAGAAGACAATCTAGAAAAATCACTCTCTAGGGAGGAGCGCGGTGAATTAATTTTGAAAGCATTGTCCCTCACTGCAAAATTTGATCCAGCATTTAAAATTATTTTTTTAAAAATCCACACCACGCAGCGACACCAAGCCTAAATATGAAAACACCATTTTATAAATGTATCAGCAATAAATGTAAATAAATGTAATATTTATTTCTGACACCCCTCCTCCAAATATATCTTTTTAAAGGTATGTTAAGATCCATGCATATCACCCAGGACATATACTGAGGTAAAATCCTAGGTAACGCCCTGAGATTTTAAGAGAGCAGACAAATGTACAACTGACAATTAATTTGTCCAAGTCTGAGTGTTTTTCGGCATTGCATCTTCCTAGGATCCTTAACAGCTTTAGTGCTAAAACAGATGTGGCTATTATGTGCCTGGGATGAGACAATGCAAGTTCTTCCACTCATCTGAATTGAAGATGGGAGCATCTGGGGGGCCATGTGGTGTTCAAATTACATTTCATGGACTCCATTCTGCCTTCTTATTTTAGGTTTAAAATGACACGCCAGAATTGTGTAAAAACCACCATATATGTAGAAACCTTTATTATTGAAGAGACAGAGAAAGCTCTCTGATATGACAAAATCAGATGCTACTCTGCCATTTGGATTCTTTATAAAAGAATAAACGTAAACTTGTGCTGGTTGTGCTGTTTAGGGAAGTTTTTAATGTTTAATGTTTTGTTGTGTTTTTAATATTCTGTTGGGAGCCACCCAAAGTGGCTGGGGAAACCCAGCCAGATGGACGGGGTATAGATAATAAATTATTATAATATTATTATTACTGCTACAAAAGTGTGGCTCCATTCCAGGTTAAAACCAAGATCCTTCTGAACTAGTCCCAGCTTGAAACAGGGTTTGCATCTTAACACTGCTACATGCATATATACCAGCTACTGCTATTGTGGCAGAAAGTTGGGCCAGTCTCATTGTGGTTGTGTTATACAGTCCACCATGCTATTAAATGCACACAGGTGGGTTGTGTGCCATTACATTTTAACATTCACACTGCAATATATCAAGGGAGTTTTGTTCAGAAATGTTAAAAGCGATAACGGGTTCCCGGGCCCTTGCAATTAACATGTCACACAGTAACATTGGTCATTTAGAGTCTGGTCTTCCAAATGCATTGCGCTATGGACACAAGTCTTCCTTATTTATGCCCTTTCATTGCTGACTCTGAAAAGTTACCTCCAGGCAGTTGGATCAATGCTCCCTATATTGCTGTGTTCTGCTGGCAATTTTCAATACCCTTATAGCAGCATGTGGTGAGACGTACATTGTAGTCATGTCTGGTTGTGGGACAGAATGGTTATGTGGAGGAACATTTGGATGGAAAGTAATACAGCATTGATCTACAACATGATGTAGATTTCAGCCATCGGAATCGCATTACTTCCAATGGATTCTACTTCAACTATCAATATGTATGACTGGTTCAAGGCAAGGGGATGTGGGCTCCTTTGCTCTGGCAACACGGGTACATTCATTCTCTCGTTCTTCTTCCCACACCTTGTGGTTCCTTTTGAAAAGGGGTGGGGTGGGGGAAATCACTGGATATGAAGGGAATATTAGCAACCCTTCACCCCCGTTCTGCCTTAGCACAAAGTAAGGGAAGGATTGATTCATGCCATGTCTACTTTGGTTACCAGCAGGTCTCCCAATACATCATGAATATGCTGGTCTTACATGAAAAGGAGCCAGTCATCAATCATGCAGATGCAGAACCTATGATTTTGCATTTAAATTATTCATTGCATGATCACTGACAATTTTGGTTTGCCAAGAACTAAATACTAGGCAGTATGATATTTGATGACATTGTCTTGATTTCCTAAAAAAATGTTGATTAGCTAGAACACATCTTCATCTTCACTTTCCATTACTTCTCTGGCCTGACTGATAACATGGCAGGGCCAACAAAGTTGTACCTCTGAAATGCACTGGGATTGTTCGGGATATTCTCATGAAAAATTAACAAAATAATCCCTGATTAATCGAGGTGAAGATTGCTCCACCTGGGTCTCCGTCTCTTGTGTGCCAAATATGCAATTCCATCAAGAAAACCACTTAAGCATTTAAGATACAACTATCTACAATTTGCACTCCCTTGAAAGTCAAATATTTCAGCAAAACAAGGGAAAATAAAATACTTTTGCTGCTCTACACCGTATCAATAAGTATTAACCAGACATTCTAGCTGATTAGGATTCACTAAGAACATGGCCAAGCAAAATAAAATTTATTCCTCTGGGGCACTAGGGAAAAGAAAGTAACTTTTTATCTCTTCTCTCTCTGCACTTTACATTTTACAGCCAGCTGCCTATTTTCATATACCAGATGAATCTCAAAGAAAACAGCGCATATTTCAATTAAGCTTTTTCAAAAGCTGCCTCTCTTTGTCTCTGTGTCTGTGTCACCAAAATATTCCAGAAGGAACACTATGTTCAATGCAGCATTTGCATTTTTATCCAATCAGATCTTAAGGACATGTGCCAAGTCAATGTTTATATTACAGAACAAATCAAACATCAGCAAGATCTGATTAACCTAACGACCTGGAATTAAACAATACCACCTGGAAGGGGTGCTCCTTTATTCGCTGGAAACCAAGAGGCTCTTTCAGAATCTGAATGCCAAGGACAGATGTTCTCATGCACATCCGAAGATGTATACACTCTGAAATATTCCTCAATTTTCCCACTGTCTAATGAGCTGCACTGTATATTCTAATTAAGACTGAAGTTCTGAAAGGGACATTTTATTTATTTGGGGTACAAAAGGGGTTCTTTTGAGTGAAGGGGGGTTTCAAAAAGGCTGCTCCCTTTCACACCATTTTGGAACACTTGCCTGTAGACAGCTGAGTATATGGAAAGCTGAAGTGATAATCCAGAGATGACTAGGACTGCAATTGGCCAGAGTGCTGGAGCAGATCCAGGGAGCCCATTACAGGCCAGAGTCTCAGCTGAGAAATCCGTCCAAATTGCTGCGGGAGCAAAGATGTAGGCAGGTGGAGGAAGCAGAGTAGGCAAGCAGGGAATAAAAGGTGGGAGGGATAGAAAGAGATAGCAGCCAAACAGCTTTGCAGGACAAAAAAAGGAGAGCTATTCAAGAAAGGCCAACCTACACTATTCAAGCAAAGACCCAGGAGTAAAGCATTTATATGCCGTTCATGAAGAACCAATGGGATACCTGGGGTGTAGTGAAGCAATATTGGGATCTGGGCAAAGCATTCTTCCACTCAAACCATATTTCCATCCTTCCTCCACCCTGAGCCCTAAAACAACTCACAAGGAAAGGGACCATTGCATATTCCACAGAGCATTATGTTCCCAATTGAATCCAAGGCTGACCCTGATAAGAACAGAACAGCCGCCTGCTGGATCAGGCCAGTGGTCCATCTAGTCCAGCAACCTGTGGCCAAGCAGATGCCTGCAGGAAAACCACAGGCAGGACCCAAGTGCAAAAGAGCTTTCCAACAACCGGCATTGAACAGAATACATATCCTGAGAACCACCCTGAGACCTGCAGGTACCGGGCGGTATGTAAATTTAATTTAAAAATAAAAAATGCTGCCTCCAAGTGTGGAGGCAGGGCATAACAATCCATGTGTTTAGCCACCATGAATTTGTCTAATCTTCTTTTAAAGCCATCCAAGACGCTGCCCATCCCTGTCTCTCATGAGAGCTATTTCCATAGTTTAACTATGTGCTGTGTGAAGAAGAACTGTCTTTGCTCTGTCCTGAATCCTCTAACATTCAGCCTGACAGCTTGTAGTACGATTACAGAGGGAGAAAAAAAACTTTAGCTGCTTTCTCCATGCCATTTATCATTTTATACACTTCCACCAGGTCCCTTCGCTCACATTTTTTTCGAAACACAAAGTCCCAAATACTGCAAGTCTTACCTCATAGGGGAGTTGCTCCACCCCCTTGATCATTCTGACTGCCCCCTTTCGTAACCTTTCCCAGCTTTACAGTATCCTTGCTGAGGTCTGGCCAGAGAACTGTACACAGCATTCCAAATGTGGCTGCACCATATAACAACATTTTGTTTTCAGTTTCTTTCTTAATGATCCCCTTTGCATGGAATTTGCCTTTTTCATAGCTGTTGTGCACTGGGTGGTTATTTTCATCAAGCCATTCTCTATGACCCCAAGGTCTCAATCCTGGTCAGTCACCGCAACTGCAAATGATCAAAAGTCTGGAAACCAGGACTTATGAGGAATGGTTGAGGCAGCTGAGTATGTTTAGCCTGGATAAGAGGAGACTGAGATGAGATGTGATAGCTACCTTCAAATATCTAAACTAGGGTTGCCACATGGAAGAAGCAGCAAGCTTGTTTTCTCATGCTCCAGGGGATAGGACCCAAACCCATGGATTCAAGTTACAGTAATAATAATAATAATAATAATAATAATAATAATAATAATAATAATAAATAATTAATAATCAGACTTAGAAAGTGAAAACCTAGAAAATGCCATGCAATTACAAAATTAAAGGGGGGGAATCATCACCTGGGAGGAAAGGGTTACTTTTTAGTTGAAAATTAATGCACTCTATTCCAAATTAACATGTGGGATAATTAAAACCATCTTTCCAATGAATTTATTATAGGATATACAAAGCTAATTATAAATTCTCTGTTGCTAATCCGTTGCAGTTTGCTAATGCAGCGTTGAAATCTCTTTGGCCACACTTGTTTAAATTATTCATTAGACACAGCAACAGTTGTGAACTGTAATTTAAATTGGCATCTCATGAATATTCAATTAATACAATAAACATTGGAATGTTTTACTGCACACTGCTCAATATTTTGCACTCTATCCGGTGTTTACATATTTTTATTAACTCTTTATAAAGGTGTTACCTATTTATGTCACTGATTACAACGAGAATAAAATGTCCCACTCATAAATATTTGTGTCATCTTAAGAGAGGGAATGTAATTAGGCAAAGCTTCAGAAGTCATAATTAATATAGAGCAGATATTACTCTTGTACTCTTTTGCTCGGAGCATGTGGCCTGGCACCATTTCAAATGGAATAAGCTTTCCATGCAAGGCAACTACTGCACTACAGTTTTTCAAAGTAACCAGGATCAAACCTGCCTGTCTTCTCCCACATTGCAGAAGGCGCTAATTGATGATGAAGCGCTATTTCCCCCCTCCTTTTCCTTCAAAAACAGGCTCCAAAGGGACCTCACAGAAAAGTATCACATATGCTACATTCTAGGGTTTGGGCAAACCATAGTTTACCCATTTCAGAAGGCTGGTCAAATTATGGTTAATGCAAGCCAGGAACTGAAGGAAGGAACCAGAGTATGTGAAGAGAGGATGGGGAGAGGAGATGGGAGCACGTGAGAGTGAGGTGTGGCCCCCAGGCCCATAATATTTATGAGACGCCTCATAAAATAAATTCTCTTGGAGCCATACAAATAAAATGAGAATAAAAGCATAAGGACACGAACCCACAATAAATTTAAAAGACAACTAGTATAAAACTTCAAATACAGAAACAGCACAATAAAATACCATTAACAGCACAGAACAAAAACAGCCATCAAGTACCTACATTAAAACCACCAGCTGTACCACAGTGGCTTAAAAGCAGATCTTAAAAGGCTTGAGGATAAAGGAAAACTCTTAATTTGGTGCTGAAAAAGCAATGTGGGCAGCAGGTGAGCTTCCCTAGGGACAGCATTGTTTATGGGGGGGCAGGGATGGACACCAATGCAAAGGCCCCCTCTCTTTTTTGCATTCATTCTCCTAACTTTAGACTGAGGGAACACATGGAAAAGGGCCTCTGTAGTTGACCTTATAGGGACGCGGGTGGCACTGTGGGTAAAACCTCAGCACCTAGGACTTGCCGATCGCATGGTCGGCAGATCGAATCCCCGCGGCGCGGTGCGCTCCCGTCGTTCGGTCCCAGCGCCTGCCAACCTAGCAGTTCGAAAGCACCCCGGGTGCAAGTAGATAAATAGGGACCGCTTACCAGCGGGAAGGTAAACGGCATTCCGTGTGCTGCGCTGGCTCACCAGATGCAGCTTTGTCACGCTGGCCACGTGACCCGGAAGTGTCTGCGGACAGCGCTGGCTCCCGGCCTCTAGAGTGAGATGAGCGCACAACCCTAGAGTCTGTCAAGACTGGCCCGTACGGGCAGGGGTACCTTTACCTTTACCTTTAGTTGACCTTATTGGTATTGGTGGGTACATACTGGAGGAGGCATAATAGAGCATGAAGCTGAACTGGATCTTATATGTTTCCTTTTTGTTTTTTTTGCTGTTTTATGAAACAAAACTTTATTTTTAAAAGGAGAGGAGTGTAATTATGGAAACTACATAAAACTGGTATCCCCGATAGCCAAAGATTCCCCATTCTTTTTCTAAGCACTGGTGGTTTCAAATTTCTCAACGGGAATGTCAAAAAGCATAAATGGAGGCGCCTGATTTTGCAACCCACAATTCCAAAGTGCCATAGAAAACAGTCACCACAGATCCAAACTGTCCCTTATTTCAGCTTTCACCAGCCTGGGGTTCTTCAGTTATTTTGGACTACAATTCCCATCAGACCCTGCCAACATGATTGCATTAGCTGGAGCTGTTGGGAGTTGTAGTCCAAAACATCTGGACGGTAGTGAATTGACCAAAGCTGCCTTATTTGGTAAACTATGCCTGGGCAACTTTTCCTGCAGACTGCCTGCTGCACTGAAGATAACATTTCCAACTGGCTTTAGCTTAAGAAACTCTGAATATCTTGGAAAAACGGATTCACAAAATTCAATTTAACTGGAAAACTGTAGTTGCTAGATATAACTGCAGTTGCCAGTCGAAGCCGGCTCAATCTGCAGATAATTAGTTCAAAAGCAAGTAGTAGCTCTTCTGCTTTAAGATGTAATTATTCACTTCTCTTCTGAGGACCCAGCGGAACCAAAATTAATAAATAAAAATGCAGCAGAAAATAGAACTGCTGGAAAATGAAGAGCCTGCTGTATCAGGCGAATGGCCCATGTAGTCCAGCATCCTTTTCTCACAGTGGCCAACCAGATGCCTATGGAAAGTCCAAAAGCAGGACATGAGAGGATTAGCACTCTCTCTACTTGTGATTTCCAGCAAATGGCATTCAAAGGCATAGTGCCTCCAACAGTGGAGGTAGAATATAGCCATAGTAGTTAGTTGCCATTGATAGTCCTTTAATCTGTTTCATTCTCTTTTAAGCCATCCAAGTTGATGACCTTCACCAATGGAGAGTTTCATAGTTTAACTATGTGCTGCATGAACAAAATGAAACTGAAACAAATTTTTAATGTCACAATTAAAAAACAAACGTTAAAAAATTAAATGATTATTTTGCCTCATGGCACAAATCTCTGCTTTGTTTTTTCCAACTATATGTTTTATATCCTTTGATACCAGAGTCCAACAAATATCCCTACTTTATAGCACTGATCCATACAGCTTTGATCCATATTTCAGACAATTTTTAAAACCCCAATTCCATAATGTCCAACGTGGCCGAAATCCAATTTGGTTTAACCACGGTGTAGATTGGATTGCCATTTTTCACTTCTAGAAGTACAGGGGTTTAATTTGGGCACATTTCATCATAAAAACTTGGGCCTCAGGCCATGTGCAGCAACACTGAAATTAAACTGTGAGGCAAAATCATGTCAGCCATTAACAGTGCTTCTGATGATGATAAATGAAGCCAACTCTTTACAAATTTCCTACTCTCTTTCTCTTCTGCATATGGCAAACAGAAATAAAACACTGTTTAAAACTTATTTGTGCAAATTTGCAAACCTGATTCGGAGGCCTTCTTGTCAGTATAAAATTGCTTAGGATGGGTGTCTTAGCTGTTATGCTAGCAAGTCACCAAGTCAGTGTCACGGGTCGTATTGATATTGCTTACATGGACATCTCAGTGGTATCACAGGCTCACATGGCAGTGGAAATGTTTAGGAACTGTAGAACTAATCCCAGGAGAACTCTATGTACTTTTCCACTGTCTTTACAAAACAAAGAACTACTTGACTACCATTTGAGTTGAACCAATATTGACTACTTTCAGTAAAAATCTGAAGAATGTGATCACACCCATTTTAAATACAACTCAAGCAAGCTTATTATACTATTGTTTCTAGAGTACTTTGATAGGAATGAAGCTAACAAGGGGTGGAGATTCTGTTGCTATATTGACAGTTGGCTGCCAGTCTTATTCAAATATATTTATATTTCAAGTAGGCATCAGGTAACTAACCCACAGTGTTAATTCTCTGAATGAGTATACAGTGGTACCTCAGATTACAAACACTTCGGGTTACAAACTCTGCTAATCCGGAAGTAGTACCTCGGGTTGAGAACTTTGCCCCAGGAAGAGAACGGAAATCGCAGTGGTGGCAGCGGGGGGGGCCATTAGCGAAAGTGCACCTCAGGTTAAGAACGGTTTCAGGTTAAGAACAGACCTCCGGAACAAATTAAGTTCGTAACCCAAGGTACCACTGTACCACACCAAAACAGTCATGTCCATAAAATCACAGGTAAATTAAAGCTGGGATCCATCTCTCTTGCCCTCCAGTAAGGCAAAATGTTGCATGATTCCACAGTAATTTCCTGATCACAGTTTCTTTTAAAATTGTATTAAGCCGATTTAACACAACATATTGTACCTATTATACCTCTATATAGTACCTAAATGAGTCTGTTTCTTTACATTATAATACTGCATACATCAAACAGAAATATTTGATCTGAGAGGCCGTACTCTCAATAATGACAACAAAGAGATTCATACATTGCTGAAGCAGGAATCCTTTTATCACATGCTGACTGAACATTTATTTTGGTTTTTTAAATAAGTACTACTTATGCTAGCATTCTTGGATCCAAAATGGTGTCAACAGACATGAGTGCATATAACCAGATTTGCACAAGTGCAAAATAATTATTTTTTTTGGGGGGGGGAGGTAGCCTTAAGGGGAGGGAAGTCCATCCCACTAAAACTGAATGAGGACTGAGCATGTTCAGTGTTCAGACATACTGACTAGCTGTCTGAGGGTGGGAGCACGGTAAGGGGAATAGAAAACTGCATAAGGAATGGAACTGAGCAACCTGCAAAAGGGCCCATCTGTCTGTCTGTCAACCTGAACAGGAATGCTTCACACTGCAACACTTCATTACAGGTCTCAGTTGTAATATCTTCATATGTGTTTCCATATTTCATGTGCAAAATAGTGAGAAAACCACAACTGTTTGCCTGCCTTCTTGAAAAATTAAAGAGATCCACTAATAAATGCCTGGATGACAGTGATGGCAATGAAGGGATTATGCATCTGGTAGCATCCCTCTCTTTTTAAATATGTTTGCTCAATTACTTGACTGAACAAATTCAAACAAATGCAAGCACCTTCTTGCCAAGTGTGCATGTATTGCCTCTGGTTATGCCTTGTATCTGGTATTCAAGCATGCATGCATCTGCTTGACTGAAATTCTCAATTTTCAACATTGCCATGGCATTGCTCTGTAGGTGGAAATGGCTCCCTTTCCCTCACTGTAAGTCTTCACATTTTGTCTTACCATGCTTGTTTCAATAAAGCATTACTAGAAAACTGGTGCTGTCTCATTAACATTGCCATAAGGAGTAATCTAGGGAAACGAGACAGTTCCATTGAGACTGTTTTCTTGTATCCCACCTTGATATCAGTAATTATGAAGGGCAGGCTAGAAATATATTAAATAGTAAAATAAAAATAAAATTTAAACCAAAAGTCCTTCACTCTCATTGATTTCATGGTATAGCCTCAGGCACTTATTTCTGCACAGTTATAGACAGCTCTTCATTTTTAAAAATCACAGTGCAGTTTACAGTAGCAATTATCAATACAATTGTATGTTATAGTTTTGGTACATTAAAAACTATTATTATAATACATAACCGTAACATAGTAGCAAACAAGATTCAAATGGCCCAGCATTAGAAAGTGCCCAAAGACAAGATGAATAAATATATTGATGGCAAGACAACCAGAGACTCTGTGGGTAAGCAGATCCCTGGTCTGGGAGTTGGGGGAGCTCTGGATGGGACTGCACCTCCTCTGAAGGAACAGCCAGGTGCCTTGAGGTGCTCCTAGATCAATCTTTGTCATTGGAGGCTTAACCTCTGTGGTTAGAAGCACCTATTACCAGTTTAGGCTGGCACTCCAACGACAAACTTTCCCGAACAAGGATAACTTGGCCACTATGACCCCTGGGTTGGTAACACTGTGACTGGATTGCAATGTGTTTGTCGAGTGGCACTTCTGGACATGCATATATTACATCTGTGCTGAGGGAACTGTACTAGCTGCCGGCCACTTACTGAGCAAAGTTCATATAAAGCCTTGAACAAGTTGGGACCAGGTTACCTCAAAGACCACCTGCCCCTGTGTAGGCCTGTATAGGGAAAGGTGTTCCTTTAAGTATTTGGGCCCCAAGTAGTTTAGGGTATGGCAAGTTAACATTAAAACCTTGAAATAAGTCGAGATGTACATCAGCAGTCAGTGCAGACCATGGCAAACGGTTATCATGTTATTCCAACTTTACTCAGTAACCTGAGGGCAATGTTCTGCACCAACAGCAGCATTTGGGCCAAGGGCAGCCCCAGAAGGAGCACATTACAGTAATGTAGATGCAAGGTTGTGATGTGATAATATGGATCACTGCAGTAACGTTTTCCCAGCTGCAGAAGGGGGACCAGCTGGAACTCAAAATAGGAACTCCAGGTCACAATGGACACCTGGGCCCCCAGTGATAATTGTGGCTCTAAGAGGCAAATGATTCATTCGGTGTCCTGCATCCCCTTCTAATTTCTGTTGTATTCATTTTGAAAATGTCAATTAGGAGAGGGTGTTATGTAATCGCATAATATTTACCAGTCTGTGTCTATATATCTAAACATTAAATAGCAGCTTGAGAAGTGTATTTGGCAAACTACTTCCTATGGCTGAGTAGTTAAAAATTAGGTAAGGTAAAGGTAAATGAACCACTGGATGGTTAAGTCCAGGCAAAGGAGACTATGGGGTGTAGCGCTCATCTCACTTTTCAGGCTGAGGGAGCCAGCGTTTGTCCACAGACAGCTTTCCAGGTCATGTGGTCAGCATGACTAAACTGCTACCAGTGCCTGGAGGACCAGGACAAGTGCCACAGCGCACAGAAACACAATTTACTTTCCTGCTGCAGCGGTACTTATTTATCTACTTGCACTGGTATGCTTTTGATGTGGGTGGCGCTGTGGTCTAAACCACTGAGCCTATTGGGCTTGCAGATCAGATGTTCAGCAGTTTGAATCCACGCAACAGAGTGAGCTCCTGTTACTCTGTCCCAGCTTCTGCCAACCTAGCAGTTCAGTTAAATATAAAGCTGTTTTAGAAGACAATCAAGACTCCTTATTCTAAATCGGTGTCCTAAGAAAATGAAAATACGTCTAACCAGTACATGAGTTTTGTTGTCTGGTATCAACTGAAGACTATACAATGATACCCGTTGCCAGGACTGTACCATTGCCAAATGGAGTGTTTTAGTTACTGACCTGAGAGGCAGAACCCAGATAAATTCCATCTGGGGCCCAAATAACAAACAGGTGTTATAATATAGAAAATCAAAATTAGCTAGGCAGAATATCACAAACTAGTTAGGCCTTCAAGAAGGGATCTCATATGAGTTGGTAATCTGTGCAGATACCACCCTGGTCTCTTATGTGGCTTTTATAAGCAGGTTATTTTGAAGTGTTTTGCTTTCCATTGGCTATTTCTCACTATCTGTAGAATGCTTATATGAAAAATGTGCACTTGTTCACTATTATTAGGTGGAAGTCAGGAAGTTCCTAATACTGCAACTCTATGCAAAAGCAAGTCCCACTGAGTGAAGTAAGGCATAGTCTCACATAAGTGGGTAGAAGCTTGTGCCATTGAAAACTAATAGTCTACAGCAGCAGTATTTATTTGGGCAATGGGCTGCATTGGCACAGAGAGCTCTAAGACCAATCCTGCAAAAGACAGTAACAGCCTCTTTGTTGCACTCAGTGGAAACAAGAGGAGGTATTATTAATAATCGTGTGTGTGTGTGCAAATATTCCTCACATAACTTGATTTTGGGGTTTACAGATTTTCTGTGAATCTGATCCTAAGGGACAGATTACAGGATTACCCTACATTACAAAGATGTCTAAGAATTCTGGTAGCTTTGCAGTATTTCAAGCCCCCAACAATTTCACATCTATTCAAATAATTGCTCACAAACTTCACCCAGCTTGTTGCAGTTTTTAAAGACACCGCATCAACTTCTTCCACTGCCACTAAAATATTATGATATGCAAGAGTTTTAAAGGTATGATAATCAGTCAAACATGATGCTACATTAGCGTATTATGATTTTGTAGCCAGTGCTTTTTCTAAACAGGACAGCTGAATTCTTTTTTATTTCAGTGGAATGGCATCTTTGGTCCCATTGTGGTGTGCACTTTATTCTTTCTATCCATCTATCTATTTCAGACACATTCCACTTATAGCACTCCATCAATGTCTCTATCTTATCTATTTTCAGGCATTCGGTGTGATTTCTGTATTTCCCTTTTTACCATCTCAAGAGACCATCATTATACCTCAGAACTCCTAAAATCAATTGAGATTTATTTGCACAATGGGAATATGAAAGTAGGAAACTAGGGAATATAGAGGCTGCAAACTAGGAATAATCAGACTGAATTCTTTATTCCTTTTTTACATTGTGATTACTGACTGAAGTATTTGCCCTTTATTTTCTCCTCTTTATGGCTCACCCATAGTGTGCCATGGTACATCATCACTCAATGCATCCATCCATCCACAAACTGACACTTTGTTCCTGGCTCATCAACTGTATGCTTGAGTCAAGAACTGTTAGACGTGTTCTTTTCAGTATTGCTGCAGTTCTAACATGACATCTTGTTTGAGTCTTCAGTGCTTACAGGAACAGTACCCATATTCTTGGTGGTAACCTTCCCTCCTTGTGACTAGTGCTTTGGCCTCATTCTTTAAAAAAACTTACAACCAGAATGAACTTTCAGTAATTTTATTCTGCCATAAATATATATATATATTCTCTGCATACTGTCTCCTCTTACAATAAGTAACATGCATTACACTGGGGTAGCCAATTTGGTGCTCTCCACTGGCCATGCTGACTGGGGCTGTTGGGAGTTGCAGTCCAACAATATCTCAAGAGCACCATGTTGCCTATCTATGCATTATGCAAATTATGGGCGGTCCTGAAAATGGCCCTAAAATTGGCCCTAAGCACTATGACAATGGTCGTCAGTGTTGCCTCAAGTTGCTTACATTTCTTTCATGGTCTGAAATCTTGGCTGATTGAGATGAAGCCCCCAACAGCAAACTGTTCAAGACACATAATGAGTTGTAAGCGCATCAACAATTAAACATAACTCGTAGAATGTGAAAGTGGACTGAATATGACAATGTTTATCCATCTTCTGGAATCAAGAAAAGGTAATGTTGACACTATGATATGTTAAAGTCCCAAGTGATTAATAAGTTATTTGACGCATTGCTCCAAATAAGAGTACTTAACAAAGGTGCTGATTGAGAGAGACTACAACAATGTATGCCTCTTAGATATGCTAGCTGTTCCAGCACCAAGGACAGTGTGCTGTGAATTTTTTCTGGAGCTAAACACATGCCAGCAGCAATTTTCAAACTCACTATCTGCCAAACACTGCAGTGAAAATACAAATCTTGGCATCTTCTGAGCTTAGTAGAATCTGCCAAAATGCTGCCAATGAATCTAAAATGATGAAGAATTTTCTCCTGTCACTTCAGTATTTAGGCAAGTACTAATGTTTCCTCTTTAATGCTTTTGTCAGTCTCTTGAGGTTAATGCAAATTCAGAGACCTTTGTCCTTCTCCACCTCAAGTTAATAAGCAACAAACTCAATCCATAGGGTGCTGATTTAATGATATCTCCTGGCATGTTTTATGGCTTCTCTTCTTGGCTCTCAGTCAAGGTTTATGGTTTCTAGTAGGCATCACAACAATATAAGCTGACAACCCCCAAAATACAGTATTTCAGTAAACAGTAGATCACAGTATAAAACAGTCTTTGCACCCGTTCATTATCAAATTCAGCTATCAACTACATTCAGAGGGGTAGTCATATTAGTCTATTGCAGCAAGAATCTTTGTTGCTATCAACAGTAGTTTATTTTGAAATATTTTTCTGCACTCACACAACTCACTCATGCCCAGTTGTTGTCATGGAAAGATTGTGAACAACTTGTAGGATGGTAGCCAACTTTTTAGTAATTCTTGGCTATACCAGGATAATCACCCAGACATTCTGGCATACAAGACAGAGGAACACTGATTTTTGGTGTTGTTTCTGTACAAGGAATATCTTGTACAGAGAAATACAAATAACAAAGAAATACAGCCTTAAATCAAAATAAAACATCAGAGTCTAGACACAGTACTCTCAAGACACACTTCCTATTCAGACATACATAGATAGCAAAGAAATAATGAGCTCATTCTTAAACATGAGCAATATATAAACAATAATATATATTGTGTATATATACACAACCCTTTTGTGGGGTTGTGTATATATACACAACATTATATACACAGTCCTTACTTTGTGCACATATTGGTTTGTTAGAAGACCACTTTCTCTCATGTACTTCAAATCAGTGTAAGATGCATGCATCTTCCATTTTATAGTGCTGCGGACTACTAGAGTAACTCCTTTTGTTGAATGGGGGTTTGTGGCTTTCCAGGAATCGCTATCAAGGCAACCTTAAAAACACACCATGGGCCCACACATGGTTCTGTTCCCTTTTCCAGTGAATCCCCAAGCTCTGGGCCCATCCACCAATTAATATCTATTGTGTCTTGCTTACTCAAAGGCCCAGGCCTTTTATTTCCAGATTTGGGGAAGCTCAGTGTTGTAATAAAGTTTGAGAACCTTGCCTCTGCAGGTTGCCATCTCACTTCAACATCCAATTGAGAATGCAGTCTTATTAGAAAAGTGTACCACACTACAGTCAGCTTTGAGGGCTACTTTATTCTTCTGTAGTATTGCCTACTATGCAAGATCTGCACAAAGGGCCTCTACCTCTAGTGTGTGAACTTCATAAACCGCCCTGAGACCTCCAGGTATAGGGCAGTATATAAATTCAATCGATCAGTCAATCAGTCAATCAATCAATCAATCAATCATTAATGTGTAGCAAGCTTTAGGCTATAATGAAGATGCTCACAGTTTTTTGGTGAAGATTTCCAGCAGAAATTAGAAGCTCCCCTCCTGCTCCACATTTTCAATTATTTGCCTTAAATAAATTTCCTCATTCAGGAAGCATTGTTCTTGACTGGACTTACTTTGCTTTTCCTAGTATTAGCAAACAGCCATATCTGCTTGGCTACATCCCATCATGCTCTTATTGTATTCCCTACGTCATTTTGAACTGTTTTTAATATTTTGTTGTAAAACTCCCACCCTGGAACCTTAGGATGAAGGGAGAGTAATTATTATTAACAATATTAATCTTTTTTCTTGCTAAGACAACCCATGTGGCTAATGCAAGAAGCACTACTTTCACTGACTTTATTTTACTTCAGTAATGACAGGACGTAACCAAATCTGATTTGCTGCATAGAACTGTGATGCCATCATGGCTATTACATATTCTGTGATCTCCTTTGATTGATTGATTGATTGATTGATTGATTAAATTTATATACCGCCCTATACCCACAGGTCTCAGGGCAGTTCATACCCATGTTAGCAACCTGGAAGGAGAAAGAAGTTCTAGCTAGGGGAAAAAGTGTCACAGAAGCAGCAAAGCTGTGGTGCTAAACAGGATTGAAAATGCTGAATATTCTCAAAAAAAGCATTTTGGGGAAACACCTGCTCCTAACTCATTTCTGTTCAAAAACTGAAGCAGAAAGATATTCAGTGCTGCCTTATAAGCTTTCAAGTTTTTTGTCTTATTCATGCATTCATTCATTCATTTTCTATAACATCCTTCATCCAAAGATGACAGGGTGGTTTACAATATAAAAACATAAAATACATACCATAATAACAAACAAAAACAATACCGCGTCCCCAGTTTAAAAGGCCATAGATGGTTTAATCAGCTAAAAGCCTGGGAGAAGATGAATGTTTTTGCCTGGCACCTAAAGATATGTTAGGAGCCAGGTGAGCTGCCCTAGGGGAGCATTCCACAAGTGGGGAGCCACCCCCAAAAGGCCCCCCTCTTCTGTTTCTGCCCTCTAGACCTCTTGTGGAGGAAGCACACAAAGATTTTAAATTATTTCCTCCACACAGAATTCCCTGGAAAAGACTAGACTACATACACAGCATACATGTGTGGCTATCTAATAAACAATGTATATACAGTTAAAGTTTCCTGGGTTCTAAACAAAGTGTATTGCCTTACATAATTAATATAAATTGTGAAAGGAACACTCCTATAAAATCTAGATTAGTTCTTTTTTTATTAGATGCCCATTCGGAACATTATTTACAGAGTCATGAAGTTGAAGAAGTATTAAAAGACATTGCACTCCCACAACGGCTCTGGCCATCTCTCTCTAGTAAGCACTTGACCCATGAACAATATGAAGATCCCACATCCTAATTAAAATGTAGGTCACAAAGTGATCTGCCTCCTGGATTTTGGAATTAGCCTTCTGCTATCTTGATATGCACACCCCCTGCAGAGAGCAAAATCATTCCCCAGATGCCTTCTGAGCATGACAAGAGCTGAAGCCTAGCTGCAATAACTAGGAAAAAATTCAATCATTCATAGATGACAAGCAAAATCAACATGAAAATTTAGCGGTTACTGAGCAGCAGCAAACCTAGATTTGAATGGTTCGGGATAAAGCAGCAGAGCTGAGCTCTTGCTAACTGAGTGAACTAAATTCATTGTACTCTGTGTGACTTTTCTACTTCACTGGAAAAGCAAAACAAAAGTGAATGAGGAAAACTGTCACTCAAGAAGATTCCAGCTCCTATCAACCATTATAGACAATGAAGTCTAAACCTTTAACGGGATCTGAACTTATCTTCTGATTTGTAAAGGCACAATCACATCTGTTTTCTATCACAGAGGAAGAAAACTTGCATGTAAAATGTGGATGGCTTTTTGGGGCCACGTGAGTTTTCGCATAGTGTTTTTTCATAGATGCTACAGAACTTGCCCACGCATAACTAAGTGGATTTAAATCAAGCTTCAAATGATGGAGTAGAAACTATTGTGGGCCTACAGATTAGAGGCCTGCTCAGTCAAATCCAAAGGCCTATCTGGTCCACCGTTCTATTCTCAATTTGGCCAGCTAGATATCTGCCTATGGAAAACAAACAAGCACGTATTTGTCTAAACCCCTTCTAAAGCCATCCTAAATCTTACAGGAGCAAATACCATGGTTTAAATATGTACTGTGGTTTAAATTTAAACCAATTTAAATTTAAATTCTCTGTCCTGAATCTTCCAAAATTCAGCTGCATTGGATGACTCTGAGTTCCAGTATCACATACGAGGGATAAAAATGTATTCCTATCCATTTTCTCCATATCTTGCAAAATTCATCTCTATCATGTTCCCCCTTGTCTCACCTGTTTTATAACCAAAAAAAAAGCCCCAACCTTTCCTCACAGGGGAGTTTTCTGAGATTTCCCCAGCCCTAAAATATGCTTTTTAAGGTGGCAACCAGAACTGGAAACAATATTTCTAGATTTCCCCTCATGGAGGAGGCACACGAAGGGTCTCAGATTATGATTGCAGGGTCTGGGGAAATGTGGTCCTTGAGGTACTGTGGTCCTGAGCCTTTTAATGCTGTATAGGTCAAAACCAGTACTTTGAAATGAACCCAGAAACTAATTGGCAGCCAGTGCAGTCAGGCCAGGATGGGTTTTACATGCTCAAACAGCCTTGCCCCAGTGACCAACCTAGAAGGTGAATTCTGGACCAGCTGCAGTATATGAACTGTCTTCAGAGGCAGCCCCATGTATAACACATTGCAGTAATCTAACCTAGTGGTTACCAGAGGATAGACTACAGTGGTACCTCTGGATGCGAACGGGATCCGTTCCGGAGCCCCATTTGCATCCTGAAGCGAAAGCAACCTGCGTCTGCGCGTTGTGATTTGCGGCTTCCGCGCATGCGTGTGACATCATTTTGAGTGTCTGCACATGCACGAGCAGCGAAACCCAGAAGTAACACATTTCGTTCCAGGTCGCCGTGGAGCATAACCTGAAAACGCTCAACCTGAAGCATATTTAACCCGAGGTATGACTGTACGTGATGCGGGTGGCGCTGTGGGTTAAAGCCTCAGCGCCTAGGGCTTGCCGATCGAAAGGTCGGCGGTTCGAATCCCCGCGGCGGGGTGCGCTCCCGTTGCTTGGTCCCAGCGCCTGCCAACCTAGCAGTTCGAAAGCACCCCCGGGTGCAAGTAGATAAATAGGGACCGCTTACTGGCGGGAAGGTAAACGGCGTTTCCGTGTGCTGCGCTGGCTCGCCAGATGCGGCTTTGTCACGCTGGCCACGTGACCCGGAAGTGTCTGCGGACAGCGCTGGCCCCTGGCCTCTTTAGTGAGATGGGCGCACAACCCCAGAGTCTGTCAAGACTGGCCCGTACAGGCAGGGGTACCTTTACCTTTTACCTATGACTGTACGTAGATCTCACTTGCCATTTTTGTTTCCCTTCTGACTTTTGAATTTATAGTTCTTTATTTCTTACACTGACATCTTTAATTCATCAAATCAGTTATCTCAGCCAATATATGATATGAAGCTGATAGCAGTGAGGAAAAATCTTTCACAGTTAGCATAGAAATTCATCAGTAAAAGAAAAGAGAAAAAGAAGCCGCCTTTATCTCAGAGCTAAATCCAAGAGTGCAAGGCACAACGCACAAATGTGGGGGCAAAAGGATTCAACCGTACGCTAGCCCCTCGACAGCCTCCACAAAGGTCTGGCTCACGTGCAGCACCTGCGAACACAAGGAAGGGATGTTGGCGAGGGCTGTTTATCTCTAATGACACCAAAGGTGTATAACAGCTGGCTGGAGCAGGTTGCAGGCCAGTCTCCATCTATAATGAGAAATGCCCACTGCACTGAGAGATAAGTGAGAAGTATGACACTGGCAATTTTTATGGATGTTGAAGAATTGCAGCAATACAATTCCTCCCTTCTCAGTGACAAGCCAAACAATGTCCAAGGTGTAAAAGGAAGGTTAGTAATGGGATTCTGTAGAGCTGAGCCACAAAATATGGCACTGCATTAACCTTTATAAGCAGCAGGGCCAGGGAACAACATTTGGATGCATTTCATTACTGATTGGCTGCCCGTATGTGTTGCATGTGGAACATTTTCTCTCCCTGCTGCCACCTCTTCTCTATCTCACTTTCAATTTTTCTCTAAGAATCAATCACCCCCAAAAAAATTTTGGGGGCTGCCATCTCTTCCTAGTCAAGACAGGAAGGTCCGGAGGAGATTTTAAAAATAAATATATTAGAAAGTTTTCTTGTGTGCATGTAAAATATAAATTATTCTTTTATTTATAAATACAAAATGATACCAGTTTTTATATATATATAACTGCAATCACAACATGAGCTAAATTATAGAGGTACAGAGTCTAACCATCCCGGGGTGCATGCAAATTGTATAGCTAGGAAGCCAATCAAGGTATTGACATTTTTTTTTAAAAAAAAAATGCTGTCAAATTTATAAAGATTTGAAGATGTATTTCCCCTGAAAAGAAACTGGAATCCTGATGCTATTCTGTTTTCCACTGGTGCAATGTTTATTTTCCCCTACCAATGTCCTCACTATGATAAATACAAAACAAATAATAGGGGGCAGGAGACTCGCTCCCCCCCCCTTCCTTCAGTGCAGAAGCCTTTGCTTCCCATTAGAACCTACTCTTCAGAACACCCAGAACACATTCACAGGTGCTCTCAGAGTCCTTTGAAGTACTCATTACATAAAGAAGCATTTTGCAGCCTATTATTTTTTATTGTAAGCACTATCTGTTATTTGCCTCTAAAATGGATCACATTTAAATAAAAAAGGCTTCTTCAGTGCACCTACACCTACATCTCTGTGTAGTCATCATAACCTCTATATCTGAAACAAAGACAAGGAAATTTCCATTCCTTTGAGCTCTTTTGCCCAAAGTGCATCTTAGCAGCCATTCAAAGGCATGGCACTCTGTCTGCTTTTCCATCAGGCACTATACGTAAACGAATGGAATTTTCCCCTTTTTAATAGTTGCCTTATTTATGCAAAATGTTTTCAAAATGCAATGTTATTTCTGCATAAATTTCCATTAAAACAAGTCTAGGAGCTGTTGAAGCACAGCTTTTGAGCTGAAAAACTACAATTACGTATTATTTATTGCTGGATCCAAGTTGAAGAGGTGCTAAGAGTTGGCAATGTCAAGTAAAGGCATAAATAATCTTCAGTTGAAACAATTAAATACCAACTGCAGCATGCTTGCAGGGGGGGGCGGGAATCTAAAATATAGTCCTTCTCTTTATTCAAAGATCACATACTCTTTATGAAGTGTATTCCAATATTTGAAATATTCTTTCTGGTCTGGATCCAGAAAAGATGGAACAAAATTCTGCTTGTGTTATAGGACTTCCCTGGAGTCCCCCCCCCCTACAACCCTACTACTGCCCTTGCAACCCCCAAAGGTCACCCTCTGAATGGTGGGCAAACATTATTCAGTACATAATATTAACTGGGATTCTTTCATTCAAGACTCATGGATACAAGAATTGGAAAACTGCCAACAACATAGCCAATGCTGTTGAGGTTGCTCAGATAAGCACCCACATTTGCTGCCTTTTCAAACTGGAAGTACCCTAAAACATGTTAAAAATATGTAGGAGCCACTCCTACATTTTGCTCCCAGTGATCTTCCATCTACTCAAAAAACTGGGTCCTCAAGTGGTCATTAGTTTCAGCCCTGGTTCTTGACAGCCTAACAGCTTTTGCCGAAGGAGCAGAGAGTGGGAGTTCAGAAGCCAACTGGAGAGATCAACTGCAGGCAATTGTTTAGATAAGTTGGTTCCAAGCAATTTAGGTATACCAGCACCTTGAAGTAGGTCCCGAAAAAAATGGACAGCCAATGTAGCTTGCACAGAATAGGTACAATAGGTTCAGAAGACCTAGCTCCTACAAGTATCCTTGCTGCTGTATTCTGTCCCAATTGAAGTTTCCAGACTGTCTTTAGAGGCTGGCATAGGTGGAACACATTGCAGTCATTGAGCCTGGAGAAAACCAGTAAACAACCCAGATAAAGCTGACTAAAAGCATGGCTACTGCTGACACTTGTGTTTCCATGGAAAGCACAGGCTCCAGAAGCACTCCTAAGCTATAAACTTGACCCTTGTCGGAAGTGCAACTCAGTCCAGAAAGTGCAATAAACAACATCATCCAAAGCAACATACGTTGGAACCTTAAAAAGAACTTCTAAGGAAACTCTTGGGTCACTGGGTAGTGACAGTCTCTGCTGGCTCTCCAGATTTATTCAGAACTTTCCATCTCTAATGATTTGTACCCCAAGGCATGTTGTTACACTGAACAACAGTACAAGCTGTCTCTATACAAGTGAAAGGGTGTACACGTGTTAATTTGTACAGCTCAACTGTTGCATACACAAATTGCGCCTTCATTGAACACTGCATCTGAATAACTGTTATGAATGTACCACTCAATTATCAGTGTACACAGACTATACACTCATTGAATAAACACACACCTCCCCATTCTTCCAAGTATCTCCAAGGAGCATTTCAGCTACATGACACAAAACAGTGAGATAACCTGATGAATGAGTGATTTGCAAAAGGTTGTCAATTCCTGATATAAAACATATATACCGTATTTTTCGCCCTATAAGACGCACTTTTCCCCCTCCAAAAATGAAGGGGAAATGTGTGTGCGTCTTATGGGGCGAATGCAGGCTCCTTGGCTTCAGCGATAGCAACGCGAAGCCTCCGAAGCCTGCGCTCCGGAGGCTTTGCGTTGCTTCCACTGAAGCCAGGAGAGTCTGCTCTTTGAGGCTGGCGTTGGGGAAAGCAGCACTTCCCCCATGGCCAGCCCCAGAGGATGGGGGGCAGCAGGAAGGCGCGCTACGCCTTCCTGCTACTCTCCAACCCGGGTTGGAGGCTGGCGGGGGGGGGGGAGTAGCGCTTCCCCCATCGCCAGCCCCAGAGGATGGGGGGCAGCGGGAAGGCGTCACACGCCTTCCCGCTACTCTCCAACCGTCCTGTGGGCTTTTGCGGGAGATGGGGGAATTCCCCCACCTCCCACAAAAGCAGGCAAAAGCCGCACGCTCCTTAAAGGGGCTCCGCGGCTTCTGCTGGCTTTTCTAGGAGGTGGGGGAATTCCCCCACCTCGTAGAAAAGCCCACAGGAGCCGCACACCCTTTAAAGAGCGTGCCGCTCTTGGGGGCTTTTCCCCGAGGAGGGAGAAGGGACTGACTGGCCATTTCAGTCCCTTTTCCCTCCTGGTCGAAAAGCCCGTAGGAGTCGCGCACGGCTCCTGTGGGCTTTTGCGGGAGGTGGGGGATTTCCGTCACCTCCCGCAAAAGCAGGCAGAAGGTCTTGGAGTAGCGCACAGGCTGCGTGCAGCCTGTCCACTGCTCCCAGAGCTGCGGGGGGGGGGGGGGATCATATTTTTTTCCTTGATTTCCCCCCCTGAAAACTAGGTGCGTCCTATGGGCCGGTGCGTCCAATAGGGCTTAAAATACGGTACATAGGTGCACAAGTATTTTAACATTAAAAACAAAACCAGATGGCTTCTATATGCCACAAACATACTGCACTGGACAGATTCACCATCCACTTTTTGCTGTTCTTCTAAAGCTCCACCATGTTGACTTTCCCCTGCTTTAGTAGTTATATTTGCTACAGCACTTGTAATTTATTTCTACTTTTATTTATATTACATCCTTTTATGAAAACCCAAATTTAAAACATGACATAAACACTGCACACATCAACTAGGATTGTTATTATCAGCCTGATGTAGAAGACAAAAAAAAAGGATGACGAAAATAAATCTTCAGGCTCCTTTTGCCAAGATTAAGTGGCATTTTTCAGCAGTACAAAGCGTACATTAAAAAATAATTTTCAGAACACGATATCCAAGGAGCACTTGGGAGAGCAGAGCCATTACAGAGAGTTATACTGGAAATGTGCCTTAACAAATGCTATTATTATCTTGTACCAGTTCAGCTTCCCAGGATTGCATCGTGACTTCTGAGCAGATTTAGGAGTGATTAAGTTTACTGTGCACAAAAGCCAGCTATTTGGCAAACTGTCAACACAGCGTAATTGATATTTTAATTACGCTACTAATACATACATGCTGCTGTTCCCAACGAACCTCCTCATTGGTGTTAGACAAACAGCTTATTTACGGCTCTGATTATTGCTCCAAAGACGTTTTGCATTTATAATCAGTAATATTTTAAACTGCTGAAGGGGGGGGGAGAGAAACCCAACAACACCAAATTGTTTTGCAAATGTCTAATGGCAGGAAACACCAAGCACAATGCAAAGGAGAATTATTGTTCCACTTGACATGTGTTTGGTAGATGAGGCACCAGGCAACAATATCTACATTCACAGCACTCTGCAGTTGATTTGTTTACTCTGATCAAACCATATGTGGAAGCCCAGCTTTTAGTTCAGAAGACCAGAAGAAAAGTGACAGGCAAGGAAAAATGAGGAAGAAGAGCAAGAGGAATTATTAGTGCCTTAGTGTGATTCATGTATGATGGGAGATTGAAAGGGAGGCAATCCTTAGTTGGCATCCATCAACACTGCTGAACTGAAGACGTTAATTTGCCAGACATATGGCACCCCTTTGCATTACAAATGTGCAAGTCCATGAAAGAGAGACAGAGGGCAGCTTATGAAGAATGCTCATCTTGAGCTTCACCATCCTCATTGTGCTAGAACAGATGAAGCAGAATGTAGCTTTCCACGAACACTTTCACAAACACCCTGCAAATATAAAAAATAAGAAAACCCCCCTGCCAGTCATTTTAACACATAAATGCAGGGCTGGTCCTACATTAGGCATAAGGTGAAGCAGATCCGGGGGGGGGGGGGGGTCAGAAAACAGCAATGTGGAAGACAGAGCAATATGGGCCATTTTTTCTGACCTGCCAAGTCCTCTTCAGACATTGAGTCGGGACACGGGACATTTTGTCATTTGTCTCAGGTAAAAATATTGGGTCAGATTGATGTTCCCAGAGGGGTGGGTGCTGCAAGTAGTCTCACAGGTATGTGATGGGAAATCTTGATGCATAGCACTTAAAAGCAATTAAACTGCCAAACAGAGAGCACCCGGCCTGGTTGTGCTATCATGCAGATGCCATCCCTCTTCCCTCGCCATCCAGGGGGAGGGCAATCTGATAGCATTGTTTGCCCTCAGGGATATCATCAGGTAGCCTAATTTTGGTGCTATGTGGCACATGATAGTCTTATATTCATTATGTGATCTCTGATTCGCCTGGCACTTTCATTATACTCCTTTAGGCACCAGGCAAAAATGTTCCTCTTTAACCAGGCCTTTGGTTGATTGACATTCAATGCCCTTTTAAAATGTGTGTGTTTTGGGTTGTTCTTGTTTTTATTTTGATTATGTATTCTGTATTCTTATATCGTGATTTTATCCTGTGAACTGCCCTGAGACCTGTAGGTATAGGGTAGCATACGAATTTAATAAATGATGATGATGATGATTATGATGATGATGATGATTGGCTGGGTTCATGCAGTGTAGATGAAAGCAGCTTTAACTGCAGCATACTGGGGAATGCATGAGACTGCTAAGATAGGTTCTTTCCAATGGATTTTTCACACCTCCTGGGATCCTGCTTTTTCTCATCAATTAACATTTAAGTGTATGGGTAAAACCTCAGCGCCTAGGACTTGCCTATCGCATGGTCAGCGGTTCGAATCCCCGCTGCGGGGTGCGCTCCCACTGCTCGTTCCCAGCGCCTGCCAACCTAGCAGTTCGAAAGCACCCCCGGGTGCAAGTAGATAAATAGGGACCGCTTACTAGCGGGAAGGTAAACGGCGTTTCTGTGTGCGGCTCTGGCTCACCAGAGTAGCTTCGTCACACTGGCCACGTGACCCGGAAGTGTCTGCGGACAGCGCTGGCTCCCGGCTTCTTGAGTGAGATGGGCGCACAACCCTAGAGTCTGTCAAGACTGGCCCGTACGGGCAGGGGTACCTTTACCTTAACATTCAAGTGGTAAAATTCAGCAAAGCACTAGGCATATATCCCACAGTTGTCTCTTGATTAAGTGTGGTTACAGAACCAAACAGTACAGAACAATTACAGAGAAATGTTTATCTTGTACCAAAAGTTTTATCAAGCTGAGTCAGATTCTCAGTGGATGCAAATACAAGAGTGTAGATACGGGCTCTATTTTTCTACCTCAATTGTTCTCAAATGGGGGCTGCAGGACACCTAAATAGAAGGGTAGAATTGTTATGTAGGCAGAGCACCCAGATCCTCATCCTCCAGCCAAGGTAAGACCTGGGAGGGTTAATTGCATTGTTAGGCTTGTTTCCACTGCCAATCTATTCTCTGCTCCCATTTCAGCACTGGTGCTCTCTCCAAGGACATCATAATGAATAGTCAAAGCTGTTTTAGCTGCCAGTATTAATGAGATCTTCCCTTTGTTTTTTGGCTGTCATTTGTCCTACAAGGGAAGCGTGATCTGGTCAGTATGCTACCTGCTGTTACTTTAAATCAATTCAGAGAGTTCACAGTGCAGCCCATTGCTGAATGATTCAAAGTGTATGGCATAGACATGTACTAAGGAGAACGTCTCACGGAACTCAGTGAGTAAGCTGTCCAGCTACCTCACTGCTCACCTCTAACTCCAGGTTACTTATGAGCAAGTTTAAATTGGACCCTTCCAATACAGAGGATAGTATTCAACTAGCACATCCCATGGGTGCAATGATTTCTCCTTCTCACTCTTAGCATGCCCCACACCTTCTCCAAATCTGCTCCAGAGGGTTGGGGGGACCCTAGAACAGTTTTATGGGTGCATTGGGGAGCAATTAACATTGGATACAACCATGTGGCAAGGTGAGGTGATCACCTCAGGTGGCAGGATCCACAAGAGCAGCAGATCCCCTTCATGGTGTAGATTTTCACTCTCCTTCCTTGGAGGGGAGAGGGGTCATCTAATCCAAACCCCTGCAATGTAGGAATCTCAACTAAAGCATCAAAGTCAGGTGACCACCCAACCTCTGTTTACAAACCTCCAATGAAGAAGAATCCACCACCTCCCAAAGAAGTCCATTCCACTGCTGAACAGCTCTTACTGTCAGAAAGTTCTTCCTGAGATTTAATCAGAATCTCTTTTCTTGTAACTTGAGGTCATTGGTTCAAGTCCTACCCCCCAGAGCAGGACAATCCGAACGGCAATGAATCTCAACAGCAAAGGGCATTCCTAAGCAGCATTCTGGTCTTAAGAGTGAGGCCTACAGAGCATCTTCTGTCACCAATTGGCATTCCCTACCACCAGGCAGAGCTCGCTGAGAAAGCTTTGAAGAACCAAGTAATTACAGAAGTGAGCTAAAGATTCTAATATCATGTCCCAGAGCCCCAATCAGAAACTGAAGTTTTTAAGAATAATGTTAAGATACCCATTGGTTCCTGGTAATATATTAAATGTGAACATTTATGTGTGCTGGCTTTAGTACTTCAAAAATGAGGTTGTGAATCAGGCCACAGGCTCTTTTTTTGTGCTAGGAAGCTGCCCACATTATGCATTTAAAACCTAAAGCCAAAATTGCTTGTGTTAGTCAAGGTTACAGGATATTGCAGAGAGGGTCTAATATAGAGAGAATAGTTGAATACTGTTATTTTCTTAATGCCAGGGGAGTCTATTGCATATCTTCCAATAACTAGACAGGCGGCAGTGAACATTTTTGTCAGAGAGCTTTCCACCTTGCCGAGAAATGTAATAATTTTATTTTTATTATTCCAGTTTTTAAAACTGCTCTCCATCACATGAGATTCCTAAGGAAAAATTTAAGGATTCCAGGGCAAGTCTCATCATAAGGGGAGTGTCCAAGCCGAGCTTGTTTGGTTCTGATGCAATGGAAACAGATGCAACAAGTTATTCTTTTTTCTTCTTATTAAAATGCAAAATAATTTCTTCCTCTTGCGCCCTTGTGACAAGACAAGCTGCTAGGTCTCATCTCAACACACATGCTGGACAGTCATCATTAATGAAGGAAAAGGGTTAAATTCTATGATGTTTGGCATGGCTTTGGGTAGCACAATTTTGCTGTTCCTTGCCAACTTCCAGTGGTGAATGTAAATTCAAACCAGTTGGTGTGTTGCTGGTTTTTTGTGGGGGGTTTTTGTGAGTGCAGATTTACTTATGGAAGAATTCTGTGAGGATCAAAAGTCTGCACCCATATTGATCCCATAAGTAATAACACTACACAGTACCTGTATTTTTCAAAAAGCCCTGGCTCATACTCATTACATAAGGTAAAGGTAAAGGGACCCCTGACCATTAGGTCCAGTCGTGGCCGACTCTGGGGTTGCGGCGCTCATCTCGCTTTATTGGCCGAGGGAGCCGGCGTTTATCCGCAGACAGCTTCCGGGTCATGTGGCCAGAATGACAAAGCCACTCCTGGCCAACCAGAGCAGCACACTGAAACGCCATTTACCTTCCCGCCGGAGCGGTACCTATTTATCTACTTGCAGTTTGACGTGCTTTCGAACTGCTAGGTTGGCAGGAGCAGGGACATAGGGACACTCTAAAAACAGGCCCCAAATAATGTTGACAAAAGCCTACCTCGTGGTTTACGAAGTCAGAACTCTCTGAAAGGACACAAACACACACAGCTTGAATGCACAGCAAAGAATTTAGAAGTAGCTTCTTTCAGCCATGTATAGTTGTGGTTGAGACTAAGGATATATATTTTTAAAGGCCTTAAAAGCAATTGAATGTCATCTTGCAAATATCAGCCTGGAGAAAAATGTTATGAACAAGTCATTGTACACCCCTAGGATTTTTATTTTAAAAAAGAGGTTCCAAATGAATATGCCGCATTCATTACAATGAGAACATGAGTGGGGGCTGTTCAATTAAATCTCATAAAGGAGGGGAGGAAGAAACTTAAGAGAGTTAGCAAAGGTAAAATAATGTTCATTAAAAACAGAAAAACAACCTAGAAAATTCTTTGTATTCAACTTCGCACTCGTACATCATAATGTTCCAGTAAAAGCCCATTTTCCCTTGAGATAATAAAAGAATTGAATTTTTCCTTATCGGTCATCTATTTTTCTAGCTATAGCTATTACTCCCTCTCTGCAGTTGCTAGGCAACAAGAAATATTAATAGCAGCTTTTATTAGCTTAGCTTTAGCAGCAGAGTACCAGAATGAGAAAATGGAAAACATAAATGTGTTACATAAATCTTTCAACCTTTCAGGGTTTGTGTTAGTCTCTGTTTTCATAATGATTTATTGAAGTGATGGTTCATTTATGAGAAAAAGGAGTGTGAAATAAGAAAACGGAACATTACCCTGAAGGACTGTTTGAAAATAAATAATTATAGGAGGTGAAGAAAAGCTGTTTAAAACCATTTCTCTGAGTTTTATAAAATTTAAAAAGACATATTTCTTTCATTTATTGCCTTTGAGAAAAACACTAGCAAAGGATTGCAAACAGGCCTCCGATTAATACTAAAAAAGGCATCACATGTGATTGTATTTTGATTATTCCTCACCATGGACTTATATCAGGGAATTTAGTTTTTAAATAGAGACCCATTAATGAGCAGAATTTCAAGCAAGTCATAACCAAACGCATAAAGATTCTATTCAAATGGAGGGGAGCTGACTACTGCCTTCATGGGAATTCAAGATGCTTCAAACTCCGGAACACTTTTCAAATTGCTTGCTTGTCCCCATGTCAACAATGTCTGCCGTTACGTCTGAAATGCTCCAATATTTACCTCTGTTTATTTTTGTAAGGCTGCTAATTTGGAATTCAATTTGTTTTGCAGCTTGATTTGAGTGGCTTTATGCTTTGCTTTATTGCGGCAGTCGCCAGCAATAGAGGCCTGGGAAGTGTACTGCTATATTTAAATGCTAATTTATTTCTCATTGCACTTCACAGGTGTTTTTAAACATTATAACTCAGGGAAGCAGCAACGTTTTGGTTTCTGCAGAAAGATGAGAATTGTTGTCAATGGATGTTGTTCTTGGGATGTTCCGGTTTATTTTTTTAATTTCGAAACACCAGCAAAATGTAAAAACAAAACATAGTAAGTAACGTGCCAAATTTTTAAAATGAACATCGTAATAAATTGCTATTTACAACAAAAATATCCTAGGCACTGTACAATGATAGGGGTGGACACAATTCCTTGCTAACCAGCTCATAATTTTAAGGAAAATGAAACGAGAAGAGGGGACAGAGGGTTTGTTTACACGTGGCAGCTGTCACAGACACTGCTTAAAACTCACCACAGTGTGATTCTTAACAAGCAGTAAGGTAGTCCTATGCAGTTGCACATGGACTGAACACCACCACAAATGTCTGAAAGGTCAGGTCTGTGACAGCAATCTAATGCACCTGAATGGCTTAAAACATGATAGCCACTATGTGGTGCAACTCAGTGGCTTCTCTGTTGTCCAATAACATGCAAACTAGCCCTCTTCCCTGGGGAAAATATAATGCCAAAGACAATTTTCTGATCAGAAATTACCCCTGAGGTTCCTTCCCACTATACCTCTCTCACCCCTGGGTTGGGAGATAAGGGTGACCTTTGTGAACCGTGGCTTTGTTTCTGGAGTTCAGAAGGCGCTTTAACCATGGTTCACAGTGATCCAATGTAGACCAGCATTGAGGGTGAAATCACAAGAGAGTGGCAGGAGACCTTCATCACGTGACTATCTTCAGATAGTTCTACCTTTGAGTGCTGCTAGTTCACATAGAGGCATAAAATACTCTGATGTGAATTGGCCTATACACATATTTCACCCACAGCTGCCATTTTCCAATGATGGTGACACCATTTTCATTTGATGCTTTGGGGGAAATGGCTGCTTGCCCCTACTAGGTGGAATCTAGGTACATGCAACCTGAGTGACATCATCTGTATGCTTCTCTCTACATTGGCTGAGGGTATGCTAGTGATGGACAGGTGTTTGGATAGGGCAGTGAAATGAAGGCTAATAAACTGAAGTTAAATCCTGACAAGATAAAGGCACTGTGGATGTCATGCCCGGGAACTAGTTGCATAGCCTGTTCCAGATGTGGTTCATAATATAAGGGTACTCTCCAATACAGTGGTCACTAGGGGCTCAGATGGCCTCAGTGGCATGGAGTGCCTTTTTCAACTTTGGCTTTTTCACCAGTAATTATTGTTCCTGGGCAAGGATAGTATGGCCCATGGTCTGGTTACCTCCCAATTGGACTACTATAATGAGCAGTGTGTGGAGCTGTCCTTGAAGGCAACACAGAGCTATTGTGGCAGAATACAGAATTTTAAGCCAGTACAGTCTGATGGAATCATATCACACTGTTTCTTTTGTTGTTGTTAACATTACACTGACTCTAAAGGAATCACACTGTTTGTCTATTTGCTTCTAAGGTGAATTTAAGATGTTGGTGCTTACGTTTAAAGTCCTAAACAGCCCAAAATACGTAAAAGGAGCAACCTGTCCCTATTCTAGAATGAGGAGGTTCTTCTCCATGATCCACCAGGCTAGAGTCTTCTCTGTGGTGGCACCCTGACAGTAGAATGCCCTCCCAAATATGACTGGTGCTTACGTTGTTATCATTCCAGACCAGGTTAAAAATTATTTATTTACCCACATATTGTAAATTGATGGTTATATAGCAATCTGTTGTTCTCAACTCCCTTGACTTATTCTGAGCAGTGTATTTTATTATTTTAGCATTGTTCATTTTATTATTTGATTTATGGGGAGAATGAATATATATATATATATATATATATGCAGGTTTTGGTGTCCTCGGGTGTCTTCCCGTGTAAAAGTTGGGGTGTCTAGGCGACGTTTCGACGAGGTCTCACTCGTCATCTTCAGGCTGGTGCTTTCGGCTTCTTGTTACTGGAACAGAGCAGGATCTCAGTGTTTGAGTTCCTATAAATACTGTTGAGGAGGTGTGGCCTCTAATGTTCTGGGCAGAGAGGAAGTTCCCAGGCTAGTGTGCCTTTTCTTCTTTTGTTTCTTAATTACTTGAGGGATATCTTGAGTGATTTCTTGAGTTGTATCCTGAGTACCACTTAGGTGGGTCATTAGGTGTGGATTATATATATGCACAAAGCAATAGATGAAATATAGAATAATCTCCTGAATTATTAAAGCCCATTAGTAGCAACATTGTAATCCTGAGTTCTACTCCCCACTCTTAATGGATGATTCACGTTACCTTTTATGAAAGTAGGATGACTCTAATGATTTATTCCTCTGCTTGGCTTCATGAGTGAAAGTATAGTGTAGCATGCACGGCACAATCCCTAACAAATCCATTCGCACTGGGAATCTTTGCTGTCTAAATGGTTTTGCTTGGGTTTGGGCAACATGGCTCAAAAACTTGCTGTTATAGACATGTTATTTTCTCTCAGTCTGAATTCTCTAATATTACTGTCCTGCCTTACAGAAATGTGAGGATGAGCAATATAGTTTTTATGCATCAGTTGTGCTATGGATATGGTCAACAAAAAAAGTGATGTAAAAATTTAACATGCAAACTCCTGTGTCTTAGAGAGACAGCTGAACACCTAGTTTACTTGGAAGTAAGTATGCCAAGTTAGTTCTAATGAGAAATCTCCAAGGGAGACATTATCTTTATAATCACATTATTGTGTCAAGGCCTGAAATGTAACCAAGGTAATACTGATTTGTGAACCCAGCACTTTCGTATGTTAAGCAAAATGCAAATAATGGACAGAGAAAATCTGCAGTGAGGTCAAAATGGAAAGTGTGTCCCCAGTGTACATGGGTGTACCTGTCAAAGTTTCAATGAATGTAGCATTTTGATCCACATTCAAATCCAACAGTAGAAATCCAAGAAACTTCACGAGTCTCACTGACAACAGTCAAAAGAAGGGTGACTGGCAAGAGCTACAAGTTTTTCCATCAGACATCAGTCTGCATATCAATATTATGATTTGCATTCTTCTGGTACCAAGATCAAACCCTTAAAAGGATCTCAGGTAGTATAACTGGCAGAAAGGCCTCTGCTACAGGCCTTGGAGAGCTACTGTGTCAAAGCATGCAGTACTGGTCTGATTATTATATGGTAAGTCCATATGGTTGGAAAGGCTAAGTGATGCCATTGCTCTGAACCTTGCCACACAGTCTGCCAGCTGCTTCCCACTTCCCTTTCTTCAAAGAGCCTGTCCCCACCAATGCAGATCCATTATTTGAAAAGCAATGGAAATTTCAGAGGCTTTCATTGACATATGTGGATTTCTCAGCAGTTGCAGGTGTTTGAAACTGATTGCTTCAGAATCTTGTATGGGGGAAGTGAGAAAGCCACTAGTTTTCTATTGAATCCATCAATGGACAAATAGGATGAGCGTAGGTGTGGGCTGTGCTGAGGTGCAGGGTTCACTGTTCAGAGAAGGTGCCCCCACCTGATTTCCTGCACCTCTCCTTTCAAGCCACAGCCCATCCCATTCAGCTGAGTCCTCATTCCTTGGGGAGCCTTTTCAGGGAGCACAGGGTCTGCCGGGCAGAAGAGGCAGGAAATTCAGCTTCCACCTGCCCTTTTCTGCAGGCATATCTCTGATCAAAAATTAAAATCAGATTAAATCATGTGTTCACCAAAAACACAATACCAGAAGGTCTTGCAAAATCTTGCAACATTAAAGAAGAATACCAGGTTTCAGTTTTATGTGCCTCTGGGGATTTATACCTGTAGGACAGCCACCAGGAATGTTTCTCTACGAGCTTTTGTAGTCTGCCTTGCACTGTTACGGCATGAACACAGGAGTATGTGCATAGAATTCTGTTGTGCTCATGGGTTCTCTAAATAGGGCCACTGTTTCAAGACCAGCTTGGCCCACTATCGAGCATGACAGGAAAGCTGTTTGCACCACACTGAACGTTCTCTCATTCCGGCTGCAATCTGTCTTTTGTTTCTGACAAATGAATGTATTTCCAAATTCCCCTCTGAAAACCCATTTCTCGTTGACAGCTCTTTAACCCAGTCTGCTCAATAGATGCCCCACCACCACCTCGCCTTTCGCACAGTCTGTCTCTCAGTGCTGCTTCAAGTTCCTCGCCAAGATGCTGAAAAGATCTCCCTGCTGTATCAGTGCTAAAGATAACGCTCTGATGATATTATTCCTGTGAAATGAACAGCTAGAAAGTGCTCAGCAACCTTCTGGAGGCTTATATCTCTCTGCGTACTCTGAAGGGGCTAGGGAAGGGGCGGGGGCGGGGGGGGGGCTGCCTGCTCAACTGAAAAATAAAAGCAATCCATCACATTGGTATGAAGTTTGCTTTTTTCTTGCCCCGTTTTGTTAGCTACCCCTTCTTTTACCCACCCTCATATTTCTTATCCTCCATTCCTTACTTATTTCCAACTCACTCTTCAATGCCTAGAAGATCTAACAAGGCTTCACCCTTTGGGCAACTGAGGCTATTTCCATCTCAAAACCAGGCCAGAAATCAGACTGGAACAGATTCAATTCATCAGTCTCATCGAAAAACTGCCTGGAGTTGAAATGCTACCACCCACTCCAAAACCAACTCAATAATGGTTAACTGGCCACTAGGTGAAGGTCATCCAAAACAGTGAGTCCAAGCCAGATTTCTTCAATAAAGGGTTAACTAATGCCTCTTTCAAAATGGACAGATTTTTCAGGCAACTCTTCCACCCAGTCTGAGATATTCTCAGCATCTACAACCTCGCCCCACACACTCACACCAAACAATGAGAAGATGGAGTCCAGGGCAGGACATATTGCTAACCAGTGGCGTAGGAAGGGGGGTGCAGTGGGTGGGTGTGGGGTGCCCTGGATCACTGAGGGGGGTTACAAAATGGCAAAAATATGTGTTTTTAAAATAATAATAAAAATTGGGTTCACGGCACTAGGTGAAGTGGGGGGCACTGGGCGCCACACCGCGGGGCCTGCAGATTGCCTGAGCCACGCATCTCTCCTGAGGGGAAGGCAGTGGGCAGACTGCCTGCAAGCTCCATGCTGCTTTTTCAAGCAGCGCAGGGCCTGCATCTGCCCACCGCCTTAGCTACCCTACAGCTGGGGGGGAGACTGCAGAGAGGCTCCACACAGCGCGCCCTGCCTTGGCTCGCCCCACTCCCATGGGCAGTTTGCCCCACCCCCGGCTGCAAGAACCACGTGCTGCACCGGGCACCTGAGCGGCTAGCTATGCCGTTGTTGCTAACCATATAAAGTATTAGTAAAAGTCAAACAATGCCTGATCAAAGGAAGCATTTAAATCGGTGGGACATATTTCCATGTATCATGTTTATGATGGACTTCTGTCAGCCTTAATTTGTGGCTGAATATTCTGCCTTCTTAATTCTGCCCTAGCTAATAGCTTCTTAACACTGATTCAACTGCATGTTTCCTGTGCCTACTTATTTATTTATTTACATGTTTATTTATTTTCTTCCATTTATATCCTGCCTTACTTCTTCATGGGACCCAAGGAAGCATACAAGTAGTTTCTAGGCCGTCACCCATCCAAGCTGTGACCAGACCCAAACATTCAGCAAGGTGATTGCTTGGTGTGCCTTCAGAACATACCCTGTTTCTTTGACAAAGCAAACTGGTTCCTAACACTCATCAGATCCAGTAGTACACTGGCTTCCTCAACCTCGGCCCTCCAGATGTTTTTGGCCTACAACTCCCATGATCCCTAGCTAGCAGTACCAATGGTCAGGGATGATGGGAATTGTAGTCTCAAAACATCTGGAGGGCCGAGGTTGAGGAGGCCTGCAGTAGTAGCATCACTACTACTCACAGCTGCTTCCCACAGAGACCATTTGTCTACATGGTTGTAAAACATTTAGCATGGCATAGTTTCTAGTGTAGCATGTGAGGCTGCTCATAAAAAAAATAAAACATGTGTGGGCTCAAAATAGCCTCCTTGTCTCTGCAACAGCGTCCTACATCAGCTAGACCCCAAGAAGAGAAAGGAACACATCAACATCTGTGGTTATACCTCAACTGGTAAATTTCCTCCTCACTTTGTTCTTTCATAATGAGAACTTGGTGTATGCAGGTTATTTATAGAACCAAAGCTTATTTTATAACCAATGCAGCAGGATGTGGTCTAACTATTGGCCACACTCCCTTTGCTTTAGCGAAGAGAACATTAACTTTTTTCATATCTCACAATCAGTGGGGATGAAAGGAGAAAACGCTTGACAGGTGCAGAGAGGGCAGAAAAAAGGGAGTATGTAGAACCTTTAGTCTTCTAATGGAGTTTGAAAGTTTCAAACTCAAAAAAGCATTTCATCAAGTCATTCAGCAAAATATGCATTGGGTGCAATCCATCAAGCACTGTGGCTACATATTGTCCAGTAACTTAGCTTAGGGTTTATATGGGACCAGACACAACTTCAACTGAAATGAGTTGGGGGGATGGAGTCACAACAATAGTGCTTTGTGAATCCAATGAATCCACTGGATACTTAAAAACACAATCCTATGTTTGTTTACTCAGAAATAATTCCAACTTTATTCACTGTAGCTTTCTTGCAGATATATGTTTGTAGGGTTGCAACTTTAATTTAGCCATGAAATCACAGTCCTACAGAGGCTTATTTGAATCGTTAATTTCTTATACTTGGACAAGCTTTGGTCAGTCACTGGAACTCAATGGCTCCAACAAACAAAGATCACAACTGAATCTCTAAAAGCAGTACAATTTTCAGTTCTGAGGAAGTACCCATGACCCTGATACTGAGCTACTAAAAGTTTGTCAGTTTCTTCCAAGCCATAGTTAAGCTTCCTTGATCATGTCATAACATGGTGCTTGGATTGAGCCACAGCCTTACTCTGCATTTCAGATGTTTTCCTTATGTGCTGCTAACTCTAAAGCAGAAAGTAGTAGTTCTGTTACAGGATACCAATATTTCATTGAGATTTTTCCCTCTATGATTATAAGGAGAAGAAGTCGTGACTTTCTATATATTTTAACAACAACAAGTTTTGTTCTGCTTTGTGCACTTCTAACTGCTTTCAGCTTTCTGTCACTAGACAAAAAAAACTAAGAATAATACTGATTATCTAGTAATCGGAAGCGGTAACTCTTAACATCATGAAAAACAGACATCATGAAACGAAAATGGAGGTTAAGATTAATTCTCTGCATATGGGCATGTTAAATTAAACATAACTGCACATATGCATGGAGTTAAAAGCTCCATTTCTGAAAACACTTACCACATGCTGCAAATAGTTACTCCTGTGCAGTCCCATGGACCTCAGTGGAAGGCAATCTAATGACTAAAGCAACAGGGTTGGGAGTTAGGGGAAACAAAGAATCCATTCCATGCTTTGCCAGTGAATCATTTATTCATTTATGTATTTGTTCCCCAGCCCTTCCTACATTTAGGGCCACTAGAGTCACATGGGCTCTCGCTGTCCTGAGAATTAGTTATTCATCTGTATACAGTGTTCTGAAGATTCCTTGGATAAGAGGCAGTAATGAGCAGCTGCACTTGATCTCCTTATTTAAAAACATGACCGTACAAGATAATACCCTCTTGTTGATCCTAACTGATAACATATATTTGTGAGTGTAGTTTTTGTGTCAAATCACATTGGGACTAGGGGAGAATTCGGAGTACAGGAATACATTTTGATCACCTTGTCTTTGTCTCCTAAACTTCTAGCAATTAAGAAATTTCTCTTGCACTAAAAATATAAACCAGCATAATATTAGTATAACAAATGCTAGCAAAGTCTGGACAGAGACAGAGAGTACAGCACAAATTACCCTAAACAAAAAGGGATTGCCAGTTAACAGTCTAGGAATACCGTCTGTCACAAAAGGAGAGAGCAGCTACTGTTTCTCTTGCTATTCTCATCACCCTGCTTCTTTGCCCACCCACAATGTGACAGAACAAAATTCGTTCTTGTTTCACTAGGCAAAAGGGGAAGGTTTTCACAAGAAGTGGGTGGGTTGGGGGAGCAGGGCAGAAGAAAGCTTGGCTGCATCCTCCTTCTCAGCTATGGGGCTGTCAAAAGAGTCATGAAGTTCCCCCGGGTTGCAACCTGGCAACTCTACAAACAGAAACACACCAAGAGTTCTTCTACCTTTGGTCTGGATAGGTTATATGTGAGGTTTGGCACGATAACATGTGCTTTTCTATGCTTTGGTTCACACCATCCAGCTTTTATATATTATATTTTATAAACATATACACATGCCTTTGGGGGTATGTTCTGTGTATTTAATACTGACGTTTCTTATACCTGACTTGGGAAAATAGATTTTGACATATTGAACACTTTAGGATCTTTTGGGCAAGGGATTGGGCAACAATAAAATGGAGACAGTTCGTTTCATTGTGGCATTGCACAAAGAATTAGGGTCTGGCAGGTATAAGCTGTTAACAGAGACAAACTTTGGAACCTGTTTGTTCTGCCCATAGGATTTCATTCTGCCTCCTGTGCATGCAGACCTTTCATTAATGCCAGTTGAAAACTGCAATGTATTTAACTGGGATAGATGCTATCAAGGCATGAACATACGGCAGAAGTACCGGGAGTACATGTCAATGGGAAATAATGCCTGACTCGCTGCGACAGGAGAGGGCCTGAAGATCATTTTAATGGCAAATGGAAACTCGAATGTCTGACAAAAAGGTAGAAATGTTTATAATTTTGGCTTAAAACAGAAAGACAATTCACTTCCTCAGTGGCCTTTTTGCTGCTCAGAGCCTTGGGGATATATCATGCTTCCAGAGGCCTTCATTTAAAGTGAAACACCCTCCGTTGAGAAATGGATGAGAAACTCGTGACTTCTCCAGATTTTTCCTTTCTTTTCGTTTTTCATTTTCATTACAAGGGGGAAACAAATCTTAATATCCCTATTCTACGCTTACAGCACACTAAGCCCTCTTCTTATCTTCCTGCAGCTCAGTCCTGATTTATTGTCATGATGCTGCATTTGTAAAACAGAACCATAAAGTAAAGAAGAGAACATTTCCCAAGGACTACTTTAAAATAAATTATTTCAGATGTGTAGAAGCTGCTTAATAAATCCCGCTATTCTTGTTTCTTTGGGTATTTTAGAAACTGATTTATAAGTGCAATATCTCCTCTCAAAAATGAGACAATCAACGCAGGATAAAATTATCATGTTATGAAAATAGGGGTCAGGCATTGGGGCTGCACTTTAAATTAAACTGAGGGGGGGGGGGGAATATCTTTCATATGAAATTGACTCTTTTGTCTCAGAAATGAATGTTTTAATCAACTCGGCTGAAGAGGAGCCCTAAAGTAACGTTTGAGTTCATACAAGGTGCTTGTTGGTTTTGAGATAGCCATGACAAGGAGAGGGATAAGGTGAATCCCCTCATATTAAACACACAATAAAACATCCACCACAAATTTAGGGGATGGTGAGAGGGTGGGGCTGAGCTTCCTCCACTTCCTGCACTATTGTCTCTACTTGCTTTCCAGAGTCTGAGCCCACACCAGAAAAATCAATTGGTTTTTAGATAAGAGGCTTGTATAATTGCCATTATATTAACTGAGCAAAAACTGTTACATCTGTATCCCACCTTTCCTCTAAAAAACAATGTTATCCTCACAAAGAGCTGGTTCAGATTTACTACCAAACCATCATCTGCATTACCCAAAACTTCAGCTCTAAGCCATGATTTGTGTTACGGATATACAGGCAAACCATGGTTTATGTGGTTTCCCTCTTCCCCTCCCACTTTCCTTGACAATCACAGGATGCCAACCGAATGACAACCTCCAAAGGCAGAGCAACAGCCCAAACGATGGTTTACTGATTTACATGTAACAACCAAACCACCATTTGCCTGAATTATGGGTTGACAAAGAGTTTCAAACCATGGTTTCAAGTTTGGGATTGGCAACAACCCACAAACGATGGTTTGTCAAACGGTAATGATTCAAGCATCACAAACCACTGTTTGGCTTTGTGGAGCATGGTTTATAACATCATGTTCAAGCCATCTCATAAAGTAATTATATAGGAAATTCGGCTGAGAGATAAGTGATTTATCCAAAGCCAAACAGTAGACTTCATAGTCTGGTAGGACTTTGAACTTTCCGCATTCAAGCCCAATACTGGAGCCACTAGACTAAAACACTCATCAGGTGATAATGATATATATATATATTAAGGTGCCAGATAAACACTACCATTTGGCAGCATTTAATTTCTGACTGCCTTTATTCATGATTTGTTGGCTGATTTCCTCGTCCCTATTTCTATATACTTACTTTTTATTTCAATGGATAGCATTTTAAACATTTGTTGTAAGCTGCTTTGGGGCTAATATTGTTGGAAAGATGGGATATAAATGTTTAAACAAATAAAGTGATGCATCCAAGGAAGCTAATGACGAAGGAAATAATGCATAGCTATCTAATAAAACTGCACAGTAATATCCATACTGCACATGAAACCGTAACTGAAATTAAGGCAACATGGATTTTTTTATTTTCAATTTTTTTTGCTTCCCATTACAAATTCACCTTTGCTCTGTGCAAACACTTCAGACATTCTCTCCCAGATCTAGCTTTTACATATTTAAGGATTCCACCCCCTTCTGCTATTTTATGCAAAAGAGTAGCATAGACCTTTTAAAGTAACACAATAAAAGGTAATAATTTAAGCAATTTTGCAAATGCAACAGGCTAGCAGACTGGAGGCCAGACTCTGCTTCCTCAGGCAGGGTTTCCATCAGTTTAAATGTATTATTTGTTTACTTACTTACTTATTTGTCTATCCTGCCTTTCCCTTCTAAAATTGACTTAGTGGAAGCTGGTGGTTTGAAAGGGGGACTAATGGGCAGCTCATTTGACTTTTCTCATTGATGACTTTCTTGTCTTTCTTTCTACTTTTCTACCTTTCCTCCTTTTACCTTTTTCTGGCTCCTAGGCTGACCGTACATCAGGGATGGAGGAGGACCATACAATAGACAATCATTTACAGGAAAAGCAAGTTACTCTTTGCTTAGGCCCATGGAGGCTCATCCATGTAGCACCAAACCATGGTTTGGGCATTACATGTGAACATTGCCTCTGTCACTGAGATTAGGTAGAAAAAGTGGACATGGTCAGGAGAAACCCTAATTTTGCTTCAGCCAGTTAGGTGTTACCAAATGAGAGATGACAGAATGAGTGCATGAGGTTTAATGCCTAGACTGCTTCCCTCTTCCATATCCTTGTGTAAGCAAAAGGTGAGCTAGAGGAAAAGATCAAGGACAGACTCTCTCAAAAGGGTTTTTTTATATAAAAAAAACTAAGCTATATGGATGATCGCAGACATAAAGCTTGGTGGTCTAACACTAGGCATTTACTTTAACGTACAGAGATGTTCACTTCCCCAAGCATAAAGTAATGTGGATGAATGTGATGGTATTTATATTCCCACTAAACATATCAACAAAGCAATGAATGGGAGACTGTGGAAGATCTCTCCCTGTTTCTACAGATCAAGCCACAGCACACAAGAAGAATAAAGCACGTACATGCAAGTCCCTAAAGGCCCAAATCAATATGTATGGCATTATATACACAAAGAGTGAAACATAAAACCACCACATGAATACATCTTAGTCATTAGCAGGGCTTAATAAAAAAAAAAAGCAAGAGAATTTCAAGCCAAAAAAGTGAATAGAAAAGAATTATGAGCGTGACCAAATTGCTATAAAGGAGTAAACTGTAGAACTTTCAGTTCTGGTACCTAGTTCCCTAAGGTTGAAAAATGATTGGTGGTAACTCACTTTATTCGATTCCCCTGTAAGTCATGCTTACCCATGAATGCGCTTCTAAATTCAGTCTTTTCATAATGAAAAATAAGTGATACAAAACAGGAAAAGAAAGTGTATTTTTAGTAGGCCAGCAGAATCGAAAGGCTCAATTATATAATGCAGGTTATTAACATATACCACAAGACTCTGCCTACAAATAAGCATTTTTATTCTGCATAGTCAAGAGTATTATGAATTCTAAAGCTATCATTTCAGAAGGAGAAGCTGACCTAGTAAAAGCTATTCCAGGTATTCCATGACCTGGAACCAGCCTAACAGGACTTCAGGTACCAAACAGGATGCTAATAGCACACACCCAAGGTGTAAAATGAAACGCAAGTAGAAAAGGAAAGGTTACTCACAGTAGGTAGCTGACTAGAAAGAAGGTGTCCATCTTGGCTCAACATGTTAGATACCATAATGGCTGGGAGGTCCATATTCTGGTAGGAGTATGCTGGTATCAGGCTATTTGGAGGGAGACTGTGGCACAGTGAATGATATCCAGTTTCATGATCCACCAAGTGAAGGAGGGAAGGGTCCGGGAGGTTAGGAGGAGTAATAGGAGGGATTTCATAATCTTCATTATTCTCATTCTGACCATTGTATGTCTAAAACAAAATTGAAAAAAGACATTCTTATGAAGCAGATCTCGCATTACATTTCTCCAAAGCCTTAACTGATAGCCGCAGTTATACAGTCTGCCTACCTTCTGCAAAAGCTATTTTAAGAGCACCAATAATTTGAATGAACTCTTTACATTAATAATTTTTTAAAAAACAACAACACACCACAACATACAAGAATAGAGTTACTTGTGTGGTACAGGGCAAATTCACACATTGCCTATTTACGGGATAGTAAGTCTCACGGAATTCAGCGGGGCTTATTGTCAAGTAAGCATGAAGAGAACTGCAGCCTAAAAAGAAGAAATGCGTGTAGACAAAGAAAACCTCTTATAAAAGAATGCAAAACACTACAGGAACATTCATTCACAACCAGTCAGATGACAGTAAGGCCAGTTTGGTGATATATCTATGCTTTACATTTTGAAAATTGAGCTGGTATTGCACCACTGGAATCCTCATGGTAATACAAATGCATTTTAGCACCGGGGAATGAATACTGAAGGAAGTTGTGGCAAGGGAACAAAATATGACAATATTACAAACAATTAAAAACAACCTGTATAACTGCATGCAAAATGGCATCTCTTTGCCCCCATCAATAGCAGTATAGCTTCTCCAATATGGATACAAAATATAAGCACATAAAGATTGCCCTGTCCCTTTCAAATGAGGTAGCAGATGCACATGACATGAGGATCTACTACATTCATTTAAAAATAAACACAGCACCATCTTCAGGTGGAATAACTCAGCTTGCACATCAAAGCTCTTGTGCCCATAAAATATTGCTGGATGAGTATACTTGTGTTCAGCAGGGAACCATAATGATCATGATGCAAAGCAACATCTTTTTGATGTGTTTGGTTCCCACACAGCGTGGATCAAACTCCTGTACACAAATTAATGATTCCATCCAAAATTAAAGCAATCCGACTTTGACTCCACCACACATGCACTGCCACAGGTTTAGGTTGCATCTTAATTTTTGCCTAAGTTGCATATACATTACAAGTACTGTAAAGCTACATTCTAATCAGTGAAAACCTCTGTCTTCATTCCCACACATACACCAAGCTTCTACATAGGAGAGCTTCTCTACTGACTACAATGTTGGTGACCTGAGGTGGCAGCAGCTGAAAAGCAACTGAGGTGGTGGAGAAATTTTCCCCCATGCTTCAGAAGCACCAGGAGATATGCAAGCATTGAGCAAGAACATGATTGTTTACCAGACAGTCTCCTTAGCACTGATGTCAGCCAGGGGTAGCCATCCAAAGAGCAAATATGCGCAAGCACAGCACTGGCAGCAATGCCCCCTTCCCCCATTTTGGCAATGCCCACTTCCCCCCAGCAATGCCCACTTCCCCCCTTTGATCACCAACCAGCAGTTGCCAGCACTTTCACTTAGCAAACTATATCACCAGCCATTGCTGCTTGGACGTATTCAAATGCAATGTGAATGGAAGGGAAAGGAAACTGTTTCATACTTGGAAGCTCATTGTATGGATTCTGTATACCTAAGGCAGCCCTAGATCTCTGACCGTTCCCTTTTTCTGTATCCTTATTGCTTATTTCATCATAGAGGAAGAGACTGTATGAAAAATATTTACAGAGGGAACAGAGAACACTTGCACATAATGATTGGATACATAAAGTTGTGTTGATGCCCCCAGTCAAGAGCAAACTTTTGTATTTCTGTAAGGGCAATGGGGAAACCAACAGCATGATTTTAACCTACATAAGTCAAATGAAATAATGGATTTACCATCTATTTCTCCCCCAAAGCTATTTGCTCTGGCATCTTAAAGCATATTACAATCCCTCATAAGCCTGATCCTGCCTTTCCTTTTGATCTGCTGCCCTTACATTGATGATGAGAATGAAGAACGCAAGCTGAATCCTCAGTTTATCTTGACATTCGGAAAGGGTTGAACTGCTATTTTATGACAGATTTTGAAAACCCTTGCTACAGAGCACCACAGCCCACTGATTCAGTTAGTGTTTTTATAAAGCACAAGAACAAAGATGCAAGAAATGGCCATTTTGTTGCTGTTGTCTTTGTTTAATTAATGTAGGGGGTCATTCTAAATATCCTTCCTTGCTATTCAATGACTTGGACTGGGGCTGTGATACACTAGGAAAAATACCTGGCTTTCTTAACCTCCAGGGGAAAAAATAGAACAAAACCATAATAAAATATAATAAAATAAAAAACTGTAGGTGAGATATAAGGGGTCTTATCTTTTACTTGTACAATGTCCAAACACTGTCCAATCCAACTATAGCACGATGCTACTCTTGTTCTGCAGCAATTACTCAATCACAAGTGTATTACAAGCCAGAGGGTCATGCCAATTTTGTACATTTCTTTGCATGTACATCAACTTAACTAGATACATGGTAATAATGTGCCAATTCTATGTCAAACTATAGAATCCAACCCTATGAGATGCATAAGGTTGTATCCAATACTACTCTAGTAATTTCTGACCTTATGTTGGTCTATGATTCTTTACTCTTTATATGTTTTCATATAAGGTGGAGAAAAGAAGGGGAAAGAGAGGGTAAGAAAGACAGATTACTTTTTGAAAAGTTCCAGCATCTTAATTACCAAGAGTTAAACACCTTTACTGTAAATTTAGCTTCAATCTTTGTGTCCAAAATTCAGGGCAGCATTCAGATGGCACATGGATACCAAAGTATCTGACAGACAGACCACAACTGAATATTTAAGATACCCAGTGTAACCAAAGTTAAACAGCTTCTGCAAATAGCTATAATCTCAAATATACAGGCCAGTTCCTTTCCCGTAAAAATCTGGAAGCCAGCAATGAGCAAGTTGCAAGCAGCACTGAGCATTTTCCATGTAAATGTCCACCACTGCTTAAGTCTATATTTGACAAAGGAACAGAGCTGTGTTTGCCACATCCAGTAGGCTGGAGTGAAACAATTGCCTCTCTGTTCTGGTCTTATCAGAGGGCTGCACAATGCCACTCAGTTCATGGAGTCACACACACAGGAGATGCATTGGAATCACCTCCCTTTTCCTACTGCAGAATGAACTTGCAAAAAATAAATAAAAAGGAGGGATGCATAAAGTGTGGGTCAGAAAATTTTTGAAAATGGATTTTCCTCCCAAAGCTTTATTTTTCCTTTGAAATTTTTCCATTTCATTAGTAGTAACGAAGAGATGTCATGCAGATGAATGGTCATCAGCATATGGCACACAGTTCTTTGAGTGGATTGTCAAGAGTTGTTTTTTTTAATTTCTTAAATGTAAACATATCTAAGCACATGCTGTTGTCTTAATTTTTTTTCCAATTATTCCAATAACAATTTCTACACAATTTAACATTTCAGTCACATTCAGTGTGCTTTCATTCTTTACTTCACATATTTCTGGTAACCCACAAAAGATAAATGTGGGTTGCTTTCTTTAGCTTTGTTTGCTCAATGCAAATAAAATAAACAGGGTAAATTAGATCGTGCTCTAGGGTATCAGAATTTTCCTCAACATAAATTACCATATGAAAATCACCCTAAAAACATTTTCCCTAGGAAATCCCCCTAAGGAAAATTTCGAATTCAGAGTTTTCCAGAAAACCCACAACACTGGTATATAATGGAAAAACCATTGGAGGGGGAAGGAATTACATTACTAATCAAGACTCCCTTTTTGCCCACCCCCAAAGACAAAAAGCAATGTGACAGAAAGACGAACAGTTCCCACAGTGTTTTTCTGGTGGATTTTCAGTGCGGTTCTTGTATGCTTGGTGTCTCCACTTTCTTCATTCAGACACAAGTGTAAGTTCACTAGTTCCAATCACTAGGGCTGGGTGATGTCAACTTTTCAACATCGTGATGAAAAGCAGAGGGAGGAACAGGCTGCTTCGGCCCCAGCCCTGCAAGGCACCAGGGTGAAACCACCTCAGCTCCCTTGGCAGGAATAGTGGTCATTTCACCCTGGCGCCTCACAGGGCCAGGGCCAACGCAGCCTGTTCCTCCCTCTGCACACTGGGTGCTGGTGGCAAAGGGGATCAGGTGCAAGCAAGCTCCACCCATGATATACCACCGAGTGAGGGCACCATCACACTCTGGCCCTTAAACTGCTCCTGGGTGATGTATCAATACATTGCCCATGTCTACCAATGACATCAGAGGGATACCATGTCAGTTTCTTTTTAGTGGGGTGGTTCCATGTTTATCTATTCATGGAATAGCAAGACATACAAGTAATGGCAGCCACACACATATACACCTGTATTTTGGGAGGGGTGTGCTATGCACACACAAAAGTCCAGAGACTCTCACTTATTTATTAAAAATGCCTCTATGTCGCCTCTCTGAGGCTCAAGGCACCTTTCAACAATAATTAAAACCATAAACCATAAAAATGCAATAAAATAAATAAATACCAAACAATAAAACAACCATTTCTGGTAGCAGCAGCAGTGCAAAGCCTTAGCAACAAATCTTAGCAGTAGCAGTACAAAACCTCATTAAAACTCAGCCACCAAAAGCCTTCCAGAAAAGATGGATTTTACATCCTCTCCAAATGGCTATCAGGCACCCTTGACCTCAGTCTTATTTGGTACAAATCCCTTTTTACACCAGCTTCGGAAGCCTTTTCTGCATACGATTACAGACCTTAACAGTTTCCTCCAGAAGGAAGAAGAGTAGTTAGAACCTGCTCAGAGTAGCTCATTGCTCACAGAGCTTGCTGCTCAGACTCTAGGCTTCTTGCCGTAACAGCAGATGACAAATCTGATCCTGGAAATTGGGAAAGAAGTCTGCTCTGCTCAGCGGCAGCCATAACTGCAGCAGAGAAAGTCTGGCCAACCAGGGTTTGCCAGGAACTCTCGGTGAAATTTCCCTCAGTTCCTCTCAGTTGAGGTGGGGATAGGTAACTCTTTGCAACACCTGTTAAGACATTTGAGAAATAGAACCAAGCCAGTCATTAGGGTGGTCAGCTGCAAAGGTGGATGAAGCTCTTATGCCTATTGTGTGCATAAAAGGGGAGCTGCTGCAGTCCTATCTACAGAGGAAAGAACAGCTGCTCTTGCTGAAATGTCCTATTCTAAGTAACTGCTAATGGTACAGGACCCCTGTCCTGCTTTGCATCTGAACACTCCAGATGCCATGCAGACAGAATCTTGCCCAGATCTTGCTGTTACTCAACATCTTTGAAAACAAACCCTTTTCTTGTGCCTCAGTTCTCCACACATGTAAAATGAGTTGTAAATGAAAAGTGTTTTCAATTCTATAGAGAAGCAGCTCAGTCAAGACATTGTGTGCAATTGTTAATCACAAAGAACATTACTTGGCAGAGCAAGAATCCAGGGAAAATGCTTTCCTTAGAAACCTGACAAATATTAAGTGACCCCAATTCTCTGTCAAGTCATGTTCTCTGTGATTATCTGCTGGGATCCTGGAAGCTTCAGACAAACATTGATTCAAAGAATGTTATTCACAGTTAGCAGGATGAAGATTTTCATCATTATTGGAGGTAAATATTGGTCCGGTCAAATAACATTTAGAGGCAAACATAAGTTTAAGAGAGAAAGCAGGAGAGAAATTGTTTCTGGTGAACAGCAAGGAAAACAGGCAGAGCAATATAAATTTATCTGTCAATGCAAAATGGGACAGGATGGGCTTTTGCATCCTATCTTAGTACGTCTTCTGATAGAGCAGCTGCTCACACAAAATGCTACACATCCACTACTGTCAGGGTTTCAAATACAGCAGTCCCCCACTATTTTACTAACCCATGGCCACACAGCCAAGCCCTCTTCAGCACATATTGCTGCATTGTCCACAACTAAGAACTCACCGTTACTCGTCTGCCAACCTTCCATGCAGTAGGAGAATCCCATTTGTGAAACTCTATCATTTGTGATTCTAATACACAATTCCACTACTGTGTGATGCCTTCTTTAATTTGCTAGGCCCTCTACTTCCCCACAAGGAATAGGGGTCAATACACTTTGATGGGTTTAAGTAACACTCCAAGAGGGAGCGAGAAAAGCTGTACACACAAGAGACGACACCTTCTCGGCAGTATTTCTGATCCAGGTTTCCCCCTATGGAATCTGTGGCAAGCACAGGTGTAAGAGGGTCATATGACAGTGAGCCAGGACAAGGAGCAGCAGCAAAATATTATTCTTCCAGTAGCAGTATATGGTTGGGATTGAGTGTTCTCACTTGGGTGACCATCTGCAGAGGACAACTGGACTCCTGTGGCTTCAGTAGTAGGGCAGAAATGAGAATATTGGTCAGGGTAGCTTTTCTCACCACTGCATGATGCAGCCTTGTGCTCCTGCCACCCTCAAAGTAAACAGAGGGTCTTGGGAGCAGCACAGCGGCCAACATCAGACCCCTTCAAAGTTACTTTCAGTACAACTTCAACAGGAAACCTGGAGTGCATATTTGTCACATGACATCTGTAGCAAAATTAAGTAAATTGTAGGCTTTTAAACAGCTTCGCAATCCCCTCTCCCCAGTCTCCCTTTTCTTCTCCTTTTCCAGAGCTGAAATCCTGTCAAATATAGTGGATAGCACAGGGCTATAACTTCTTATTATGTGTACAGCGATTTTATGAATTCAGTGGGGAATGAAATGCAATTTTGTCAGACTTGTCTGTGTTCATAATGACCGAGTCAAATTAATCATTGCGGATAATACTCCCGTGTCAGCCATTCAAGAGATTTTTTAATAGAATTTTTCTGATTCATGTCTTGCAGTACATCAGATCTGTAGTATTGCACCACTTCTTAAAATCAGGGCAATTATAGCTTCTTGTTGGCTTGTCATTTTCCTAGAATAAAAATGTCTCTGCAAAAGTCACACACTGTACATAAACCAAAATGAAAAACCAAACTATCATTACAATTAGGCTGGATCTAAGATTTAATGTCTTTTAGAGACTATTATTTACAGGCAATACATAAAGTATAAGGTGCTGCGGTGAAGATAGGCTGGTTTATCACAACACATGCCGATTGTGCATAAGGGTTGTCAGGTCTATTCTTTCATTGTTCTGGGTTGGTTCTGGATCCAGAAATGGCTACCCAGCAAAGCAAACACAAGGCAGGCAATAGGTTTGCAATCAAATGGTCCCTTAAATGCATTCATAAAAAAGGCATCCAGAAAACCCCACAAAAGTCCCAAAGGTCTCTTGCTCAGGAAATCTACAGTTCAGTGAAGTATAACCATCATGGCAAATGTTCATGCCTGGAAGTAACATCTTGTGCCATACAATCTATACACTGGTGGCCAAACTTGGCCCTCCAGCTGTTTTTGGACTACAACTCCCATCATCCCTAGCTAACAGGACCATTGGCCAGGGATGATGGGAATTGTAGTCCCAAAACATGCATTCTTTGCATGCAAAAGGTCCCAGGTTCAGCCCCCAGCATCTAAAGGTATGCCTGGGAAAGTCCAGTTTCTGAAACCATGGGAAACCACTGTCAGTGAGTGTAGACGATACTGGGGAAGATGGGCTGGCTGCTCTAACTTTATATAAGGCAGCTCCCTATGCTCCTGGTCCTAACCAGAATTACCTATTATAACCCAAACTGAAAACCCTGACTTAATGACAGTTTATTCATAAGGAACTTAACTCAGGATCAAACCATGGTTTAAGACCCTTGTTAGCTGACATGAAGCCAAGTTTCTCATTTCAGTTATAACCAGGAACTCTGATTTAAAACACACACACACACAATCACAGTGCTAAAGCTGAATTGGGATGGGATGAAAAGAAAGAGATGATGATGATGATGATATTTACTGTATATCCCACCCTCCCCAGCCAGGGCAGCTAACATCAAAATATAAAATACATTAAGACATAAAATTCAGCAATTGACTGAAATACAGCTTAAAATTAAATAAGATTAAAATCAAAATAAGATCAGATGGCTACCCACAAATTATAACTATAACTATAGGTGTTGTTCTTAACTTTCTAAACAATTATTTAGCAATCAAAGGTTGGTGTGAACTGGCCCATTCTTTAATTAAGGATAGAAAGTAAGGCCAAGCAAGTTTAGAAGAGTTCCAGTAGCAGTGGTGTCCAAAGTTTTTCAAAGAGGGCCAGATTTGATGAACTGAAGGACCGTGGGAGCCAACCAAAGGGCCAACCAAGTTGTTGAACTTTTTTTTAGTATTGAAGTTGTTGAGGTTTTTTTAGGATTTTACCCCAGGAAATAAACTGCCACAGGGGCCGGATTAAAACAACAGGCGGGCCGGATTAGGCCCCCAAAACGGACTTTGGACATGCCTTCTGTAAGGAGTATGAATTAGCCCTCTCAAATTTCCAATCTTTCTCTCAGAACACTATATAACAAACTTCCACGATTAGCTGTATTTGAGAAAACCAAGCTTCAAACACTCTTGGGATTCTTGAAATAGTTCCCTACATCTTTGAATTATTTACAAAATGTGCAAAAATGCTATTTCTAAGTATCATTTATATATCAATTTTAATCTGGAAAAAAAAATACTTTACAAGATTGCTTTCATTTCACAATAAATATATAAGATAGGTGGGCTCACTGTTACTGCTGTTTTTTGCCTAAATGGAATTGGGACAGAAAACCTAACACAATGGAACCATGGCAAGGATGGGAGTTGAGCTAATTTTGTTTTTACAGAAAATTCAGACAAAATAAATAAATAATAATAATAATAATAATAATAATAATAATAATAATAATAATAATTTTATTTATGTCCCACCCTCCCTGGCCAAAGCTGGGCTCAGAGCAGCTAACAACTACAATTTTCCCTTCACAAAATTCCCACCACCCTTAACAAGCTACAGTTCCCAGGATTTGGAGGCAGACATGTGTTTTAAATACATGTTGCATGTGCTTTAAAAGTATGGTTTGAGTTTGCCCACACTGTCTCTTTCCCTTGCTTGTATAGGCTGTTGGGAACTCTTCGCGAGCCAAATAAATACATTTCAAGGCACATGTAGCTTGCAAAGATCAGAAACAATGACAGCGTGGATTTGACCCTCAAGGGAAGTCCCATGCAAAAATGCGCTTGCACAAGGCCTTATTATTCTGCTCCAAAGGAAACCCACACCATCTGCTTTTAAGACAAACTTCCATTTCCCCAGATAGTGAGCAATCAGAGCTCCTATAGACAGTGTCTCTGTCAGCCCAAATGCAAACATGAGCAGCCTTTAACCAAGTGTGTGGTTTGGAAACATTTGTAAGCCGCGAGTTATCTTAATGTGGCTCCTGTAGCGTGATGTTTTCCAACCACAGTGCAGAATTATTCCTGCGGTAGCATATATGTGAAAACTCTTAATCCATCTTCTATGCCACTTCACTCCAAAGATGAATCTCGTTAGATTTAGTTCTCAGAAATGTATTTGAACAAGCTGCATGTGATACATTCCGCGAGAATCATTCCAAAAAGACCCCCTGAATGCATGCAGAACGGCACACTGAAATTGGCTCTGAGTTATCATACAACTACTATGGAACTGTTAATGAGTGGCAACTTTATTGTAGAGGTGCGCTGTATTTACTTTAGTTTTGTTTGTTACTTTTCCTACAAGGAAGAAGGGTAAAACAGAACTAAATAAAGTGACCCAGGAGGCTTTAATCTATACGCTATTGAAAAACAGTCTTAAGGGCCAGTGGTTTGTGACATGTCTCCAAAGAATGTTCACACGATTCTGCCACTTTTGACACATGCCTTGTTTTTATGCCCACATCTCTTTGCTGAAACTCATCCCCTTTTTTCTGTATTATGACTGCTTGTGGTTGAGAGGGTCTGTCAAAGTTCATTCTCAACTGCCGGCTGTATCTCCATAATCATGTAGCATCCATGACCAAGAATAGTATTCATCCTCAAGCTTAATGAAAAAAAAGGATCAACCCTTTCTTAAACCTAAATTACTTTACTTTTCCTTCCTTAGCTCCCTGGCCCACCCCCACCCTTACAGGAAACAAGGGCACTATGGCAATGTACAAAACTGTCAGACCAGTGCCTGTTCTGCCCTTCTCCTCTGCTTCTGGACATTATTTCCCTTAATACTTCCCCATTCATCTTTCTAGTCCTTTAGGCCTCCTGCTTACCATCATGCTCAGGCCTCTGTCCCTGCTTCCTGGTGAGCTGCCACTTCTGATCATTCCTCGTGCACATAGGATTTTGCTGGTGTCTAATTCCAATAGGTTCATTCCATTTCAGTAGCATTTATTTTATGTATTATGTTAACCACACTGAGAGCCAGTGTGGTGTAGTGGTTAAGAGCGGTAGTCACGTAATCTGGTGAACCGGGTTCGTGTCTCCGCTCCTCCACATGCAGCTGCTGGGTGACCTTGGGCTAGTCACACTTCTTTGAAGTCTCTCAGCCCCACTCACCTCACAGAGTGTTTGTTGTGGGGGAGGAAGGGAAAGGAGAATGTTAGCCGCTTTGAGACTCCTGAACGGAAGTGAAAGGCGGGATATCAAATCCAAACTCTTCTTCTTCTTCTTCTCTTCTTTTACTGCTGAATTAGATTTTCATTGTTTTACAACTGCCTCAAGACTGATGTGGTAGGCTGTATAAAAAATGCTTCAACTAATTAATTAATTTCTCTCCCTGCCTTTTTCCCCCAGCACTGTTTCAACACCAGAAATGAACCTGGCCTGGAAGAAAAACAGCCAGAGGGAGTTGGAAGAGTCATGGTGGGCAAGAGGATCTTACCTGCCTGCTGCTTTTCAGCTAGAAACTACCCACTCTACAGTTTCACTGCAAGTGCATTTGACAACATCCCTCTGCCGTCATTAATTGCAGTTCCAACCTGAAATCCACCGATCAAATGTGCATGGGGGTGAAAGGAAACAATAAAGTTCCTGTATGGAAGAACAACAAAGGCTGCTGTTCTTCATGCATTATTGAAATGGAGACCAGACCAGAATGCAGCATAGCTTCAGATTCAGGAACTTTCAATAAATGCTTCAGGAACATGGCCATATTCCAAGATGCCTCTTTTCAAGCACACGCAAAAGTGTGTGAGGTCCCAGTGAGACCTCAAGTGCCTGCTCTCACTCTCTCATGCGCGCGCACACACACACACACCAGCAGCTGCTTCTGAAATGCATTGCAAACAGCTTTTGAAGCTCTCTTCGTTTTATGAAGTAGTTTCGAATGCGATCCAAAAGGGCTAGTGTAAGTGGGGGGAGAGAGAAAGAAAAAAATGTCTCTGGGCCACAATAGTAGCCAAATGCTTCCTTGGATTGCGGCCCATAAGTGGTCAGACTCTTCATTCCATATTCCATCCTCCTAACACGTTGAACACAGTTCATGATAACCAATATAAAGGTAAAGGACAAGGAATTACCCCACCCTAAAAAAAGGGGGGAGCTTCTTAATTCCCATGCGTATCTTTTAGGAGTGAAGCAAAATATGTCCACCCTCTTGGAAACTTTCGTAATGTGTTGTTTTTTCAAAGGGCACGTGAACATATTTTTGCATTATTTTATGATCAATCAAAAAAAGGGACAATTAAGGGTGAGATTTTCAGGGAGCCTCAAGGGCTTAGCTGCACAGGAACTCCCGCAAGCTGCTACACTTAACACATTAGCACAAAACAAGAAAGTGCAGGAAGTTGGAAAAGCAAGTACCTCCCTCCATGCTGTCACTCCTGTTGTGAAGAGGGAATATAGTACTGAGTACAGGCACCCATCTACGAATGGAACAGGTGGGGAAACTGACAGACCATGCAGGCTGAAATTGCCAGCGCTAGTGGATTGTGCTGCTCAGGTGTGCTTGCAAATCACTTCTCTTCAAGCCCATCATAAAGAAGTGCCTTGTGAACCAGATATCCTAATCCCTTTTCCAGCGAGGGATTGTCCAAAGATCTAACTGCGCCAAAGTCCTCTGTCATGTCCCACAGTTAGGCATTATAGCTGAACTCGTCCTTCCTTCCAAAAGTTGGCAACATTTTCAAAGCAAGCAACTTCTGTGTTTCTCTAGAAGACAATTGCAGCTTTCCTCCCACCTCCACACTGTATCCCTTTCCCCTAAAAGCTGATGGTGTCTGTTTAGCACTGTGTAGCAGATCTCAGAGGAAGCTTGCATAATGTGGCAGAATCTAGCACCTCCCCCAGGGTGCCCAGCTGCTGCAGAAGCAATTTCACAGCTCATCATCCATTATGAGATTAAAATAATTTTTTCCTCCCGTGAAGTATTAATAAATTGTGCAGGCAGCCCAGAGTTAGTGCCATTTACACAAATGGTAGTGAATCACCCACCTAGTTATTTCTTAATGGATTGTGTCTCTGCAGCTCTCCTTATCCTGTAATTTAAGAAACCAAATTTACAAACCATTGCAGATTGGCGTTTGTTTACATACATTTCTCTACGTTACCACAAGGTGGCTCTGATTGTAGGGGGACTGGGCTGGACAGGAGTACACAAATAGGTCTATTCATATAGAGAGAAAATATGACTTAGTAGAGCCCCACAGTCAGTGAATAAATCCATGGCATTTACTATAGAACGACACCAAAATTCATGTCAATCGATACAAGAGGGGAAGTGCACTTATAAAATGAAGTCCAAGTCCATGTTCAAATCCCTTCAAGAATTCACTTACATTCCCTTCTGGGGGCAAAACTCACTGAAGCAGCACTGATGCAATACAGGCTCTTTTGAACATACAGGGGAGATAGGAAGCTCAGCTCAGAGCTCTGCTAATGACTCCTGGAACATCTCTGCTTTGTTAAAATGTTACATAAAGCCCCTATCTTTAATGTTCAAACTTGCACCAGCTAATGCCTCCAGCCAAAAGAAAAGAAAAACATGCTTTACATGCTTTTCACCACACCTGCTGCCTTTGTAGGTATAAGGTAGGTACAACTTTTTTTAAAAAAGAATGTGCTTAAAAAGTACAACTGTGAGCAATTTGGTGTAACCTTAACAAAAGGCTCTCAACAGCTGTTGAACTGTTGAACTCAACTTCAGAACACTAGAGAGGAGCTGGGGAGTTCAAAAGTAACCAACTTTTGAATGGCGCTATGGCAAATCTTTTAAAAAAACAAAAACAAGAAAAAACAGGAAGTTAATTTCAAGCTGCAACTGTAAATGCAAAGAAGAGTAGATGCCAAAGATCTCTGAACCTTTGCAGACACTCAACTTTTCCTGGCCAGACTGTACACACACACCCACACACCCACACCCACCATTTACACATAACATCACTCCAACTAGGGGCAGATCCACACCTTTTAATGTTCATTCAACACACATTTCAATCACACAGCTTCCCCCAAAGAATCCTGGGAACTGAAGTTGGCTAAGGGCAAAGAGAACTGTAGCTCTATGAAGTTCCCAGGATTCTTTGGGAGAAGTCATGTGCACTGAATGTGCTTTGAATGTATGGTTTGGACCTCTTATTTTCTTTTGGCTCCTGCTCTGAGTTAACTACCACTTCCCAACAACCCTGTATACCCTATACATGTCTAGTAAATCCCACTGAGTACAGCTGGATTAATCCCTGGCAAGTGTGTACAGGACTGCAACCCTTATAGCATTTGTGCTCTTAGCCTCCCCAGAGAGACTGTATGTATAACCATATGGCAAGGTTATGAACACCTATTAGTCTATGCTGGCATCACCTCCCCAAGGCACACGACAACCACCCCCTCCTCACCTACCCATGAAATTTTCAAGCAGCTTGCCAACATTTTGGCTACTTCTCATTTTATTCCTCATTCTCAGCTACTCTCGGGCTCAAGTGCTATGTTTATAACCATTCAACAACCAGGGGAAGAGATGAGATTTCTCTTCTCTGGTGTGCTCTATGTCTTTCTGGTACATAGGGATAGGGGATATCACATCAAATATACAGTGATAGCACAACACAAATAGGAGGGCACAATACCCATTCAGAAGAAAATGAGTGTCTTGAAAGGCCAGTGACAATACAAGAGAGTATTTTTGAATGGGCATGAAACTGGATTAATTTTACACTGGCAGCAGTGCATTGTGCAATCTGTCAACAGCTGCAAGGGATCAAGAATAGTGTTAATGTCAGGTTGTTCCTTGTCACACTTTCTCATGTTTCAGAAGTACAAAACATCTAGCAGGCCTTCCTGCCATTTTCAGGAAGGAAGCTGTTGGCCGTTATAAGAACATAGGATACATGAACAGCCTTAGAGAGCATCACTGGCAGCAAGTCTAAGCAATATGCTGAATCATTATATTTAGCCATTAGTGCAGCAGAATCTTTGGACAAAGCATAGCCAATGTTCCTCTAAAGATCACTTGTGAGGCTGTAGGATAGAAAAATCAACAAAAATGTTCTTGAGTGGGTGCCACAAATTGGGGGCGGGGAGAGCATTTTTGACTGACCTAAAAATGAAACCAAAACTGACTGGTTCACTTCAGCCTTTGTGAAGACTGCTTAAACTGTGTTACTGGGAAATCAATTCATCTAAATGAATTGTGCAGTCATTAACAGAAATATAGCAATAAGGAAAACACTGAGTGAATTGTATAGTTATATCCAGTGACTAGCAACTTAAGTTTCATGATCATTTTTAGGACATTAGTTCTGAACAAACTTTCCTGATAATATGCATCTTTAGTACTTACTAGAGCACTTTAAAAGCCTGTTCATTTCCTTCTCCAGTGCCAGTCTCTGACACACTTGTTTCCACCCCTATATGAGCAACCCAAAAGCCTTTGGGTAAGGAAACTTTAGCATGAACTAACTAGGCAAGAACAACATAAGGGGCAATTTCCATAACTGCAACAGTTACTCTTTCCAGCTCCTACAGTTGCAAGAAATATTGCAGCTGTATCTGCATATACTCTAGTAGTTGGACTTTATTCTGCATGAGTGCATGCTGTTAAAGTGTAGGAGAAAGTACTTGAGCGAACATGTCTGCAAATATGTGTTGTAAGCAAGTGTCAGAAAATGAAGTATGTGCAATACTTACTATCTTATCAATCCTAAACTTATTTTACTGATTTAATAACATAAAATGTATCATTTATAACTAACCTAAAATTGTACAGTTTGGCATATTTATGAAGGGTAAAGCTACAAATGATCCTAGTTTTGTACAAACAAAATTGTGGGTGTTACCAGTTATAGACCACTTCCTTTTATACACCTTGGTCAGAGCTCAGTTTTCACCCAAACTTAAGATATACATTTTTATTTTCGGCACCCACAACAGGTTTTTCACAGCTTCGGATTGGATTTGAGTGTTGTATATTTCATAATTATCATCCTCTAATGCTAGTTTGTCTTCCTTTAAAAAAAACAAAACCAAAAAAAATTTAAAGCATTTTCCATGTTCTAAAAGAGACAATATTTTATACCCGCTTGCCCCACTCCTGGATCTTTAAAAAGCAGTCTTCAAGAAAGCAATAGGGATGTCTCGCTGATCACCCCCTATCGCAGACAACAGGGGGGACGGCCTGTCCTTGAACACGGCCTTCCACACCAGCTGAGACCTAGGACCAACTGGCTAAATGCCAGATGGCCCAAAATACCCCAAACAAACACCTATATGACTACATATAGGAAACTCCCTACAACTTACCCCCTACTCTTTAACCCAAATCTCACTCTAATCCTACTAGCCCCCCATCCACCACACCCTAGGTCAGCGCAACCCCACTGGTTCTTTAAACAACACGAAGAGAGAGACACAAGACAACCCGAACGGGTTGGCATGGAATCGCCCCACATAATAGATAAACAAAATGGCTAACCTAAAAGCAATTACATTAAACGTGAGGGGGCTGGGAAACCCCATCAAAAGAAAACGCATCACCTCATACATAAACACCATGAAACCACACATCACCTTCCTACAAGAAATACACAATCCACCCAAAGGCAGCAAACTCCTGAGCGACCCCCGCTTTAGTCAACAGTGGGTCGCACAAGGCTCAGGGAAAGCCCGTGGTGTAGCCATAATACTCAGTAGGGACCTGAACTTCACTGCCACAACAGTCCTCAAGGACAAAAAAGGCAGATTCATTTTCGCTAAAGGGACACTAGATGGCAAAATCAAACTGACAATCGGCTCCATATATGCCCCAAACACGAAACAACTAGAATTCTTCCAGAAAACACTAAACAAATTCCTCTCCTTCTCTGAAGGGGAAGCAATCCTAGGAGGGGACCTCAATCTAAATATGAAAGGTATATCCCTGAAAGATATCCACCCCACAACCCCATGGGCAACCTTCCTCCGAAGGAAACCCCCAACAACCAGGAACTCTTACAAGTTACTAAAAATGCTAAAAAACAGGGGTCTCTATGACATTTGGGGTGAGCAAAACCCGGGAGACATCAGCCATACATTCCAATCGGGACGCCATGATACAGTGTCCAGACTGGACAGCATTCTACTCACACAGGGTCTGATTCCCTCAGTAGAATCAACAAACATAGGTAACATTAAAATCACAGATCACGCCCCAGTAGAAGTCACTGTTAAAATAGGAGAAGGAACACAAACCACCCCATCCTGGTCCTTCAGTCCCATCCTAACTACAAACAAACAAATTAGAGAGAGTCTCACAAAAACCCTCCAAAACTACTTCAAAGAAAACGATGTAAACAATACAACAACCCCCCTCCTATGGGACGCAATGAAAGCGGTCACCAGAGGAGCTTGCATAAAAGAGAAAACATTCCTTAAAAAACAAACCTCCTCAAAAATTAGCAAAATAGAACAAGACATCACAGCCCTCTCATCACGCTACAAACAAACAGGATCTAAAAAACTCCTCAAACTTATAGAACAGAAAAGGAGAGAACTAGACTCCTTAGAAATCAACAAAACAATGATCAACATTCTATACTCTAAACAACGTTTCTATGAATATGGAGGGAAAAACTCCAGAATACTAGCAAATAGATGTAGGAAAAAAGCACTCAAAACAAGAATACACTGCATCACCAAAAAAGACGGCAACATAACATTCTCCCCCAAAGAAATAATTTCAGAATTTGCAGAATTTTACTCCAACCTATACACCTCCCATAACCCACCAGAGAGGGAAATCAAAAAATTTCTAGCAGGACTGACCATGCCTACCCTAACTGATGAGGAGCGGGAATTCATGGACAGCCCTATCACCCCAGAGGAAATAGATGCGGTCCTCAAAAACTTGAAACCACACAAAGCCCCAGGCCCAGACGGCTTCACAGCAGAATTCTATAAGAAATTCAAAGAACCCTTGATGCCCTACATGACCCGCCTATTCAACGACATCATAAAAGGAGGCCCCATCCCCAAAACCTGGACCCACTCCAAAATAGTCTCCATCCCAAAACCACTAAAAGACAGCCTCAAAGTAGAATCATACCGCCCAATCTCGTTAATAAACCAAGACTACAAGATATTCACATCAATCTTGGCCAACCGCCTAAAAATCTTCCTACACAAGTTAATAGCCCCAGACCAGACTGGCTTTGTCCCTGGCCGCAATATAACAGACCCCATCAGGAAACTACTGAACCTGATCGAACACAGCAAGGCAACCAAACTCCCATTGACAATTATGTCCCTAGACATACTCAAAGCCTTTGATTGCTTGGAGTGGAAATACATATTAGCAGTACTAACTAACATGAAATTTGGCCCCAACTTCCTACAAATCCTCAAACAAATATACTCCCAAGCCTCAGCAAAATGCAGAACTAACAATATGGATTCTAACACTATAGCTATCCAAAGAGGCACGAAACAAGGATGCCCACTGTCTCCCTTCTTATTTATCCTGGCTCTGGAACCCCTAGCAATCCGCATCCGAGCAGCCACAGACATCAAGGGAGTGGAAATAAAAGGCAGGACCTATAAATTAGGGCTCTTTGCAGATGACCTAATGGTCACAACACCAGACCCCATAAGCACAGCAACCTCCCTAATCAGAGAACTCAACGCATTTGCAATGGTGTCGGGCCTACAGGTAAATTTCACAAAGTCAGAAGCTATGTGCTTCAACACCCCTCCTCACACCCAAAAAGAACTCACGAAGGTCACCAAAATAAAACTTTGCCACACCAAGTTCAGATACCTAGGGGTACAAATAACCAGAAACCTCAATAAATTATACCTCCACAACTACAAGCCCCTGTGGCGACAAATTAACAAAGACCTAAAGAGATGGAATAACATGAACCTCACTCTCTCAGACAAAATAGCCATGATCAAAATGATCACACTCCCAAAACTAACCTACCTATTCCAAACCCTCCCAATCTGGATCCCCTCAACCCAACTTCACAGTTGGCAGAGAAAACTACACTCTTTCATCTTCTCACATAAAAAACCAAGAATAAGCCCCAAATACCTGCACCTCCCCACCTCAGAAGGAGGATGGGGAATCCCCAACATAGAAGCATATTACAACGCCAACCAAATACGCCATATAATCCCATATATACTAGAAGATGAGACAAAACAATGGGTACACCTAGAGAAGGACACAATTGAAAACACCTGCACCACAACATACCCACTCCTCCCAAACAAACTAAAGAAAATTCCCACAACACTTAACAGGTACACACAGACCATGCCCAAAGCATGGAAAACACAAATAGGCAAACTATCCCCAACCCCATCCCCACTAATACCCCTGGCGTACCACCCATTATTCCACCATGCAGCACAAAACCTCAAGATAAAAACCTGGTGAACCAAAGGCTTGTATCGCCTAATAGACTTTTATAAAAATAACAAACCCTTGTCAACACAAGAAATACAAGACAAACTAGAAGACACCCAAATGCCCTGGTTAACACAACACCAACTACATGCCCTCTTAAACAACCCAACAGTAAAATCAGCAGCAACTAGGCCCCTGACAACCTTCGAAAACCTCCTCCTAACAACAAAGGGAAACGGTAAAGGGATGGTATCCGCAATATACAAAATACTACTCCAAAATCTCGCAAATCCCCTAGACGCAATCAAAAATCAATGGGAGAATGACATAGGCTATGAGATAAACCCCACTCAATGGACCAGAATGTGGTCTAAACCCCCCTTTAAATCCATATCAACGAAAAGAAAAGAACTCACACTGAAACTCACCTACAGGTGGTACCTAACACCAAGGAAACTAGCGCTAATACACCCAGGAACCTCACCAAAATGCTGGAGAGGGTGCACCTCCACAGGCACATACTTCCACATGTGGTGGGAGTGTCCCAAAATCCAACTATTCTGGACAACAGCCATACAAGAAATTTGTAAAATAACTAAGCAAGTAATAGACACCACCCCAGAATTGGCCCTACTAAACATCTTCCAAGACAACAATGCCCATTTACACCACAAAGAACTCATAACCCACCTGCTCTCAGCAGCCAGAAACACCATAACCAGACACTGGAGAGACCTGTCAGGAGTAAGCATGGACCAATGGTATCAAATAGTATGGGAAACAGCCCTACTAGAAAAATTAACTAATAAACTGAAACTGACACGGGGACAAACAGAAGAAGATGCCTTCACCCCGGTATGGCTCCCCTTTATCACACACACAGCCCAACAGGACAATGACAATAATCCACCAACAGCATACAAATCAATATGGCTAACCTGATCCAAAACACCCACCCACCTCACTCACACACGAAAACAAAGATCACCACAGCCAATCACAAGCAAACAATCACACCCTAGGCCAACCCCAACCTCTCTCACCACCAAAGGAACACAAGTGAACAACACAAGCACGCTGACACCAAACTCTACACACATTAAACATAATAGAAACACCGCCACCCAATCCCACCCTTATCCATCTTCCCTCTCTCCACCCCCCTTTCTCTTTTCTCTCCTTTTTTTATTTTTATTTTTATTTTCTTCTCCCCCTAATGCCTCAACAAATGAAACGGATTTGTAAAAATGTTACATGGGGAAAAATATATATGAGGCACTACACTTCTGTAAAACAAGAAAATCCTTAATAAAATATTAAAAAAAAAAAAAAAAAAAAAAAAGAAAGCAATAGGGAAAGCAGTTTAAAGTCTCCCCTTCGACATTCCCCTGTTCCCACCCCCCAAACCCTCTCATCTCTTTGACCTTGGCCAGTATCCAAAGAGACCTCTGTAAACATGCAAAGTGCAAAAAGTTGCCAATTTCCCCTTCCAGCAGCAGCAGCAGCAGCAGCAGCCCCTCATGGATCCAGCTCTGGAGGATCTCCCAACATTACATTATTTTGTCTCTGAAGCCCAAGTTTCCTTCTTCTCACAAGTGTTTGTGTGTGTAAAAGAGAAAGATTTAAAACAGTAAAACAGAGGGAGAGAGAATCTTAGCTTATGTTAACCCAAGTCTTTCATGTGTGAATTATTAAATTGACTACTGGGGATGGATGACAGAATTAGAACAGAAATGAATTTATTTGGTCATTATTAGTTTTAACTGTTTCTCTCTCTCTCAAACAAAAAAGGGGGGAGGGAAGGGAAGCATAAACACACACTTCCTTCTGAGCAACCCTTGTCAGATGTGTATCACTCTCCTTTGTATAATAAGGGGTGGGATTTATCATTGCTATAGGAGCAAAAGTAAACACAGCACAGCTGTGCCTCCCAAGTGGCTAGCCAAAAGCTTTACATTATTCACAAAGAAACACCTCGTGCTAAATTTAATTACCATTTACAAAATCAAGATCAACCTGCATTGCTCTTACACAAATAATACACAGAAAATGCTCTTTGGAATCTTGTCAGCGGTATCCCCCAACGCAGAGCATCCCAGCTCCATGCTTCATAGGCAGAGCTGCAGGGGAAATGTTCAATCTTTAATCACTACATGAGGATATGCTTTGTTTATAAGCCATCTAAAGTTCTTTAAATAAATGTACTAAACTGTCTTTCAAAGACTAATGGCGCTCCCCAAACGCTTTCCGCCTCCTCCTCTACCCACTCCATAAACTTTTCAGGGGTATCTTTATTGTTATTTCTAATTTTGGAGAAAAGTAACATTTCCTGAGATTCAATTTCACTCATAATTGTTGGAAGGAAACTAAATTGTCCACTGTAAACAGTCTCTGTATTGTGTGAAAAGAATCTTTATTATAGCCCACTGGGAATTCTAATAAAATTTCCAGTTTAAGTCTTCCCTCCTCCTCCTTCTCCCCCTCCCCCAGTTTGCTCCTTTTTTCCCTCACAGGCCTATTAAAATCAGTTCAAACAGGCTGCAGACCAGATATGAGAACTCTCCACAGATATACCAGTAGTTATATTTTAACAATCAATTACAGCCTTCTCCCCCTCACCCACAGCCCCATTCCTTTCCTTTGCAGCTTTCTGTTCTGAAAATGAGAGCAGCTATTCCATTTGCTTGAGTGCATGCTTAAAGTCAATGACAAAAAAAAAAAAAAACCTCATTAGTTTAGTCTGGCAAATGCAATACAGCCCAAGTACATTCATCCCCTCCCATTTTATTCTGCAGCTACAAAATGGATGCTAAATTTCATCAGACTGGAATGGAACTATGGTCTTGGAACATTTTATTTTATTTTTTTTAATTTCAGGGGTCTTCTATTTAATTCAAAATTCATGAATCATTTCCTGGTAATACTACTATAATTATTCTTAGACTGTTAGGTTTGAAGCTTTAATACGAAATATTTGCAAAAGTCCTTTTTCGCTTTGATAGTCGGTAATCTTCATGGTAATCAGATCACTTGGCTCCCTAACAACAGCAGCCAGAAAAATATAATTTAATATTAACTTCATATTCTTCACTCTGATTTGAATTCTAGTAATGAAAACCAAGTCATATTTTTCCCATTACAATGTATACAAACCAGAGTTATATATAAACAACCTTTTTTTTTTAATGACTGGTGAAGCACTCATAGCAAAAAAGTAAACCCAACTTGGAATTTTTTAAAAAGCTTTTTGGCATGAAGAGAGGGATTAGTAACAATTCCAGCACCACTGCAAGGATGGCTAACAAAACCCCCTCAACTCAAAGTTGCAATGGCTCGGCTTGGACCTTTAAGCTGTTATATCCAAACCTTCCCACATCACCCACTTTCCTCTTCCCTTCTTGACACACTGGATTAATGGCCTATTGTTTCACATTAGAACAGGGAAACTCTGGCTCCAGGGCACTCCCACCGCTGGTTTTGAAGCCCTGTACATGTGGTATTAGCCCCAGTCCATATGTCTCCTGTTGCTTCTTGATAAATATTGCAGCGTGATGTATTTCCCCCCCAAACCAGCGCCCATCCACTTTAAAAATGGAAGCTGCCAATAAGCTGAAATGTGTACATTTGAGACCTCCATTGCGCATGCACAGATGACAGCTTCACTGAATAGGAGTCTGTTGGGGGTTGCATACATGGGGAACAAATCAGGTAACATGGAGCAGGTGAAGACATTTCCTCCCCCCATCCCTTCTCTGGTGTATACAGAAACTTTAAAATGTGAGTTGAAACAATCACCATCTGAAAGACAACCCAATCTCCCCAAAAACCTCAATGAGTAAGAGATGACTACTGACAGCAAACGATCCATGCTCTTGTTGGGAAACAAATATGCCTATTAAATGCTTTTTATGTGCTTCCTCTCAGGAGAAGTTATAAATAATACAGAGGTAAAATCAACAAGTGGTCAATACGGATGAACATGTTTATTGTAATGTTCAGAGTATTCAGATCCTGGGAAAACACAGGGAACGTGGTGAATTAATGTGATATGGAACCCAGAGTGTTCTATCAATTTAAATGGCCTCTGGCGATGCCTTTCTGGAAACAGACAGTGGACCCCAATCCATTTGTGAAGTGGAAAATCATCAAGAAATTAAAACTAAACTGCAGGTTACATATACTTCTAGCTTCCCCCACCCCTAATTCATTAGTTCATGTTTTATGATTAGAGCAGGTGAGATGGAAGATAGTCTAGGTTTTTTAATTGTATATGTTTGTAAAAGTTAAATACAATTAAAAAGTGCATCTCTCTCTCTCTTCAAGCCATTTGTCTGCTCAAAATCAGCCCCCAATATGGGTCCCAAATATTTTCCTCCAAATGCAGTTTTCAGCAGAAAATGGTTAAACAGCCCCTCCTGTACCCACGCTGCCAGCCCTCCACTTAGAATTAAAGCCTCCCAATGATATTTTTCCACAAAGCAGGGGGAAGCAGTTGGGGGGGGGGGATAATCTTAGAGCTACATGTAATTGTGCATTCCCTTGGTCAATTTTGCTCTGCTACATCATCTTCCTGTTTGCACAGGCCTTCATCCAAACACTGAAGTGGAAAATAATGCTTTCCTGCTTAAAGTAAATGGCTCCCAAGTAACCTTTTCTGAGAGCTAAGCTTCCTGTTGTGAAGATGGCGTAAACACACATTCAGTTATGGCTCCGTCATCCAGGACTCAGGAAGGTATGAGCAGACTATAGCAAGATCTGGGAGGAAGGGCAGAGAATCCAAATAAATACTCTTCTAAAACTTACTGAAATGACAACATTTGAACTGAGCGATCCAACTCCGAGCAACACAAGGGAATAAAATTCTGCTGTCCAATGTCATCACAGATCTCACAGCCCATTCTTGGACAACCTATGGCCATATGCAGCCCCCACAAACATTTCAACGTGGACCCTCAAGATTTCCATAAAAATGGCTTTAAAAAATAAAACAAACATATTTTCTACTTGCTCCTTACAAGTCACACCCCTGCTCCACATACACGTAACATTAAAACACAGACAAATGTGTGATGATGGCGACTGAGACACAAGCAACCACTTCAAGAAGTACAGGAAGGTGAGGGAGTAATGTTGAGAGCAGGGAGAATGGAAGAGACAAAGGCTCACAGGCTTGCATGTAAAAGCTTTGGTTCTTAAACACCCTGAAAAACGGTCTGTTCCTAATGCTAATTCATCCAGTGGGATGTTCTTGAAACTCATCTTCATTACAGCAATATCCTCTTGTTCCTGGAAGATTGTGTTTCTATTGAACACTATCTGATTAGATTCACTTCAAATTCCCAACTAAGATCTGGCACAATTTCCTCCCTACATTTTACCCAGAATTCACTGACAGGTTCATTCAGCTCTGCTTTGTTTTTGCTGCAAAGAATTAACAAGTGAAAAACCTATTTTTTATTTTAGTTCCGGCTAATAATAAGCTTGAAGATTCTGTAAGTTTCTGCAAGAAATGCAAGTGGGTTCCCCTTGGCTCACTTCACCAGCACTGTCTAAATTTAAAATTCTGTCTCCATCTGAGCCATTCCTGATTTATTGGGGGGGGGGGGGCTCAAGATTTCTACTACATCATACAGGTGTTTCACTTCTACTGCTATTGCTCCTGTTATTGAAGCAAAATATATACAGCCTATGTATAAAGAAGAAACCTCCGAAAAATTGTCACCACTCAGTGGCCCCATTTAGATGTATTTATCTCAGCTTAATAAAACAATGAACAGGCCTTCTGGTTGCATGCATTGTCCCTTCCTTCTTCTCTTCTTGGTGAACTTTACCTAAGTCCAGCTTTCAGTTAACCATAACTTCCTGTTATGGCTGAAAGGCTCCCCTTCAGCATTGGGCATTCAGCTCCTAGCCAGGCCTTGCACACAGGGCAGCATAGTTCCTGCCTGCCTGCCTGCTGGCCTCCCAGTTGTCTGTCCATTCCCAACGCCAAGGGCTGGTGGACTGGCTGGCTGGGCTCCCTCGCCCGCTTGCTTGCTTACTCCAAGGCTGCCTCCGCACCTGGCACCCGGCACCCTCTGGCCAGCCCCAGAGGCACCATTTGCCTGTGAAGCTCATAGCCAGGACTGCTGCAACAAACAGCCACACAAGCCTTTGGGAGGCAGAGGCATGAGAGGGCATCAGAGAAGGGAGGGAAGGAAAGAGGGGCAGACCAGTGTTGCCCGCAGCATCCCAGACCACTATTCAAGGCACCCCAGGGTGCCACGACACACTGGTTGAAAACCACTTATCTAAATTGCTATAACCCTACCCTCTCTCTGAGACACTGTGGTGAAGAAATAAAAATATAACCAATAGCCCATTTCAAATGGATGAGGGGAATTTGCCTGTCACTAAGGTGCTCAGAGTTATAGTAGGAATCATAAGTTACTTTGTGAGAGAACTGCTTCTCATCAGTTACCGCAATACAAGGCAAAATGAGCCAGCTCACCAGTAGCATTTTTACCTAGCATCTAATTTGGCATTTTTACCTAGCATCTAATGTAGTAGCCAGCTCACCAGTGGTAAATGTATCTTTTATTCTAGTGAAAATATTTATGGCCATTGTCCAACCCCAAAGCAAAAGGAGGCCTAGCCTCTGATTCCATGCTAGGTTTCAGAGGCACTCCAGAGAAGCAATCTCACTCGGCTTGGCATGAGTCCTCACCCACTTGGCTGAGCAGGCAAGACTTTTTCATGGCTTCCAACTGCCTTTCAAGCTCAACTTCTGATTACAGACTTTGTGAATTTGTGGGTCCATATTTTAGTTTAAACAAGACCTTTCATATTAAAGCTGCCTGAATAATTTTGCAGCAAGATCATCAATGGTAATAAAGATTGCTATGTTTTGGTGCCAGCTGAAATTTTTGCTTCATTCCATTCTCACCAAAATGTAGGCCCCCTCTCCACACACCCCCACAGCAAGCCTCACTTCTTACTCACATCTGATTTCGCATGAAACTTTTTCAACTGTAGCTTATGACATTCATATACAGAATTCAGCTCTTTGGAACAATCTGCATCCACAAAGGAATTCAGAGTACCATCAAATGCTGCTTCTTAAGTCATAACCAACTGTGTAAGATGCTATTTTGCTACACCACAACAAACACAGAAGAGAAACTGTACAGTTAGGCTCTAGGAGCCATTCAGTTATATAATCTACATTTCTAAGTTTTTCTGTAATACTGTTTGAAAGAACCACCAGCAGTCATCATGGGAAAACAGCATCCATTCTCCTTTCATACTAAAAGTATCTTTTTGCCCTATTTAAACAATATAGCAGCCTTGCACTCAAGCCATGCATGCTTCTACTAACAAGACCGCCGTTACTCTCAAACTAAATTACAATAATGCCTCCTTGGCTGTGTGCTTTAAAAATTCCATTGTCAGATAAGAGCTCATGCAAAATTCAGGTGCTTGGATCTTCACTGGTACTCACATTCAACTCAGTATTACTCTTGTTTTGATGGGGAGGGGATGATGTATGCTGGCTCTTTATTCCATTAAAATGAATATAACATTATACTGCTCATTTTTTAAATGGTACATGATAGCATCAATGTGCATCATGCTGAGAAAGGTTTTTAATATTAATCAGCATGTCCCCTGTAGTCCACTGATACCGGTCCCCTCTGTATTTGCTCTTTTAACATTGCATATACATTATATATATTAAAGTGTCATTTGAGAAAAGCCTACAATGAGGGGAAAGGATATCTTAATGCATGAGTACAAGAGAAAGCGGCAAGACTGCTCCTTCATCCTTATCTTTTGCACTTCCCGGTTTAGGCTTGGCTTTACTTTGTGTAAATATGAATATTAGTGAGCTTTTTAAAACAAAAAATAAATAAAAAATCTGGTTTTCCATCTTCTCGGTTATCTATACAACAAAATAAAAAATTTAACTTTGCACGAATATTAGATTGTTGGTTATCTTAGACTAGGAATGGGGATTCCGTGGCCCTCTAGATATTGATGAGCTATAAGTCCAATTATCGCTAACTGTTGGGCACACTGCCTACAGCTGACTGGAGTCCAGCAATGTCTAGAGCAGCCTTTCTCAACCTGTGGGTCGCCAGATGTTGTTGAACTACAACTCTCATCACCCCTAGCTAGCAAGGCCAGAGCTCAGGGATGATGGGAGTTGTACTCCAACAACATCTGGGGACCCACAGGTTGAGAACAGCTGGTCTAGAGGGTCAAAGGTTACCCAACATTATCTTAGAAAATCACCAAATGTAGGGTATGTGCATGCATGTGTGGGGCTGGAACATACCAGATTGCTATTTACAGCAGGGGCCAGTGATGTGGTGGGGGTACCATTGCTCTCCCAGTTTCCCAACGAAGTGGGGAGGAGACCCCAACTCAGGGTGGTGCATGGTGGTGGAGCCAATCTAATACTACTGCATACAATGCACCACAGTGGGCCGAATTCCCCACCCCTTGCCTTTCCCTCTCAGTAAACCTACTGTGTTGAGAAAGTGGGAGGACAATGGTGCCCCACATCTGCCCCCTCCCTGGAAACTAAAGGCTCTTTTTCTGAAGTTAAATTGTTGTTGATTATGCACTTCACTTAAATGGATACTTGTTGCAATAAACGTAAAAATGCTCTTCATTAAGCAAAGGTTGGTTGTTTACTTGCAATTAGGAATCTTTGACTTTGTTAACTGTACACAAATGGATTCTGCACCTTTTCTGAGACACCTTTCAGAACATTCTAATGCTGTGAAAGTGAGCGGCTGGCACACCTGCCCCTCCCATAAGAGGTCTTTATTTTCTTCTAAAGCTTTGAGAGACATGGCATGGGAACCACCTTCCAGCTTTGTTCCTTCACAAGCTTCGTAGAGGTATGAGCTCTCAACAACAACAGCACTCAAATAATGTACACTGTGTACCAGCACAGATGCTTCAGTTAGGCAAAGCAGCCTGTGTTCCTTCTCTGCAGAATAACCTAAGGGTGATGGGCTAAATGGCATAACTAGTGGAAGCAGCAGGTGCCCCAAGAAGAAAAGATAGTGAAGAACTGCTCAGCCTATAGCTACATCACCTCTTGCACACCCAGGCAAGGCATCATGTGCTTCTAAACATGGAAGGTCTAAACTGCCTTTCCCCATGTGAAGTGACCTGGACCCTGCAATCAACATTTGAGCCCTTCTTCGTGTGCCTCCTCCATGAGAGGTCCAGAGGGCATGATCATGAGAAAGGGCCTTTTCTGTGGTGGCTCCCCATTTGTGAAATGTTCTCTCCATACCTGGCACCTCTATTACACATTTTTAGGCACCAGGTGAAAACATTTCTCTTTAACCAGGCCTCTGGCTGATTAACATACAATGTCCTTTTACATGTTTTGTTTGGGAACGGTGGTGTTATGGGTTTTTTGGTTTGGGTTTTTTTGTTTGTTTTATTATGTGTTTTGTGTCCTCATTTTGCATTTTTCTGTTGTGAACTGCCCTGTGATCTTTGGATGAAGGGCAGTATACTAAATAAATAAAGCCAGGTAGCTGCTTTGCAGTTTGGCAAGAGATAGCAGCATTGCTCTGACAGAAGGCCTTTGAGCCCAAAAGGAACAGATCACTTGGACAGTCTCCCTGCTCCAAAACAAAAAAACAAAACAAAAACAAAAGGAGTGACAGCTGAAAATAGTCACCAGGCTAATCTTTGAAAATATTTTACAAGGCTGGGATAGGCAATGAAAATATGTTTGCCTTTCCTGAATATTCAGTTCTGTTAAGGCAGAAGGCTAATGCCTTGCATGCATATAGGGTGTGTAAGCCTCATGGTGCGCCCCCCCCCCCCCAAATACTGTGGCTCAAGGAAGAAGACAGGAATGTAAGTATCTTAGTAGATGGAAATCAACATCTGCAGTTGTGTTGGCTCCCATTGTCTCAGAATCAGTAACAAACTCAGTTTCTTCTAATGCACTGTTTTGGCCTCTGGGTTCCTCTCCTCCATCTGTCTCAGTTTGAGCATCCCTCTTTGGAAACTGCACACTCTGAGTGGAGGACAACAGGCCCACAGGTGACAGCTGCAACATCCAATGTGTAGGATTGTCACCCAAACATTTTTATTTTATTTGGAGCATACCTAAGCTGGCATGAGGAAATCTGTCCTACCTCAGTGTAATGATTCCATAACGAGATGCATCGTGATCCCAACCAATTCATGTGGAGAAAGTAGCAGCTATAACTAAGGAAAGAATGCCGCAGTGAATTATGCAGTAGCTGCCCTACATTTTACTCCGCTCAGACTAACCCTGCCGTTATGTCAAGCTGCACTCAGGGGAAAGGAACGTGCATCTTTGTTAGGCATCCTATGAAATGCCTAAGCACTTTTATTCTTGACTTGTTCCAAGTCTTAACAGCCAAATTCCCATTCTGAACAAACTACTGCGCAGTCACACAACAGATGCTGCATTTATTCAATTACATAATCACGCACCAACATCCTGTACTACCCAATTTGCTCCTTCTCAGCAGGAGTCCTAAACTGTAAAGGGGGGGGGTTGCATTTCCTCATAAGTGGCATCCTGGTGACATCTGGAGAGGTGGCAACAAGCTCAGAGCACTGTGCCATCCCCCTGCAGGGAATATACATGGGTCAGTTCACTTCCACTCACTGAAACTTTATTAAGCCAAATTTCTGACATAGACAGATCTTATTAGACACAGGCACTAACAGAGTCAATGTGGCAAATCCTCTTTAGTCCTGGCAACGCCTAATGCTTGGCTTTTCCTCTCTTCTTCCTCAGCTTGACTACCTGCTTCTTTTCTAACGTACTTCCTGAACATTTCTTGTTTCTCCAATATTTGAAGAATCTCAGAGTGTCAGATTTTTTACAGCGACTCTTTCCTCAGTTCCTCCCTTCACAAAGAATGGGGCTTCAAAACTAGTCATCAGAGGCTGCTTTGACCTTTATCCATCTGACATGGTTATGTTACTTAAAATGTATGATAGTTGAACTTTTGAGGATTTCTCAGAACATGTCCCTAATTCATGTTATGCATTTTTATTTTAATATTATGTTGCCATCAGTATTCTTCACTGGTTGTTTGCTGTTTGTATACAATGAGATAACCACAAGAATAGTTTCCAGCACAGAACACCACACTAAAACAATTCCCAGATGTTGTTAGTGCACATGGCGGATGGAGGAGAAGTTTGTTTGGTCTGTATTTTAAAGAGAACTGACCAAAGTTGCACCTCCTGGACCAATACACAAAGCAGACCAAAATTATCCTTCATATTTCACACTTCTCCAAATTTTGCAATACAGTTCTGTGCTTTAAACAAATAAACAACACCAGCATATCAAAATGCATTAAAACTTCATGTTTTAGCATAAAATGTGTTTAGAAACACATTTGCATTCATTAGGAACAATGCATACATTGAATTAAAATAGTATTTAAATCCATATTTAAATATGAACTCCCAAGCAGATTTTTTTAAAATCACAGATTAATGTGGAGACAGGACAGAACGTATGAATAAGCACTTGCAAAATTTATATGATCTGGAAATAGGCTGATCTGTTCATTCCTAGTGTAGACTATGCATATCAGATACTTGGGGTTGCAGAAAAAGCAGATGAGATTCAAGTCAGAGATGTCATAAATCGCCACGGATTCAGATAAATTACTACAGACAAGCCCTTGCAGCAGACAAATGAACTTACCATTGTTTGCTTGTCAAACTTTAAGACTGCCCTTCATCAATCTAGACCCCACAGCTATCTACAAAACAGTCACATAAAAAGCAGTAACAATAACATTCTTAAAAACTAAACCTAAAACATTATATGTTGCAAAATACTTCAATTATTTAAATAATGACACTAATATTCATACACCATGAATTCTCCATTAACTTCCAAATGACTGAATGAATGAATGAATGAATGAATGAATAAATAAATAAATAAATAAATAAATAAATAAATAAATAAATATGCCTTAAGGTGATGCTGAAAGGCAGCCATTGTGGGAAATGACTGTACTTGCAGAGGGAGGGCATTCCACCGCCAGAGTGCCACTGCTAAGAAGGCCCTGTTCTCACACCACTGCCAAACAGATAGCACCACCTATTGGCAGGCTCACTAGCAGGGTCTCCCAGGCTAATCTCAGGGCATGCATTGGAGGGGGGCTGTCCTTCAGATATTTGTGTAGGGCTTTATATGCTAAAGTCAGCACTTTAATTTGGGCCCCTAGATGATCAGTGTTACATTATGGGACACCATAAAGCAACCTTTTTGCCCCATTATGCATCGGCTGTAGCTTCCAGATTGTGTTTATGGGTAGCCTCATGTAAAGCATATTGCAGTAACCCAACTTGGGAGGTTACAAGGACATGATGTTCCGGTCTCAGAACATTTGGAGCTGGAGATTAGAACAGGTGCTCCTCACCACTGAAATCATCTGCGCTTCAAGTGACAACTTTGAGTCTAGGAATGCCCCCAACTACATAATTCCTCTTCAGGGTGAGTGTAATCTACTGTCCAATTGTGAGACACCTATCATCAGCACCTCCATTTTGTCAAGATTCAGCTTATACTCTATGGAAATACAGTGGTACCTCGGGTTAAGTACTAAATTCGTTCCGGAGGTCCGTTCTTAACCTGAAACTGTTCTTAACCTGAGGTACCACTTTAGCTAATGGGGCCTCCCGCTGCCGCCGCACCGCCAGAGCACGACTTCTGTTCTCATCCTGAAGCAAAGTTCTTAACTCGAGGTACTATTTCTGAGTTAGCAGAGTCTGTAACCTGAAGCGTCTGTAACCCGAAGTGTATGTAACCCGAGGTGCCACTGTAATAACGAAAGAAAAGCTACAGCACCACATAAGATTTTTGTCATAGGAAGAGTGTATTTAACAGATAACATACAATGAGAATGTTTGGAAGTCTTCTTTAAAACCTCAACTATTTCTTCTTCTTCTTCTTTATTTTATTTTTATTTATTTTTATTTTTCATAAATTGTAGTGTCATGTATATTGTGAGGTATACAAAGTATCTTCGCTTCAGCTGCCATCATTTTCTTTTTTGTTACAAACGAAAACAGAGAGTGTTGTATAACTGTTGTATAAATGTATATTTTAAAAAATAATAAAGATTGAATACAAAATGGGGAGGGGTGAGGAAGGGGAAATTCCTCCCGCTTCTGGTTTGCCTGATTCAGCTGCCTGAAATGGTTGTTTTAGAATTAAAATGGGCAGGACAAAGCAAGGAAGCAATTACTCTCCCTTTCAGTTCGTCTGTCTTTGCCACAATGCGACTTCTCACATACTCCACCCTGCTGAACTAAATACTACAGCCCATATTTGTCTCCTTTCTGTACACACTAACTTGCTAAATCTCTTTCTTGCTCTTTCTCAGAAATGACTCAAACTATGAATCAGCACAATACATTCACAGGGACCGCTGTCCAGCTATCGGGCAATTCCTGAAGACAGGTAGGTTGATATGGAAGCATGCTGCTCACAGTACTCTCCTCTATTTAATGCCACCTCAAACCTTGACTATACAAAAATTGTCTATGACGTTGCCCTCTTCTGAACAAAAAGACTGCCAAAGAAGGGATGCTATAATAATTTTCTTGCAAGTAAACTCCACTGAATTCAACGCAGCCTTCCTTTGCAGTATTCCCGTAAAGGAATACACAGCAAAGGCGATCCAGTGCACTTACATTTGGAGTACATATTGGAGGATGCTTTTTACTTTGAGTAAAATATAAATAGCCCTTCAAAAGTGATACGCATCTGATCACCATGATAAATATGGACTTTTCCTCCAGAACTCTTAAAAGCAGTGGTGATAGGGCATAATGAATGAATGACTGAATCTTTATTTGCGTCAGCCATCGGCCATAGCAATAAAACAACAATATGATATACAAATAATTTTTTAAAAGTCAACTACAGTATATAAAATACATTTTAGGGTTTTGAATCAATAGTCAAATAGTGGATCTTATTCTAATTGCCCCAGCTAAAAACTTTGCAAGGTATAATTGAATGTTAAGGGTATAAAGGTAAAGGGACCCCTGACCAATAAGTCCAGTTGCGGATAACACTGGGGTTGGGGTGCTCATCTCACTTTACTGGCCGAGGGAGCCGCCGTTTGTCATGTGGCCAGCATGACTAAGCCGCTTCTGGAGAACCAGAGCTGTGCACGGAAACGCTGTTTACCTTCCCTATTTATCTACTTGCACCTGACGTGCTTTTGAACTGCTAGGTGGGCAAGAGCTGGGACCGAATAACGGGAGCTCACCCCGTCGCGAGGATTCAAACCGCCGACCTTCTGATTGGCAAACCCTAAGGCTCTGTGGTTTAGACCACAGCACCACCCGCATCCCTCAAGGGTATAAACTGTGGCTATTATAAAACTTAGAGATAAATGATACGTTAAAATCCTCCTGCATAGATACTATTTTTAAAAAACTGATGTCAATTGATTTTTCAGTATCAGTATGTGCCAATTTTGGGATGAGAGGGAGGTTTTTTGTGGGTGTTGTAGCTAGAAAATAAAGGATTGAGCTTCTACTCCCCACTTGCTGCAGTGGAGACTGGGCTTCCAAGCTTACCTTTTCTCAAGTATATACTTGAAAAAAGTACATGCACAGACCCTGAAAATTGAGATATGTGGAAAACCTGCTCTTGGTGCCCCTGACTTTAGAGGAAAGCCAAATGCTGACAGGAGACGAGGCCTTCTCTGCACTGGCACCCTAGTTGTGGAACTTCTCCAGAGAAATCAGTTGAGTGCCTTATCTATGAAGTTGTAAGTAATAGATTTAAGCTTTCCCCAGGCATTTTAGTTCCTAGCTTAGTGACTAAAGATTAGAATCATACTGATCAGTTAACCGAGCATATTCCGCATGCCTGCTCAAAAATAAGTCCTGTTGAATTCAACAGCATGTACTCCCAGTTAAGAGTGTACATGAACACTTTCAACTGAGGAAGTCCTGCTGATCAACAATAAGACATGCTGCTGCATAGACTTGCACAGGACTGCACAGTTAATTGCTGTTTTTACTAGGATAATTTTGTTTAATGCTACTTCTTACGCTTTTACATTTTTTATCAGCTGTTGTTTGGGTTTTATTTTACTGATCATGGTATTTAAATGATTTTATCATTATCCAATTTGGAAATTGTGCATCTAGCCGAAAATTGGGTTGTAATATTTTGAAATAACATAATAATAAAAAAGATCCTTGCTCCAGAGGTTAGGACCTGATTCAAGTTACAAGAAAAGAGATTCTGACTAAACATCAGGAATAACTTTCTGAAACTGAGAACTGTTCAACAGTGGAACAGACTCCCGCAAGAGGTGATGGATTCTCCTTCCTTGGAGGTTTTTAAGCAGAAGTTAGATGGCCATCTGTCATGTATGCTCTTGTTGAGATTCCTGCATTGCAGGGTGGTGGACTAGATGACTCTTGGGGTCCCTTCCAATTTACAATAATATGATTCTGTGAAATTGCTTCTAGATCCCACTTGTCATCAGAATCTCTCTGGACTTAATTCCCCACAGCTCATCCATGGATCTGATCCATGGCAAAAAGTGATAGATTTCCTATGCATTCCAAAATCTTGTCTAAGAAAGACTGCAATATAAACAGAGCATGGAGACCCACTGATGTGCCTCTCCTCTCTCTCCTCCTTACTACAGCCCTGATTTCTTAAGCAAAACCCTGTGTGTTGATCAAAACCTGGTGTGCATAGATATGCATGTGAGCCACACATAAATATTTTTTGATGGCTTTATCCCTGAGCCCCCAAGCATGACATAATGGATTGGTGTGGTTATTCATCTTTTCCCCAATATGTATACATATTGGGGTTACAGACACTTCGGGCTGAGTGATTTCGGGTTGCGCACCAACCCGCACTGAAATGGGTTACTTCCGGGTTTCAGCGCTTGCGCATGCGCAGAAGGACCGAATAGCGACCCGTGCATGCGCAGCCGCGGCACTGCGGGTTGCGAACATGCTTCCTGCATGGATCACTTTCGCAACCCGAACGTCCATGGAACGTACCATGGAACCACTTCGGGAAGGTGGGGCTAATCACACCTCCACACAGAATGATCATCCCATGGCATACATGCACTATAAACCACACACACACACACACACACACACACACACACACACACACAGGTTTGCAGGGACCTTTCAGGTCATCTAGTTCAGTCCTCCTGATCAACGCAGAAAATGCTCTGCAAGATGCAACTACAGCATCTCTGACAGATGGCATAAATACCTCCAGCAAAGGTGGAGCAACAAATAACAAATGCTCTCTGTCTTTTGTCACTCTCCTCTGGACATGCTTCAGTTCATCAATGCCCTTCTTAAAACGTGGAGCCCAAAACTTCGCACAGTGCTCCAGGTGAAGCCTGGCCAAGAGCAGAATAAAATGGCCACTAAGCTTCTGTTAACACTGCCTAAGATTCCATTTGTAGCAGTCACATCACAGTACTGCCTTGTGTTTAAAAAAATCAGTACTTTTTTAACGTGTCCGAACCAGTACATTCTGTGTTGCTGCTTCCTTGTTTCACAGGCAAAGATTGAGAGGTAACTGAATTTCACCACCTCTTTGAGACCTGTAGCCCATGAAGTCAATGACACTATCCAGCACAAACTTTGGTCTAGGTTCTCCAAACAGCAAAGTGAAAAATACTTTTGTTTGTTTTCAAAGCATCATTCCCTAGCTCTTTATGCAGGCTATATTGTTCCAAAACTATCACAGTTCTGAATGCATTTTGTTGCTATGATGTAGGCTTTTTCTTAGTCCTTGATGTGGTGGGTGGACCACTTTAATAGTGCTATATTTATCTGCCTGCAGTCCTGTTCTATTTTATATCCAAATCTTTACTGACGTCTTATTGCAAAACATTATCAAATGAAAAATTAGGGAGATGGAGCATACAGTATCTCCCAACTTATTTAAAATGTTTATAGCACTTCTTACAATCTGGAGTGCTAAGAAAAAAAAAGCTTTGTCTGGTTTGCAACAAACACACAGTCATTTCCAGCATCCTCATTAGGTCTTAATTATGCCATTATTTATTTTTACGTTATTGGTTGTTTACCAAACATAGTTCTATTGTAATGGCCCATGCTTCATAACTAGCAAAACTATTGTGATTACAAAATGAGTGCCCTAAATGCTATTTATTAACAGATAAACCTTGTGTAACCCTGGAATGAGGACATTTAATAGCAAGAACACTACTTCAAAATCCCATTTTAAATAAGTCACCCAGACAGCTGTGCCTTTATAAAACACATTACAGCAGCACTCAGAGCCCATATGGCTCAGGGATATATACAAATTATACAATTTCTGCCATCTGATCAAATGAGGAGGACATTTTGACCCTAGAAATGAGTCAAATGCAAGTCGTAATTCAGCACCAACAGAGGACATGGTAGTAATGCATCTTGACATCTGATCAAGAAACCTGGCCATTTGACCTCATCCACAGCCCCCAAGAGCTGCAAAGCACTGTATGTACCCTAGCTTCCTGAAAACCAAAATGCAAAGGAGGCGAAGATAAGAGATGCTGTGATACACATGCTGATGTGTCTGTAAGCATGCAGCATACAAATATATACATGAATACACAAAAATGCATGGCTGTTCAATTCTCCTTCAAACCTGACCTAAGCCTACTTTGCCTGTGCTAGGGAAGCTGTCCACACAATTCCCCTGATGTCTTGAATTTATTTTGTGTTTAAGGCTGCTTCGACACAGTGAAGACAAGAAGCACCTCTGCCTAGAGCAGAAAGCTCTGAACTGACAGTTTTGACTGGACTGATAGCCTGCTCCTTCTCAAAATTCAAAACCATTGACATAGGGGCTTTGAAGTACTGAAGAAGATCCCAAGTTCAATGCTCAACATCTCCAGGTAGAGCTATGAGAGACCTCAAAGTGAAACCCTGGGAACTTGATGCCAGCCAGTATATACAATGTTTAGCCTAAAAGGATGCAGTCCGGCACCACGGATGCTGCATTTATCTGAGCAGACCAGGCTGAGTGGTGTGCAAGCAGTGGCAAGGTCTCGGGAGGACAGACTTCAGCTATGTGTGCTCTGGGGTGCTTTCTAGCCCAGTTAGGTTCTGAACATGGAAGTGGGATCCAATCTTCTCCTTTGCCTCATTCAACAAAATGTCTCAGGGCTGGGAGTGAGGGTTGGAGTGACACGGTCATATATTCCAAATATTTCTACCATGGAGGGGGCAGGGAATGGGTTAAACTTACAATTGCAACTGTACATTTTAAAAAGCAAGGGTGGTGGAGGAGTAGAAAAACCAACAGCTAAGTTCCTAGTACTTTGCCATCTGTTTAGAGGATGGCTTAAAAACCACTAAGAATGCAGAATTTTAAACACTGACACAAACAGTGCTTAACTCTTGCTGTTGGGAAATAACTATTTTTGCCTGACAGCAAAAAATATTTTCTCTCTCAAAAAATATTAAAGTGCCATTAAGGTTGAAGCTAATCTATTTGGAGGAGCATTGAATTGCCATTGTATAGTCAGTTCCTTTTCGTGCCGACCAGAAGAAGATTCACGAAACAGAGACTGAAATCTCGTTGGAGTTCTGTAGGGATTGCACCAGCACACGTATACACATAGAGGGTTGTTCTCATGGACTTATTTCAGGAATATTTGGATGGTTTAGCTTTGAGATACTGAGGTGTGCATGTCATTATTATTTTGGCATTGTTTATAATATTTAAGACTTCATGTATTAGAAGGTGTTGAAATGCTGTAGAATATTGTTAATGAATTTTTGTAAACCACATTCATAGTTGTTTGGTCTGTGATTTATCAACAAAGACAGCAAAAAAAAAAAAAAAAGTGAGTGCCATGTCCAACTTGCAGGGTAGAACCAAATTCAGTGTATGAACAGTAAAAGAAACCCCCGCCAGTTTTGCCTCATCTCGCTTGCCATGTTTTGTTTCTTCTTCTTCATGGTCTCTCTTCCCACCTTTTTTCTTTTCTCTCTGGTGGGGTGATCTTAGTCATGGTGGTTGGTGGGGAGATTACTGCTGTTGTATTGCAGTAAACTGGCTCACCACAGTAATACTGTACACTGTCTCAGTTTCTACCTTACTATCATGTTCAACAACTGCACAAAATGCATGAATGCTGGTATCCAATCTACATTATTTAAATTCTCCTCTGAGCGTGTGTGTGTGTGTGTGTGTGTGTGTGTGTGTGAGAGAGAGAGAGAGAGAGAGAGAGAGAGAGAGAGAAAGAAAGAAAGAAAGAAAGAAAGAAAGAAAGAAAGAAAGAAAGAAAGAAAGAAAGAAAGAAAGAAAGAAAGAAAGTGATTAGGGTGACGAATGACACCCTGCCAACTTTATTAGACACAATAGATCTCTCACTCATCTCCGGGGTCAAATGGCCATGGCCGTTTGATCACATGTCAAGTTTCATTAATACTGATGCTCCTGTTGGGGATTGCATTACATTTTGTATTTGACTCATTGTGAGGGTCAAATGCCCTTCTGATTCAATTGAACAACAGGAATTATTTTCATGCAGCAGTTGTGTGCCGCTGTGACTAAGAGTCTGTCAGCATTTCTATTATGCTATATGCCTTTGGTGTTCACAGGATTATTTCTCAGTTCAGACAGACTGTTGTTGGCGACTGAGCTAGACATTTATAGTCCAGAACCACACGTTTTAAAATAATTCCAGTGGAAATGGAAGATTTGTTGTCTTGCAGCCTGGTCTTTAAAAGCTTATCAGAGTGTAAATTCTCCTTCTTTCAGTGTAACTTACTTGCAAGGAAATGCCCTTATCAGTTCACAGCCTTCAAATGCACATTTTTCAAATAAAGGTTTCTGTATCATCAGCTAATGTATCATACTGTCCACAAAGAGGAATTCAGTTGGCCAGAAAAGGAGTACAGGATATTTCAGAAAGCTAAGGCTACTTTCAGCTAAGACATAAAAAGACCTGTTCCTACCTGCGTCACAATGTGGATGAGAAAAAGCACCCCCAACTTCTATACCAGGAGTAGATGTCCAAATATTTGTTGGACTAAAATTCCCATCACCCCAACCATTGGCTTTGCTGGCTGAGGCTGATGGGAGTTGTAGTCTAACAACATCTGGAGGGCATCACATTAGCTCTTGTTGTTGTATACCATGCAATGGTAATGAAGTTTGTATTGGCTTCATCACATTTGATCATGGATGTGCAGCTGACTTCAATGCCCATTGGACACTGTACCATTCTTTATCCAATGCCAGTAGCCACATGTGCAGCCCTAATTACTATATGAAGGCACCCCTCTACCCTCCCCACCATGCCACAGTATGTGTTGTTGTTGTTGTTGTTTAGTTGTTTAGTCGTGTCCGACTCTTCATGATCCCATGGACCAGAGCACGCCAGGCACCTCTGTCCTCCACTACCTCCCACAGTTTGGGGCCACAGTATGTAGACTCTTGATACAGAAAATAGACCTATATGCAGAACTATACATGAGTTGATCTCCCCTATTGGATCGGTAATAGAGAACATTATTTGTATGAAAATCTCAACTGCAATTTTTGGCATCTCCAGGTAGGGCTGAGAAGACCCCTGACTCAAATCCTGCAAACCCACTGTCAGTCCAGGTAGACAATTCAGAATGAGATGGTCTTTTTAATTCCAGGCTGCTTCCTGTGCTCCTATGCATCCTATCAGTATTTATATGTTCAGTATTTATTTGCTTACCCCAAGAAAATGGTTTCAAGAATCAAATAATTTCAATCTTGCAGAATTAGCATGAAGAAATGTAACATATATAAGACACAAATTGTGATCAGCATAAGAGGAATAATCAGGGAGTGAGGTGATTTGCTCACTGAACTATATTAGAAAAACTTAGCTCATCACCGCTAGACATCCAAGCTTGTCAATTTACAGTATTTAATTCTCCACCACATCTTTAGCTACATTAGCAGTGGGGAGTGTGCAACATTTTCTGACTAAAAGGAAGGAAAACACACCACATTGATGAACTGCTGGGTAAAGAGTTAGCAATATGTTAAAACCCTCTGGGAAAACTGAGTGATATTCTTGTGTGTGCTATAGAGTCATAGCTGTCATGATTATTTACTCCCCTCTCAAATGAGATTCTGAAGATGCGTTCCTGATGTTTTAATGCACTTACGTAGGGTTAGACAAGGTTCAACAAACAACAAATGATATATAGAGTGCTTGTTTTAATACAATGTGTATGTGATTAGCAATGATGTTATGACCAATGCAATAAAAGGTGCTTTGGTAAATAAACAGCAATGTCAAAGTAAATATTGGCAAGATTGCAAACTAATGAGGGTGAGAACAGGAAGCCAAAGCAAATTTTATCATACATTGCTGCTATTAAAATAAAAGGAAACACACTTTTATGTGGGCGGATGGGGGGGGGAGCGCTAAGAGATCTAAACAATGTACCTTTTTAAAATGATATAGTTTCTATTAGAATCAAAAGTAACATTTTTAAGGCAGTTTAAAAAAGATGAGTCATTCTAATACTTGATTCATATTATCACAGTAAAAGGTAAAGGTACCCCTGCCCGTACGGGCCAGTCGTGACCGACTCTGGGGTTGCGTGCTCATCTCACTTAAGAGGCCGGGAGCCAGCGCTGTCCGAAGACACTTCCGGGTCACGTGGCCAGCGTGACAAAGCTGCTCTGGTGAGCCAGCACCAGGACAGCACACGGAAACGCCGTTTACCTTCCCGCTATAAAGTGGTCCCTATTTATCTACTTGCACTTAAGGGTGCTTTTGAACTGCTAGGTGGGCAGGAGCTGGGACCGAACGGCGGGAGCTCACCCCGCCGCGGGGATTCGAACCGCCAACCATACGATCGGCAAGTCCTAGGCACTGAGGTTTTACCCACAGCGCCACCCGCGTCCCATTATCACAGTAGTCACCTGCAATTTTATCCTGCTGTTAAGCCCAAAAAAAGAAAAAATAAAGGCAAAGGAGTAAAAAGTTCCTGGTGTTTCAACAGAGCTAATGGAGAGACCTTGCAGTTCCATCACTCTCCTTCTCACACATCCTGATGGCATGGCTGCTATAGATCACAGCTGAGGTTGCAACCTAATGCATCTACTGGTTTGCAACCCAACTATCCTAGCAACCTTGCTGCTGATCTCACATATGAATTAGCTCTTAGAACAGTTATTGATGCACCAAAACCAGAGATTCCACTGTGCCTCTACATTTCACAGTCCAGTGGATGCATCATCCTTGTGCTCTACCTGCAGCTAGGGAAGAGATGGCAAAAACCCATACATACACACCAGGTTGTGGGCAGGGCCTATCAAACCTTTCTCCCCTTACATTTGTGACGGTATGGTTAACATTGCTTCACTGCAAGGTAAAGAAAGTCTATTCACACAAATAACTTGTCAGTTGTGTTGCAAGCAGCAACCAGGCTATTGATCAGATATATTAACAGTCTAAAGTTAGGGAATATAAGACTGTGCTGTTTTAGTGTGGGACAGTGCTCTTCTTTTTATACATTCTGATGTCTTTTTAGCTGATTACTTTGTGTTTACTCCACTTGTTTTTAAACTTGAGGTGGGGGGGAGTGTGATATAATATAAATGTAAACAATAAACTAATTAAGTTCAGCCACACACACTCTTATGACCACATAGCTTGTCTACTCAATGCTGGTGCATGGGTTCATATAACACTGTGTGTTGGCATCTGTCTGTCTTGTCTCCCGAGACAGAAAGAGGCCAATGCACAGTTATATGAGCCCACGCATCAGCATTCAGTGGACATCACAAATGATCAGATTGCAAACTTAGAATAAACGCATTGGGAACTTATTTGTGGAAGTCTTATTTCTACCTGATTTCTACCACAGCCTCTCTTCATAAGCATTAATCTTGATCCACAAATTCAAAACAGTTCTGTTAATGGTTATTAGCCATGTCAAGTGGGACTTGTGGCCTGCAGTGCTCCTGCTCCAGGTTTCAGCCAGTCAGCATTTCTTCTAGGAAATGTCCCCATGCCCCCATTGATTCCAGCCCCTCCACACTTCAACAGTCAGAGAGCTTTCTGTCTACTGAGCATCCCAAGTCCTCACTGGATTGTTTTAGCCAACCATCCACTTTGGGTTTCCCAGACCTTTCCTCTTATATATGGAGGGTGCTGCTTCTTGTTGTTGTTTTTTTAAGTAAAAAAAGGTGTTAAAAGGAGGAAGTTCAAATCTTAGTTATTAATTGATTTTTTTAAAAAATAAACATCTTGGGTTGCACAAGAGTGTACAGCTTCTTCAGATTTTGCGCCCCCCCCTCCATTTGAAATAAATCTTCATACAGTAATACTACAAGCTTTCCAAACAGAGGAGAATATATTTTCACTTCCCCAAGGCATCTAGAGACTGAGCAGAAGAGATTAATGAAAAACAGAATCACAACGTTTTATCATGGAAAAAAGCAGGCATATTGTAACTATATAGTATGTTAGCTACATCAAGCATTCTTGCATGGTGTACATGTCGTATAGACTTGTTGTTAACTAGTTATTCCTTTCTCCCTTGTTGTCATTTTCTGCTTGCATATATTAAAAATAAATTTATGTAACCCCCCCATATATTATTCTCATTTTACTACCCTTGTTAATTTTTTAGACAGTTAACATTTCCCCATTTCAATTCTTTGTTGTTGTTGTACTTACTTACTGCAATGCACTCATAAGCACAGTAATTCCTGCCTACAGAAAGGAAGAGATAGAGGGCAATTGTGGAGGAGATCGAAACAATGCACAACCTCACTAACAGCAATGGTTAGCAAACAGATGGTAGAGTACCACACGTGGCAGCCTCAAAGCCAATTGCTGAGTACTGCACAGTGATGTGGACAACTGGCAGACAACAAACCTGAATCAATAGCTAATGCCTGTAGCCACACCTAAAGTGGCTAACCCTGTGGTAAGACCATCTACACCACATAAAGCCCTCCTCAAGGAGTGGGGGGGGGGGAGGAATCTGGGAAGCCTGCAAGACTTTTTAAGGAGCATTTTTCCCATCCGATATTTGTCCTACCCATGTCAAAGCCCTTATGAGATGCAGAAGAGCAGGATGCAACAGTGTGGTACAGAAGGCAAAGACCCTCAGAGCAGGGCTTTTATGGTGGCTGCCCCAAAGAGATATGTCGAGAGATGACTGGCGCCCACTATCAGCACTTCCTAGAAACAACTGAAGACATTTTTGTTCTGACAGGATTTCCCAGCTGGATAAATGCGTCTTTTCCACAAGTGTTTATTTTGTTTAGTTTTAGTTTTGTTTCAAATGTATCTTCTGGATTACGTATTTTTAACTGGGTTTCCCACCCCCACCCCATTTTATTGAGATAATTTCCTGTGTTTAATGAGATAATTATGTAGAAGATGGTTTTTAGTGTGTTATTATTATTACCCCCAGTAAGAGAACTCAGAAAAAATAATTTCTAATGCATAATGCATATGGACACAATTTTGGTCCATAAGAAATCCTGGGCACAACTGTTATTAACTGAAAGGTGAGGCAAGGGAGTTGAGAAGATGCTTCTCTCCTTTCTTAATGTGGTAATGTGCTGTAAGCAAAAAGCTGAAATGGAGGGATATTCGCACAAAGTCCCTTGCTGTATGTCTCCATTGCTTTCCCATGCACAACAAAGCCTTCAGCTTAAGACAAGCTCCTACCTATAAAAATAATGGAAGCATAGATGACAAAATTAAAAATATCTAGTTCGTTCAAAGAACAGGCTAGGCGCCATCTGTAATTATCCATGGAAAAATTATCAGATTAGATTTATTTGAATTAATAATACAAATAATGCAGGTGACCTTCATAAAAATCATACCTTCTAAGAAAAATGCTGGGAAAAACAATTTTTTGTAACTTCTGAACCAGTAACAAACGTTAGAAAATGAATATATTGAAGATAAATTTTATGTTTCAACATTTTCCAATTATAATACCCTACAGTGCAGTATGATATGGCAAAGGCTATTAATGAGTTATATTTCAGATCAAAAATAAAATCCAACCAGAATAAAACTTAGCTTATCACAAGTTCATAAGGATTCTTGGCTGTGCTGAACATCAAGTGGTACCATAACTGATAGATCAGTTGACTGACATAAAAATTCAAACTTACCCATGTATGAAAAAAGTAGCAATAACATAATGTATCATTTTATGGCCTGTTTTAATAAGTTGATGAGCATTAATGACAACTCTGGGTGCAATCCTGCTTGCTCCACGCAGAAGGTGCAAGGGTCTATCATTGCCCTCCATTCCCACATGACAGCCCATGTTGTCCATGTCTGAGCATTTCCTTCCAGCAGGAGATGCCCTGGAATTTTACTCAAACCTTCAACACAAAGTCACTCTTGTCAGATATGGGAGCAGGGCCTTGTGTCTGGACCTGGACAGGAGGTGGTGGTTGCTCAGTGCTTTCGTGTAAGGCTTATGCTTGACGTGAACACTTCATCCATGACAAAACTCACAGCAGTGATGACTGGGCACCCAACCAGAAATCATGATAGAGGAGGGGGAGCGATATTGGACTCTTAACTGAGCTCCTTTGTGCCCTGAGCTCCATGCTCGAGGCAAGTGAGATTGTGCTTTCTTATCATTAATGCCACACTTTATATTTCAAGAAAGTGTAAGAATTTCAAGAAAGTGTAAGAATTTTGAACTTAATGTTAACTTTAAAAAAAAAAAATTGGCACAGGGATTTTCACATACCTAGGAAGAGCTCTCCATAGACATGTCAATTTAACCAGTAATGATCCTGTTACCTCATAGGAAGAAATTGCTTTTAAAATAAATGATGAAAATGTTGGGCATGTGGAGCCCAGAAGGGTGAATTTTTCCACACGTGGCAAATACATTCAAAAGGGGTACAATTTTATTTTTTTTAATGACTGCAGAAAGCATAAAGGAGATGGCAGGGTATACTTTACTCCTAGACCCTTTAATTTACTTCCCAATTACATTAAGAAAAATATTGCTAAAGAGGATAAAGAATTAATTCTCAGTAGGGCCGTCACAGCACGAATAATTTTGGTCCAATATTGGAAGTCTCAGAAGTGCCTGTCTGAGGCAGAATGGCTATCCAAATTATGATATACTGCTGTGCTGGCTAAATTAGGATCTTAATCAAGGGGTAGAGAACAAGGCAGAATACAAGACACTTGGGCTGTTTTTCTTTACTTATGGAGAGAAAAGAATAGGTGTCCGGAAAGGATAAAAAAAAAATAGTTTCATTATTAGAATATTAGAATTATTCCTAAATGCATATATTTTCTGGAACTTTTAGAAATAATAAATTATTATATCCATCATTGGGTGTTTCTTTAGATGCTGCATATTTCCTTCTGTCTTTGGACATGTACTGTAGGAGGGTTATCATTTTGCTTGTTGCTATGTTTTGCTTCCCAAGTTTTTTGCTGCTGTTCTGTTGGGTCTATTCAATGAAGGTCTACCAGGCTTGCATGTTGAGCATGCTGCTTTATGGTAGTGAGTCTTGGACAACTTACACCCATCAGGAGCGATGCCTCAATGTCTTCCACATGTGCTGCATCAGGAAGATTTGGGGCATCACATGGCAGGATAGAGTCTCAAGCAAAGGTGTGCTCTCCCAAGCCCACATTCCCAGCAGGTACACACTCCTGTCTCAGCGACATCTACGCTGGTTTCGTCATGTCTACTGAATGGAAGATGGCAGGATCCCCAAGGATGTAACTCTATGGGGAACTAGCTTCAGGCACTAAGCCCATTGAGAGACCAACTCTGTGTTACAAAGATGTTTGCAAATGAGACATGGAGGCTGGCAACATTAACCCCGCCATGTGGGAATCCCTCGCAGATGACCAAAGCACCGGAAGACAATCAGTCAAGTTGTGTACTCCAGCAGTGGCCAAAGGAGGAATGGCTGCTGGGAGGAGCACACAAAGCAGATACACCACAGTACACCAGCATCAGCACAACCAGACACCTTCATCTGCCCCAGCTGCAACAAAACATGTCTCTTCTGTATCAGTCTCTATAGCCCCAGCAGGAGCTTTAACTCTCCAGTGGTTTGACTTCACGCCTGAAGGAGCACTCTTCCATTGTCTCCCAAAACAGATGGATGCCAGCAACTATAGAATTTTGATGGTTCTTCTTATAATATAAATAATCTAGATAGCAATTACGGGTTGGCGCTGTGGGTAAAAGCCTCAGCGCCTAGGGCTTGCCGATCGAAAGGTCGGCGGTTCGAATCCCCGCGGCGGGGTGCGCTCCCGTTGTTCGGTCCCAGCGCCTGCCAACCTAGCAGTTCGAAAGCACCCCCGGGTGCAAGTAGATAAATAGGGACCGCTTACTAGCGGGAAGGTAAACGGCATTCCGTGTGCTGCGCTGGCTCGCCAGATGCAGCTTTGTCATGCTGGCCATGTGACCCGGAAGTGTCTCCGGACAGCGCTGGCCCCCGGCCTCTTGAGTGAGATGGGCGCACAACCCCAGAGTCTGTCAAGACTGGCCCGTACGGGCAGGGGTACCTTTACCTTTTTATAATTCTACCTTTAAAAAAAAGAAGAAGACTGCAGTTCGGTCAGTAAAAATGATAATTTCAGAATTAGTCTAGCCTAGCCTAGCCTTCTCCTGCTTTGCATGCACAGGAAATGTTTTATACTGAATATCATTTGGTCCTGCTCTTTCTGATTGTTTGAGTAAGCTCAGTATACCTAATGTCATTATACGGTTTGGTCAGTAGATGGCACTGGTTTTGCCTAGTTTCCTGACCCATAGTTTAAACAAACCACAGTTCCCAGGTTTTGACACCATGGGGATTGGAGAAATGTGGTTCATTCAGAATCAGAATAGAAAGCTTCTGATCTCTTTCTCACCGGCAAAATGAAAAGAGTGACAGGGGACCACATGAGCCTTAAATTCGCTGCAGCTCATTTGCACAGTGGGAAATTAGCTTTTCTGCTGACAGAATGTAAGGCAGATGGCCTTAATTTTTTATGGAGTCTGTAGAATTAAACACACGCCTTAATTTCTCCAAAAGGAAGAAATTTCCCTTAGATTTAGAAGGAAAAGCCAGCAGGTTGCTCCTACTGCTCATGAGCATCTTCCACCTGTGGGGGTTGCCTCACTTTGCCAAATGGTAGAGCCAGCCCTGGCCTAGAGTCCAATGAGCCCTTAGTTTGAGCCCTCTGTATTATCGTCACCAGGTAAGTTTAGAGAGACAGAGAAAAAGAAGAGGGTAAGAGTTGAATGGCAGTCCTGCAAGTGTGTGTTTCTTTAAGGGTGGGGAAAGATAGTTTAAGCAGTTATGAGCCAGGCTTAGGCACCAAAGGCGTCAAGGCCCAATTTATAATAGGCCCAGTTTAGCAAATTTACTGTTCAAATCCCGTGGAAAACGCTTATCACTAGTTGTTCTTTCTGGGTTAGTTTAGTTGAACGCTGTAAGCCCAGTCTTTCTGCCTCAACAATGGTACCAAATGGTAACAAAATCAACAGCAGCAGCAGAAGCAGCAGCAATATAAAGTTGGTTGAACAAGCTAACAAAGTAAACACCATAAAAAAATACAGCAGCAACGAAACAACCAAGTGGAGACCAAATTAAAACCAGCACTATAAAGGCAAAACCTCAATGGAAAGCAACCTTTTCACTTTCCATTGGAAGGTAGGGGGAAAGGGGGTCCACCATGTTACTGAGAAGGTAACTGCCCATTAGGCCCTCACGTATGCGTGCATGCTTTGTGTACAGCATTTATACACGCTCTGTTTTTACAGAAAAATTAAGCGTGATGAATACTTAACAATAATCACAAAACCATAAAAAGCAACAGACAATTTCAGCATCAGAGAATAAAACAGCACAGAAAAATGCAGACTATCACTGCAAATATACAAAAGATCTAAGATTCAGTGGATTCAAATGCATTGTAAAATAAAACAGTCCTAACATGGTGCCAGCAGCCCCTCTGGGGAGATATTCAATAACCAGGGTGCAAACGTAGAAAAGTCCCTGTAACATTCAAAAAGTGTGAGAGAGCACCCACCATGGGGAACAGAGCATACTGTTTCCTGTTTCAGAAGACCATTCAACAAAAAGATGTGCGGGTGCAGCCATGAGAACAAGAAGTGCAAAATACTGTTTCAACATTTACAGCAATATATAAACACATCATTTGTCTTGTGTTATTTTCCCAGCTTTATACTGACTTGGGATCTTTAGTGCTATACAGATATGAAAAGGAAGAGGCAATGGCTTCTGTGATGGGCTGGTGTGAAATCATTTTATAATCATAGGACTCATGAGCCCAAACAGCCCCCCAAAAAAGCCATTAGTAACAGCCCTAATAGGACTGCAACCTTTAAGCAAAAGGGCCCTTTCCCCAGAAATTTTTAGCCTTGGATTCTGATACTCAGGTGCAAGATAAACATATATTTCATCAAATTTGAAGAGGAGATATGGATATAAATTGCAGTTCCATCTTTAAAATTACATTAGTGGTAAACGGGGAAGAATCATGTCCTTGTTTATATATATTTTAAAAGTGGTTGTTTACACATTTGAGTGTGTACGTGCTCTTTGTATCCAAGGTGCAACTCCTGAATTTTGTGCAAAAATTATTGCATTGTAAGTAGTGATCCCCAACTAACACATGGAATATCACCACACTAGTTATTTGAATCCCTTCATAGTTTTCTTTTGTCTATCTTGCTTCTCCATATTATATTCTGCATGGCTAGATGAGTCATCCTGGCCCTTGGACTGGGATTCTTTGACCTTTCTTCATGCATTAGTATGTAAAATTATTGCTTACGTTTTCCCAACAAAGAATACTCTGAGCATCTAGCTGCTTTCATTATTCATGCTCTATTAATAATACACTTTGAGTTTCATTCAGAGGTGTACTAGGAAACTTCTGTTCCCAGTGACCTAAGCAGTTTCAGTTCAGATGCTAATGAACTTCTTTTATTTGGCCTGACCTTGATAAGCAACAAAACAAAGAGTTGACTAGCTGTACGAAGCCCAGTGTTTAGACATTGGAGTTTTTCGGTATTTCTCTAGATCAGACCTTTTGTGTGGTGACAAAACAGAATTCCTACAAAAAAAACATGGAAATGTGCACCAGTTTTTAGGAATAATTATCAGCATATTGTTTCACCCTCATACCCAACACCAACCCCACTTGGGCAACCATGTGCTTAAAAACAAGCTTTAAAAGGCTAGCCTGTCTGCTGAGGGCAGATTATCTTTGGCAATCACTCGTAGCCAAGTAAGATTGTCTTCCATAAACAGTCTTAACAGTGAGTCCGTAAGTGACTGTGGAGTACAATTCTGGATCCACACGTCCTTCCACAGTGGGGACATAGGTTTCCAGGTGGAGTTGATCATGGTGAGGATTTGCCAAATGTGCATTCCTCTTAGCACGTTTCTCTCTTTCGTCCTGAGTTTGAGCATCTTCAAAGTCCATGACACCTTTGGTACAGGCTGTTCTCCAACTAGAGAGCTCACAGGCCAGTGTTTCCCAATTGTGGGTGTTTATACTATTTTGTTTAGATTTGCCTTGAGAGAGTCTTTAAACCTTTTTTGTTGACCACCAGCAGTACACTTTCCATTTTTAAGTTCAGAATGGAGTAGTTGCTTTGGAAGGCGATAATCAGGCATCCGAACAACATGACCAGTCCAACGAAGTTGATGTTGAAGAATCATTGCTTCATACACCCAAATTGAAGTAAATGGGATTGTGTCCATGTTTAAAGCACAGCATGTAGCTGGAGGAATTGACCTAGTGGTAGATATCCTTGTATCCTTTGGAATCCCCTCCCATGAAAAACCTATGTAGCTACCACTTTTTTTCTTTTCCATTTGTGCTTTCAGAAACTGAATCTGTAAACATGCTCTGCTGTTTGTTTATTTTGCTTTCATTGAGTTTTTCATGTTTCATTACGTTAGGATCTTTTATGATCTGAATGTTTGTCATGTTTATTGTGAACCATTTTGGAAATTTACAGGGGAAAGTGGTATTAAAAACCACCACAAACAGGTAAATGAAACCATGAGGAGAAACAACATTAACAAACCTCTTTTTCATAGTATGGGGAAGGGTACTAAACTGTGCCCTTCTGTACCCTTGCCTGAGTTTGCAGACTGTAAGTCAGAAGAGATGCTACCTCTTTATCTGGGAGTAGGCACCGCTGAATTCAGCAAAACTTACTTCCGAGTAGACATAGTTAGGACTGAGTGGTAAGGAAGGAGATCTGCACATGCACAGGCAAAGGAGTGACAGGGGCAAACGCTGCTAATAATTTGGTTTATAGGTGTTAGAAGTTTCTAGCGTCACCTAAAATACTAAATTTTCCTTCAAGTCCTTTCCCTGTTGTTTTTATTTAGACTGTGTGAGTACTATGCTGTTTACTTTTCTTTACATACAGTGCCCATGTCATTTAGGAATTTGACAAATATTAAACCATTATGATGATAACTCCACAAGAAGCTTGGAAAGAGCAGTCAATGATAACAAGATTTGAAAAGTATTGGATGTGACACACCCTGAACAGATGGAAAGGGCTTGTGTCCCTTAACCTGCTCAACTGCTATGCCTAGGGCTCCCTTATGCACACATAACTGACATTAGGTAGAAAAAAATGTTTTGTATAACCAAGGTAATGGGTATTTTATTGAATGTGCTAATCATTAACTTAGGGAATGTAGAATTCAGGTTTTTGTTTTGAACACTTTATTATGGTGTTATGACTTTACAATTAATAGTTAACTTTGTCACTTTGTTTCTTGCCCTTTGAAAAATTAAAAGCTTTTCTTCTGGCAGCAACTGGAGTTTATCCAATCTCTAGAAACTTCTGACTGGATATATGTCTCACTTCACCATATCTGACAAGCTCACATATTGTACCTCTGAAGGTGAGCAATCGTTTTTCTTCTTGTCTTTGGTTTAACATTACTTTTACATCATGGTCAATCTCTGATCTACATGTGAAGCAAACACTTCACTTAAGAATTCAGATATATGGCCAAGACAAGATGCCTGCCAGAGTAGTCAAGAACATATTGCAACCTTGCCCCAGAAAGCAGATATCAGCATCCAAGAAAGAAAGATTACAGCAGTCTTTGCCTAGATATAAATCCTTTGTGCAGGATTATACTCTGCAATGTTTATTGCTGTGCATTTCTGTGACACAGACTGATAACTTACAATATGCACTGAGTACTACATTATGCGGAATGCAGTTTGTAGTCTTTTCTCAAACCTCCGGTGGAGCAATCAAATTTACTGAAGACAGTGAAGAACGCTTGCAAAGATCTGCTGCCTATTTACTCAGCTAAGCCAGATGCATAGGAACATAGGCTGGTGCTGCGTTAAAGAAAACCAATCATAGGATTGGAAAGCACTTCAAAGGTCATCTAGGGATGCAGGAAGCTGCCTTACACAAGCTCAGTTTTGCCTACACTGGCAGTGGCTCTCCAGGGTTTCAGAAAGGGGACAATCCCATCCCTATATGAATTGTACCTGAGACTTTCTGCATGCTCTACTACTTAGCTATGGCCCTCCTCCATCACAAATGTATCTGGGCCTGATTCCAGTGCCTTGAATAACTATTGCAGGAGGGGAGTCTGAGGAATTGAGACATATAGCGGTGACGAGGAATGAAGTTTCTGGCATAATGGATGAAATAAAAACTGAAAAATCACTGGGACTATGAGAGTTCTCAAAGAATTCAAATGTGGAATTGCTCATCTTCTCACAAAAATACGTGACTTGCCCCTCAAAGCAGCCTCCATATCTGATGACTGGAAAGTTACCTATTATTTTAAGGGGGGGGGGGTCCAGGGCAGATCCTGGCAATTAACAGGCCAGTTAGATTAACATCCGTCCTGGGAAAACTGGAGTAAAGTATTGTTAAAGATACAATAGCCAAGCATGTAGAGAAGAACAAGCTGGGGGTCATCCGGCAAAGCTGAATGTTGGGAGATTCAGGACAGACAAAAGGAAGGAATTATTCACACAAAACAAACTGTGGAAGCCTCTACTACAAGATGTCATGGTGCCTGCCAACCTGTATAGCTTTAAAATGGGATGGTGAATGAGGCTACCGCTAGCTTCTGGTCACTATGGCTATATGTTGTCAAGGAATACTAGCCATTGTTGGGGGAAGGCTGGGACAGCAGGAGGGGTTAATTCACTGATGTCATGCTTTGGGCATCACAGAGGCATCTCATTGGCCACTGAGGGGAAGAAAGTTGGACTATATGGGCATCTGGTCTGATCCAGCAGAGCTGCTCTTATGTTCTTAGTAAGGTGCCACAAGGCAAAAAGAGAATCACAAGTAAGTGCAATGAAAATGATGTCAAGCAAGCCGACCGGTCTCAAATCGTGAATCCTCATTTGAAATGAATTTCAAAGCCAACCCTGTGTGAGAGATCAAATGTATAACATGAGAAGTATGAGTGTGCCTTTCCTCCAGTATGCGCCGGCTTTTCATAGGGTAGTAAAGGTTAAAAATGAAACGAGTCTTCCTCTATAAACGCTGTTCTGAAATGGTAGAAAACCTTGCACAGCCTTTGCAGACATTTACGGGGAAGGTGACATCTGAGATGCTATTTGACACCTCTGCACAACTCTGCACTACGCCGTGTCCTTAGTAACGCACAAGCAATTTAATTACAACTAATACAGGACAGCACACAAGCAAATAATGAGCGTTGTTTGATACCATGCATATACACACAGCCCACAAAGATTGTTACGTTTTACCTGATTTGCTGAGAGGAACTCCTGGTTATTGTCATTCATTCCCATATACATGTTCTCTCCGTCAAACTGGAAAGACAGAAGAAACCAGTGGTTATCACTGTAGCCAGGAGAGCTAGGTTCTGCTGCTATTTTAGGCGTTTTCCAAGCACTTTCATTCCAAAAAGTTCCATTTTGCCTGAAAAGGATGAGCTCATACTGACTCTCCTGCCCAAAGCAAATTGGGTTGTATACACCAACTTTCCCATGGGTGCTCTTCATTAACATGGACAAGGACATGACCCCACACATTATGCACCTATAGAGAAGCATCCTGAGATTGCATGTCCAGTGTAATCAAGGCTCAGTTTGCACCTACTGCATGAGACTCCTAAGAAATAAAAAAAAAAAAAGACACACAAGAAGAAGTTCTGTAGATCCCACTGTTAGAAAAACAGAGTACTCCACCACCTTTTATCACCCATCAGGATTTGGGGTGATGGTCAAGGAAGCTTTACTCAGAGTAGACCCATTGAAATTAATTAACAAAACTAAGGTCCACAAATTTCAATGGGTCTACACTGCATGATTTTACACCCTTGGATTTTACACCCAAGGATGCACACTGTCCCCTCCCCCCCACATGTTGCACCAGACATTGTGGGGTAGTTAATTTTGCTCTTCTCCCTTTCCTCCCCCCTCCACTGGGTCCCTGTAAACCTGAACCTTTAAGAAGGGATTCTACTTAAACAAGGGTATTCCCACCCCCTTCATTTTGCCTGCCTTCATTCTATTCTTGTATTGGATTGCAAAAGGGGTTCATTCAACTCAGCGAGAGTTAGAGGCACAGTCTCTCCCATCTAACTTGATTATAGGTTTTCCTGTCATGGCTCCCCTGAGCCAGTTTGGAGCTGGTTGTAGGTGAACCAAATCATCTGCAGTGAGTTGTCCTAGCAGCTTATGGTAGCCTATGGAGGGAAAGTACACTGCAACTTCCCACCCAGGAATAAAATATACCCGTATCTTAGAGTGTGTTCATATTATTGCTTTTGAGTACAGTGAAATTGTTGTCTTCTGCTGCGTTTCACAGCTCCCCCCCCCCTCCCAGCTGCTCACATCAGCAAAGCTTCAATTCTTTTATGTCTGAGCGCACACCAAGGGATGTTGAGCGGTGGGGGTGTTTCACACCATCGCTAGAGTTGGATTAGGAACAGCTTTAGGGCTCCAATCAATGTGAAGCTGGTTTGTGAAACAACGCAAAGCACAGTGGTACCTTGGTTTGTATACGTCTTGGTTTGCATACATTTTGGATTACAAACACATCAAACCCGGAAGTGTGTGTCCCGGTTTGCAACATTTTTTTTTTTTTTTTATCATAGCCCTATTTTTTATTTATTTTTTTGATTATGAACAAAAATAATTTGGTGAAAGCGTACCTTGGGTTACAACCTGTTTTGGTTTACAAACGGACCTCCGGAACGGATTATGGTTGTAAACCAAGGTACCACTGTACAGGATACAGATGCATTTTGGAAATTATAATGTGAACATGGATGAAAAACCAACACTGGAAATGCAATGGGCAAAGAGTAAATGGGAATGTGAACACTACCTTGGTCTCCTCTATACAACTTATTTTCTGACTTCTAAAGATGTTACCCCTGCCACTTGGAGAATGGCACTATCTACATCTTGGACTGTGTGTATGTCTGCGTTTCTGCTTGCCAATCCTTCCCTCCAACCAATATCTCTTGCAAAGTCATTTGGAAAGAGAAGCAGCAGGCTTCCAGCAGAAAACTGATCTTACAATTAACAAGAGTCCCTGCCCAAGACACAAAGTCTCAGGTGACCCTTGCCTCCCGAATGAAGGAAAGGCCCTTTGGCATACAAGGCTTTCTCAATCTAGCAGCTGATACTCAGACAGCTCTACTACGGGCACAAGATGCTGGGTGTAAACCCTTGTAATTATACAAGCCATACTGGATTATTTCTTACAAATTATACTTTCTGCATTAATTACAGTATTAAAAAACATGTAAACCTAAAAGGAACTGTAACAAATATTAACCTGTGCTCCAGTTTTCTCTCCTGCTCACCTTTACTTATTTCTTTTGTCTCCCTCCTTTATTCAGCATCTTATCAGCATGAATCTGTCAAAACTGCTCAAGTGAAATCTTACTCATCTGTATTGCTATGGGGCGACGTAGCAAAAATTATGCACAGGTGGTGAAATATCACGTAAGAGTGCTTTGAACCGCAGAGACTGAGAACCTGGAGGAAATCACCAAACTTGTTCTGATTTCTTTCTCCGGTGCACGTTCTTACAGGGAAGGCCCCAATCTTACCTTCAGAATTGTGCAATGTAATAAAGCTTCTACAGTAAGCTCAAGCCAGACTTAAAGAACCCCTTTCTTGGTTACTTTATCTGAGCACCAGAAAAGGACTGGATGCCACGACACAGCTAGAGGTAGCTGATCTTTCGCATTATTATTCAAATTATCTGGGATTTTGAACAAACAAAAATATAAAACAGGTCAATGAAACTTTTTTAGTGCTATCAACATCACTGGTTGAAATCTGTAAGCTTCAGGCTTTAAACAGAATTCTTCTTCAGGCAATGATTTTGAACAAAGGCTGAAAGTCTGGAGCTATATGAAATGCTGGCAAACATGGGATCCTGCAACATGATTGCAGGTGCTGGGTGGTCTTTGCAGGAGAAAATACTTGGGAGAAGTAGGAATGCTTATCTTTTCCACCACATAACACTTCTCCCCATCCCCCAGCTACCATTTGCTGGAAATGTTGGGATGCAACCTAGCTTGTAGTAAGTATGGTGGTTTTGCATGGGGAGAATGCAGATAAAAGGAGGAAACTCCAAACTTCCTAGACTGTTTTTCTGAACTAACGTGCTCTAAACTGATACTTTTAGGGTTGCTGACCTCACTTCCTCCATCCCTTCCTTCTCCATTCATCCCACTATGAGAGAGAAGACAACTTGTGTGTCTTTACCGAGACGAAAGAATAAGTATGGCTCTTTGTACCTCCAACTTTGATAGAATTAAACTAGGAACTACCTAAATATGCATTTCCTTTAATAAATTTAACTTTCCTGTCTTCCACACTAAAAATCACAGTGAGACTGCTTCTAAGGGTAAATATGTACCTCCAAGATATTTCAGTACAAAAGTTCAAACGTCTTCTGATGCATACAAACTCAATATGCCATCAGCTTTCCCATCAGCTGGACTCTGAGCCTGGAAACAAGTCTGTTTGGAGCGAGGGGTGGTAGCAGAAGCAAAAGAAGAAGGGTTTGTAGGAGGGCATTGGAAGGAAAGGAAAGGATAATAATTCCCTTCCTCCCCATCCCCCTTGATAAACATCCCCAACCCTGTTCTTTAATAAAATACAGAACTGACGACCCGTTTTACAGCTTCATATGTAGTCCCTACCTAGCAAGGCATTAACTGAAAATAACTAAAGAATTTTAACCACACTGGAGAAAACCAGAAACAATAGCTTTGATAAATAGGTACATCAATGACACCTTAATTTACATGTCATAAAATAAAGTGCAAGACTCAAAGACCTGCTCGGTTCCTTTGATGACACAACTACTATGTCATCATGCACTGAATTGAGTTTATGCAAGGACGGCCACCACACTGCACACAATGAAAGGTAAAGTAATAGTGACCTGGGTGTGACTTAGGGTGTGGAGAGGCTGGCCACAAACGGTATTGCATCTGTTACACAACATGAAATCAACTCATGCTATGTACACCATATGACCTACACAGGGTCAGCAATGGTTAGGGCAGGATTCCCCTACTCCATCATTCCAAATAAGCACCAGAAAGCTTAGTGTTAAATTGTGTTGTACAAAAATGTACAAGCAATAATGCATATCACTCAGTCACCTTTTAATTCTTTTAAAGTAAGAAAGAACAAGAGACGAACTCCCACTCTTCCCCCTCAAAAATATGAAACCTATGGATTTTAGAGTTTTGGCCTACTAGATGAATTGCCCTAACATGAGTTACGGAGGAACCTGGATCCTTTTAATTACCCTGCAAAAAGCCTCTGAACTGATTTGTCTGCAATTTGGCAGGCTTCCTTCATCCTGGAAAAGCTCCTGTGCTTGTAAATTTCATCCACTTTGGCCAAATGGGGGTAAAAATTACAGCTATTTTAGATTCCCAATTATAGTGAACCGGGAACACACAGCTTCATTTTATACAGAACCACTTAGAACTCGAATTTACAGACTGACGCAGATCTTAGGGCTGATGTGCAGCCCTAATATACACACATGTGACTTCAATGTTACAAGCATGTTCCTATTTTCTTCTGTGAAACGTTAGAACGTACGCTGTTTCAGATATTATTGCATCATATCCATATCTAGTCTGCCATAATCTCAATAATTTGCAACTACATTAAGCAGTCCAGATTCTAAATCAGTAGAGCTGACTCCCACAATGATACAACTAGAAAACAAAGGTTGCAGCTTTGAAACCATGATTACAAAACACAAATCAACAGGAGGTGAATTTAGCATTGCACCAAATATTGCATATCTTCTATTCCAGATGTACACTACTGCAAGCAGTATTAATCTACATCTCTCATAAAATGCACGCTCATTTCTATATCCATTCAAAACCCATTATTTTCCATCTCCAGGAAGAAGCCCTAATTGTATCAGCTCCATTCTAGAACTAGGCAAGAAATTGAGTTCATCTTCATATCTATGCCTTTTTAAAAGGTGCTATTTCCTTGGAAGCAAATGCAGACTCTCCCGTTATGTAATTCCAATTTGGTAAAACATACTTGTTTTATTGCTTTATATACTATACTTGCCGCCAACTCAGTAACTGTAATGAAGCCTGTCTTGAAAATTACGGTGCTTCTGATTGCCAACCAGTGAGGCTGAAAATCAACCCTCAAAATTCAGGAGAAACTTCAGAACTTCCTTACTGCAGATTAGATTTTTTTTTTTTTACCCCTCCAGGCAGTAAGGGCACAAACAAATTTATTATAAAAATTCTCCTGCCAGGGTATTTTTTCAATTAAATGTTTGCCACTTATGCTATAGCCAGGTATAGGAAATAAATAATGTGTGCTGCATTCTCATTCTCATTGCACTGCGCAACGAAATTGAAGACAATCGGCTTCATCATTCCACACTGATTTACGGTTGGAACAAAATATTTTCATATTTTCCTTTTGTTAGGATGGTTTTCTCCCAGTTTCGATTAGAAGTATCTCCTCATGCATGTCGAGATACTAATCAATTTCCAGATATAAGGACATACATTCATCATACTCTATTTCCGATAAAAAAAAATCGATCTGATTTATCCTTAATTACCTAAACATCCTGCACAATGGAAACAGTTTTCTTCCTTGTTCTGTTTATTTGAGAGAGAAAATAGCCCGGAACTACTGTCTTAATTATTCTTCTGTCCACATGCAATTGATTTAAAATACATATTTTACTTTGTATGCCCAATAAACAAAGAAGAATTTTAGAGCAGAAAAAGAAAAAAAGGCATGGGTGATGGCTAATTCTTGGAAAGCTCTGAAAGATTTTTATCTATTCTATTTAAATTGGATATTAACACTACCATCATTTTATTTGTATGCTGACTTTCCATAGTTAAAACCATGCTCAAGGTGTCTTCCAACATGAAATTTTTCTACATAATTATAAATATAACAAAGGTAGTCACAAACCATTAATAAAACACATTAGAAAGTACACAGCCAAACTGAACAATTTCCACACAAATCGTAAGATTGAAAAATAAAGATTTTATTATTATTATTAACCCTAAATCATACCCCAAACAGAAGAGTCTGTTCAGCAGTCTTGGCTTTTGCAGGTGGAATCAATCAGGTCCCTGCCCTCCCAGGCCAGATGTAAAAAGGCATGCAAGACAGGGAGCAGGTCTCACAGCCAAAATGGTCTATCTGTATTAATACTCAGTTGGTTAGAGTGTGGTGTTGATAACACCAAGGTTGCAGGTTCAATTCCCATTTGGGACAGCTGCATATTCCTGCATTGCAGGGGGTTGGACTAGATGATCCTCAGGGTCCCTTCTAAGTCCAGAATTCCATGATTCTATATATAATACATATAGTGTATATAGTGCATCTATACACACCACCACTAACAGGAGGAGGAGGAGGAGGAGGTCATCAACAAGTGGCCATTATTACTAGCAGGGGCCAAATTACATTTTTTAAATGGATAGGAGGACTTTTTAAAGACATTAATTTGGTTCTTCAACAGGTAATTCCCCCCCCCCTTCAGATTACAGACAAATTTGTTGAAGAACAGAGTTAAGAATTTTATTTTAATATTCATTCATGAGCAGCGTACCAACTTAAAAAACATCATGATTTGGTAGTTTGCATTAAACTATTTTTGATACCCACTTACTGAATTCCAACTGTTGCTTTTGATACTTGGGTCTCTCCTTTTGGCTTATTTACTATCAGATTTCAATTGAACTGGTTCTCTTCATATTATATTACACACACACACACACACACACACACACACACACGTATTATATCCCTTTGTTTGTTCTCTAGCACACTGTTCTTCTGTGTTGTTGTTACTGTTTGCTGGTTACACAATTTGAAGTAGGGTGGGACTGTGTGAGAAATAACACCACGCCTAGGATTAACTGACAACCAGCCATGGAGGTGTCAAGCTGAATTAAATGGCTTGATCGAAACAAAAAAACAAAAAAATTCCTTCCAGTAGCACCTTAGAGACCAACTAAGTTTGTTATTGGTATGAGCTTTCGTGTACACGCACACATCTTCAGATACACTGAAACAGAAGAAGAAACAATCTGAAGAAGTATGCATGCACACGAAAGCTTATACCAATAACAAACTTAGTTGGTCTCTAAGGTGCTACTGGAAGGAATTTATTATTATTATTTTGTTTCGACTACGGCAGACCAACACGGCTACCTACCTGTAACTAGATCAATGGCTTGATGTTTGTTGAGTGTGGTATCTGCAATGAGCTATGGTGAAAAAAGCAACTAAGTGTCTTTAACCTTTTTGTTCAAAGTTCAAATTTAGCAAAATACCACCCTCCATGTTGCTTAGGTAAAAAGGTAAAGGTAAAGGTACCCCTGCCCGTACGGGCCAGTCTTGACAGACTCTAGGGTTGTGCGCTCATCTCACTCTATAGGCCGGGAGCCAGCGCTGTCCGCAGACACTTCCGGGTCACGTGGCCAGCATGACAAGCTGCATCTGGCGAGCCAGCGCAGCACACGGAACGCCGTTTACCTTCCCGCTGGTAAGCGGTCCCTATTTATCTACTTGCACCCGGGGGTGCTTTCGAACTGCTAGGTTGGCAGGCGCTGGGACCGAACGACGGGAGCGCACCCTGCCGCGGGGATTCGAACCGCCGACCTTTTGATCGGCAAGTCCTAGGCGCTGAGGCTTTAACCCACAGCGCCACCCGCGTCCCTGTTGCTTAGGTAGTAACTACAAAACAGATTCCCATTAATTTGTTTCTTCTTCAGTTTGCCATTTTAGGTCATTTGTTCTAGATAAAAAGCAATGGAACGCAGCTTTTTAACGTTTTTAAAGGTAACATTGACATGCACTACAAATACTACAAGCACTATAAAAATAGTAAAAAGAAAGCTGTAAGAATTGGGATTTTTTTGTTTGTAAATGATCTTTAAAAAATACAAACATCTTGTCCAGAATCGGACCAGGAAAGCACTGTCAACAAAGCAGCAAATTTCACAGACATTGCTGGGAAAGCCTGAGAGCAGTCTTAGCATGTTCCTGGAGCTGGTTTTGCTCCTAAATTGTCTGGTAGCGCCTGAGCTCAAAGATGTCTTTGCACAGTTTTGCCAGATGCTGTAGCTATACCAGCCACTGGAGAAAGAAGATCTGGCCACTTTCACACGTCTTGTTCCCAATGAGTATAGACAACTGCAGAGCACTCTGTGTGGGTCTGCCCTTAAAAAGTGTTTATCCCCACACAGCCAGAGTGTTAAATGGGGCCCATTTTTTGAGTACTGTATGCTTCTCTGGTTCTAATATGCATTGGCTTCCAGTTCATTTCTAGGAACAACTTCACAATCCAAACTCCGGTTAGAATCATAGAACTGTAGAGTTGGAAGGAACCTGAGGGTCATCTAGTCCAACCTCCTGAAATGCAGGAATCTCAGCTAAGGCATCCATGACAGATGGCCATCCAGCCTCTGCTTAAAAACCTCCAAGGAAGAAGTATCCACCACCTTCCGAAGGAGTCTGTTCCACTGTCAAACAGCTCTTAGAATCAGAAAGTTCTTCCTGATGTTTAGTCAGAATCTCCATTCTTGAATCCATTGGTTGGTGTGTCCTAGCCACTATAGCAGGAAAAACAAGCTCGCTCTATTCTCCATGTGACAACCCTTTAGATATTTGAAGATGGCTATCATATCTCCTCTCAGTCTCCTCTTTTCCAAGCTAAACATACCCAACTCCCTCAACTGTTCACTTGTACGGTTTCTCCTCTGTGTGTTTGTAGATGTACGGTCAGTTTCGTACCTTCGCTGATGCACTTTCCGCACTCCGTACATTCAAATGAATAAAAGTATAAATGTATGTTTTACTTACAAAGCTGTAAACCAGGGATCGCTAATCCAGCAGCTTTAGACATCCTGGTTGGTGGTCCTGTTTTGTGGGTGGTTTGTTGGGTGTGTGTGGAATTGGGGTTTGTTTGTGAAAGGGCCTTTCTGATGGGAGGTGGATGGGAGGCTCAAGTATGTTCTGTATGTGTTTTATTGAGAGACTTTCTCTAATTCTGTGTTATACCACCACCCTCAAGCAGTCATTTTGTAACTGGCACCCACAGCACTTTCTCAAAATTCAGAATATGCCTGCTGGCCCAAAATTGTTGTTAATCCTTGCCCTAAATAGTTTGGGATGTTGCAAACTGCTTGATGAAGTTTTTGTTTTTTTGTTTGTTTGTTTGTTTGTTTGTTTGTTTGTTTATTAAATCTGTATACTGCCCTCCATCTGAAGATCCCAGGGCGGTTCACAACAGAAAGAAGTTGTATATCATTAACAGCGATATCAAAATCCCAATCTGCAAATGCTACTATTTTGATTGAACTATATTGCGCTTTTAAAGACTGAAGTGTTGTGGGATTTTTTTAAGATACGGCTATGTCATGTCACATACTTTTTCACATAATGGATGAGTGAGCCCATAGGCTCCAATGCTACCAAAATAAACACGCTTAAAATAAAGTGGGCGGGATCGAGAGAGCTTCTGGGTAGTTAATATTCGATATCCAATGAAAACAAGGGGAGCTTTTGCATAGGTTTGTCTGACAATCTTAAAGTCTTGAGTCTTAACCAATCTTAAAGATTATATCTACCAGGGATGTGCAGGAAATACCCTTTTATTTGTTAATTAAAGCAAATATATAGCAACACTCTTGTGTCAATACTTATTAAATTTATACTGCCATGCAGGTTGAGATATAATAACACACACACCTGCTTTTATTATTTATTTATTTGTAAATAAAGCTTCTAACCTCATTATAAAAAATTACATTTCCTACGTCAGTGGTGTCCAAACTTTTTTCAAAGAGGGCCAGATTTGATGAAGTGAAGGGTCGTGAGGGCCAATCAAAGGGCCAACCAAAGTTGTTGATTTTTAAGGGGTTTTTTTATAATAATAATAATAATAATAATAATAATAATAATAATAATAATAATAATAATAATTTATTATTTGTACCCCGCCCATCTGGCTGGGTTTCCCCAGTCACTCTGGGCAGCTTCCAACAAAGATTACAAATACATCTTTTAATTTTAGGATTTTACCCCAAGAAATAAACTGCCACAGGGGCCAGATTAAACCGACCAGCGGGCCGGATTAGGCCCCCCAAAACAGACTTTGGACATGCCTGTCCTACAGGCTTTAAGAATCAAAATACTGTAGTTTTTCCTTCATCTTTTTTCTCCTTCCATCTTAGCTGTAATATTAATCCCTGTGCTAGTTCCTTCCTTGTAAAGTTCTAAGTCCTTGTGGCAGATCAGAAGCCATATGTACAATCTGCAGGGTTAATACTAAAACAAACACCTCAGAATGCTGCCATGCCTGCTTTGTCAATGCTCATTTCTGTCAAGTCCCAGGGATGTAAAATGTCTTCCTCTGGCCTGCTGCCATCGAAATCTCCTACCCACAGGGCCACCAGTGTGTTTTCCTAAAAGAATTATTAAGCATCGGCTCCCTTCTGGGAATATATACCACTAAGGTTAGCCTAATCTCTTTTAACTGCAGTTTTCCCATTAAGACCTTTATACAAACTCTTGCCCACAGTGATCCACTTAGCATTATTCATTTGACCACTGAAATGCATGGATTTCCCCTGAGTTGGTAATGTCAAAGAGGGTCAATAGTTCAGCAACAGATTTATTTAAACCCTCAGAAAACTATAGGGAACTAAGTAGCAACAGTTCTATTTCTCACTGCTGCACACACTATGTGACAGGACTGACCACCGACTTTGTTTTCATCGCTACAGCATGCATTGTTATTTCTCACGCTATTTCGGTGGTTACAGAAGCAAAGCTACTGCAAAAGTGATTTGGCATTTACTAAGGAATGGTTTTCAAGCTGCTGTGAGATTCTGTTTTGGATTTAATGCCACATTTGGATTTAAAGCCAGTGAGGTAGTTTTTCTTTCAAAGGATTCTTTCTTTCTGCTTTTATTTTATTATTTCAAGAGAGAGAAAGAGGGACAAATTCAAGATGAAAGTGGCAATTCTGACTTTTTGGAAGCAAATGCTTTTGAAACAAACAGGACCTCCTGCTCAGTAAACAACTTCAAGGAGTGTCAAAGAAAGATGCGTGCTCCTCATCCCAGTCCTTTCAAGCCTAATAACACATGTAGTTCATGTACATTTGCTTAAAAATAATTCCCACTGGACTACAGTCTAAGGGTGCTTTATGGGTTGTACTGTTAATCATCAACAATAGTAAGGAATTTGGAGGTACTGCTGCACATTAAATAATACAGCTACTCCTTAGTGGGCATAATTCATATAATAATTCACACAGTTTATTCAAGAACTTGCTAAACAGTTCAGATCCTTCCCATATAACCCTCAGCTTCAGTAAGAGAAAGTTAGTTTTTAGACTGAAATGGAAGCACATTAATATTTTTCTCTATTTCAAAGTCTAATTACAATTCTTCTCCCTCTCTCCCCACTTTGCCCCTGCCATTTTCTCTTCCCATTATAGCCCTCAAATTGGCCTGCAAATTTTGTTCCTTATTCTGTCCCTCCTACAATCTTTGTCATGGAAATTAGAAACAGAATGTGAAAACACTGCAGAGATCAAACTCCTGAGCTAACCCTTTCAGGGCTGAATGTATAAGAAAAAGGAAAGTGTTATAAAGAACAGAGATTACTTTGCAGCCATTTTTTTGTTCGGCTATTCTTTCTATGTGCTTTTTCCTAAAAGACCCCAATAAGGAAAGGCTATAAAGATTTCTATATTTCTACAAAACCGTGGGTTGGGTCCAATATAATTTCTTCTCTGTTTAACAAAGGTCAATACTTTTTTCTTAAATCGTGGAGATGTACTGCTGCTGTTGCTTCCCTTTTTCCAACTTTCCCCAGTAGTCTATAGGCGCCTAAAACCCAGGGATTACTATACTAGAGCCAATTAAATTACTCTCTACAGGGCAAAAGAGAAAAATCTCAGCCACACATTTTACTTCCCCAAGCATCAGACTGCAGCCACCTTACTGAAGCTAAGCAGATTTGGGTCTTCTTGGTTCAAAGATTGAAGATTCCTGGAAACCCTAAATACACTGCCTTGAATTCATTGATAGAAAGATGGAATCCATGTAAATTCCAGGGCAGCTTTAAAGTCTCTCCTTTTGAGAATGAACTGACAATATTTTCTTAATAAATGTCCATTATTAAATATGCAAATAGAGCTGGTGGGAAGAAAGCAGCTTTTGCCACTGAACAGTATCCAAAAGATGTTCCTGGTGTATCTGAGACTTCGGAAACATTTCAACAGCAAGCAGAATATACTGCTCCAAAACATGTTGGCAAAGATTTACCCAGTAAGATATGCACAGGATGGCAGAAGATCTGTCAAATTTGGCTTTCATTTGACCCTCAGAAAATACCTTTCTCAGCAGTATTGCCACAATTCTGTTGGAATAAATAAGTCCTACTGCAAGTAATCAAAGCCTACTCTTAATATACGGCCCTTCTCTTTAAGTTACCCCGGGTATTGGCCCTGGAAATGAATACAGGCTCTAAATGCAAGATTGAGAGAGAGAAAATAGTTATTAAATATGTACAGGAACATTTAAAATTAACCCAGTGTGAGTTTTCAAAAGCCAGCAGGCAAAAACCCCCACCATCACTACCCAGAAACATAGATCCCTCTGATCTATCTGAACATATCCCAGGATGTTTCAGTAACTAGACTTGAAGTGGCTTTACTTGCTAGTGACTTAATTTGCACCACTGCAATGCAAAATGGGCTTTGGAGCATTTTTATAGGATCCACACACACCTCTTTACTGCATTAAAACATCTGGTGATTTTTTAATTTTTTTAAATCAAATGTAGGTCCCTTTTGAACATTGCAGCTTTCTTTCACAGGACATTTCCTGCAACTGATTCTGTGACACCTTTGAAAAGCACGCAGAATGAAATAAATTTTAATACAGCTTTCCCATTTAGTCATTTTCATAGTAGGAGTGACAAGCTCTGGTGAAGAGCAATCATGATATAGAAACTGACTAATAACTTTGGGGCTAAAGTTTTCCCTATTAATAGGAAATCCATCGTTAAGTTTACTAATATTCAACTGCTTGTCACATCTGCAGTTTTACATAATCATAACATTCCTCTTATCCAGGCATGTTTCGTGAACTCACTTCATCAGATATGCACTGCAACAATGGAGTTAAAATGGCAGATACAGTAAATGCAAAAACCACAGCCTGTGTCAATTCAATTTAAAATAAGCATAATGACCACTCCCAACAAAAGTAACTGTATCCTTGTAATGTTAAGTAAATCAGCACTTGTACTGGGACAGGAAACCATTATCTATTCAAGTCTCAAGAAATATCAAATAAAACTTTGCTATTAACTTTGTTTTTCTAATTAGAGCTTCCCTTTGAAACTGCTCTGTTGGAAAACAGCCACTTTCAGCACAGCAGCCAAATGCCCAGGTGCTCCAAGATGCTTTGCTGTTAACTCAGATTTATTTTAACCCTTGACTAGATTAGACCGATTGTCCCTGCAGAAGAGTCACATGGCATGAAATGCACTGTACCAAATGCATCGCTTTCAGGGTTTCATTTGTTAAGTCACAGATTGTGCAGGCCTGGCTGGTATTTCTTTAACAAAGGAGCAAACAAGTTTTGCATGTCCCCACACATTGGGTTGAGACGTATACACAACTCGAAACAAACAAGGTTAACCGATAATGGTACTGATTTCATATCCTACTCACACAAAGACACCTTGTATGTAACTCACAGGAAATGGAGAGTACATTTGCACAGAGAGAGATGTTACATACAAAGAATCCACAGAGATTGCCAGCAGTTAATATAACAGTAAAAGATAACCAGAAAAACTGCCTTGTTTTTATTTTCTTTCAAGATAAATCAGGGTTTCAGATAAAAATAGAGAATAAGTGCCTGGTTCACAACGTGCTAAATGATTCTCATAATTGAATGTCAGTTAAAAGAATGCCGGGCTCTCAGTTGGTAAGAGCATGAGACTCTTAATACCAGGGTCATGGGTTCAAGTCCCATGCTGGGCAAAAGATTGCAGGGGGTTGGACTAGATGACCCTCGGGTTCCTTACCAACTCCACAATTTTATTATTCTATGAACAAAGTGGAAATGGTGCTTTCTTTTGATTTCCCCTTGACTGTACTCAAAGCAACAGACAAAGCAGCACCAAGCAGAATGACCAGCCATCTAGTGGTGGTTCCGCACTGCCTTCCTGTTGCTGCTCTTTCTTCTGTGCTTAGGGCATCACCACCTCTGCTGGTCCCTTCGCCCACCCTGCTGGTTGTTGGAAGACCTCCTCACCTATTCATCTGCCAATAGCGGACTTTAATAGGGCAGGAGGAGGAGAGAGGATCCAGGGCCACCCGTCAGCCTAGCACAGCGGGCCAGTCTCAAGGACCCATAGGAACCTGGATCTAAACCTGCAAAGCAGTTTGTGGTGGACTTTAAATTCTGCCTGTACACGGCTGCACACCCAGGCCCAGTTGGTACACAAGCTACATTAAACCATGGTTTTCCTGGCTTAATTATGGATTGTTTTTAACATCAAAACCCAACCTGACTCCCTAAACATGGGTTGTTTGGGGGCTAGAAACCAGCACCAGAAATCTTGGTTTGAGGCTAGTTTATGAAACTCAGTTTGCACTATCATTTACCATCTCATCCAAACTCAAGCGCCCAGTGGAAACCACCCACTTTCTATCAAAGCAAACGCAGCACACACTGTATTACAGCCAAATAGTATAAATTATTCTTGTGTGAGAGAAATATTCCTGAAGTATGATGCCTTTTTCAGGGGCCTATACAAGTCTCATATCCATCACTTAAGTTTCACTTAAAATTCTAGAATACCACAGAATACAGTTTGCAGTAACATAAATCATTCCAGAATAAAGTTTGCCGAAACCTAATTCCGGCAAGGCTGAAGGATGTTTCTTACCATTAAAAGTTCAGGTTTATTTTTAATGTGGAAGTTTTTCTCTACCCCTAACCTTTCCGTATTCCACCCCCCCCCCATAAGTTCTCTCACTGATCAGCCCTAATATGAATAATTTCTTCTGAAAGCCTACATCTGTGCCAATTTTCTTCATGTTTCTGTTCAGACAGACTTTATGCTTATGAGAAAAATATGGAGTATGCTCATTAGTCTGATCAACAAACCTCAAAAGAAACTTAAAGCAGGATGATTTATTTAAATAAACATATTTGTCTATCTAAAAGGGATCTAAATTGAGGAGAGCATAGCCAAGTTAACAGAACTTAAAATGAAATAATTGGAAATACATTTGAATGCCGGATGCTTCTAAGAATAATGTTCCTCCGAAATATGAAATGGGTTGAAACTTCCCAGAAGCAGCTGTGCAAATCTGTAAACAAACATACTTGCACCAACACCAGCTTAATTTATAGGAGGGAGGAACCTGATACAGTCGTACTTCCAGCTCCCATCAGCCCTAGTCAAAATTTTGGGATGTTTTGGCCAACCCTTGCATGGTGCTTTAGGTACAATCCTATAAGCAGTTACTCAGAAATTTAGGGAATTTGCTTTCTTTAAATGTGCATGGGTTTGCAGCTGGTTTAATAAGTATTCTACATACAATATTATTAATAATAATATTATTATAGCACCATCAATGTGCATGGTGCTTTACAGCATACAAGAGGACAAGTCATTGGCAGAGGAAATTACAATCTAAAATTCAAAGGAGAAACAAGGAAGGAAGTGTAAGGAAGTAGAGAAAGCACAGAAAAAATGTGTGATTATTTCAGTTACATGTATTTAAAGCACATGCCTCCCCCTCCATATTCACAAAGAATTTTGGGAACTGTAGTTTGTTAAGGGTGCCTCAATAAACCGACTTCCCCACCCTAGCCATTAAATGGTTGAAATGAAGACAGGTGAACCAAGCTTGCCACTGTTGCGCTCATATCCTGTTTGCAGGCTTCCTACAGGCCTCTGGTTGGCCACTGTGAGAACAGGATGCAGTACATTGGCTTGAACCAGCAGGCTCATGTTATGTTTTTAAGCCAGTGAGTGGAGAGTGGGAGGTAACCAGGAAAAAGTCTACGCATGGAAGCACTGTGAGCTTTGTTCAGTTTTGGTATTCAAAACTCAAGAGCCTGAAGTGTGTCCACCCATGATCTAAAGGAGCTTTTTTTAGTGTGAACTGCCTGCCAATTAATAACTCCTGCAGAGACTCTTCTCTGGGAGTCTCCTGGTGACTCAGGGACTTCTGTGTGGTGGTGCTCAAATTACGAAATTCAGTCACCAGCACATTGGCTCCTTATATTTTAGATACTGGGCAAAATTTCTTGCTCTCTCATGTCTTTAATGGCATTAGAGAGCATTTTAATTGCATTTTTGCTGCATTTTTTTAATGAGCTGGTTCTGTTGTTTCATGACATCATCTGCTTAAGTTTATGCACTTTAGTGTCCTATTCTAAGCTGCCTAAAGGTGACTTTGATGAAAGGCAGGATATGCATGCTAGAAAGAAAGGAATAACTATTACAATAGCCTCCATGCAGCTTTACAAGTAGGAGGTTGTGTAAAAGTTTGAAGTTCTTATCTGGCCTTTTCATGAATGATTCATGACGGGGCAGAATGAGGAAGTGTTAAAAAAAAACATTCAGCCCCATACAAAGACAATGCGAGTTTAAAACATTTGAACATTTACAACTTATTCCATCTTCTAATTGTTACTCTACAAACCTTTTGTGGAACAATGAGAGCTTCAGATGGTGCGTTATCATCATTATGGACAACAATAAGTTTAAAACACGTTGATGAGACAGTGTAAAAAGCAGCTTTGTCCAACTAATTAATAGCTTAGAGGAAAACCCAAATTGAATCTGTGCTTGTTTCAGAGAAATTGTGCGGCTCTAATAAACAGTTAAAAGTGGGACTGACAGCTTCAAAGATAGGCAAGCAGGCAGATAAGATAAACCTGCACAATGCATACCTGCCCAATACTTTCCCCATCATTTTCCTCAACACTTCCAAGCTCAATTCAATTACAGTATTACTAGATTTGCGGCAAAATTACCTTTCATCTCAGCTTCTTTTAAAGCTATTTGGCATTTGCTAGTATTTTCTATTATAAATCTAATTGCAGATTCCAAACAGACAAGGGCTCATTAAGCCTTAATTATGCACATGTTGTTTTCAACAAACATTTTCATTTGGACTGCTGTGAGCTGTAATTGTTCAGAAGGCACCACAGCCTCAGAATTTAATGCTCTGCTGGGATGGCAGAAGCTACGATGACTGGGTTCTTACCTCAGCGGCATGGAAGCTACAGCAACACCACTCTTGCCAAAGCAGTCAGGGAAATCTAAGAAGCCCCAAACAGTGCAGGAGGAGACTGTGCTTTGCCTCCTCCCCATTCCAGCATTATGGGTTTGTGTTGGCCTGGGAAGAAACAGGAATGTGCGCATGCTTGGAGATGCATTATTTCAGGGTTGCATCTAAGGCTGACCTTCCACTCACACAGCACACCGGAGCTTCTAATTCCTGCTCCCTGCAGCTCTCCCCACCACACACCCTCAACATCTAGTCCATCAGGGGATCCTCCGGAGCAGATTTGGGGGATGTGTGGGAAAAGGAGAGAAGTCATGTTGTTCAAGCAGAAGTCTGCTCATGTAGCACTGGAGGCAACCTGAAATATCTTCCATTCAACTGCTCTGTCCAAAAGTGCAATCCAACAGTGCAAAAAAAAGATGTTTGCGGAAGGAAGATCTTAAATGTGTCGTATCCTTTTATTTATTCAAAACCAAATCGCGCTTAGGTCAATGGGGTTACTCTCCAGTAAGTGTGCACAGGATAGCAGCTCAAGAGTCTTGTGGAGGATACAAGACATACGTCAGATAATGGTATGGGAAGGAAGGAAGGAACAATTATGCTAAGAAATGAAAATCAGGTTTATTTTCCTCCAAGGGCATGATATAAGCTCTCAGACATCTTTTTCAGGCTCTGTGCTGCATTGTTGAAACAAAAACAGAAAAAATGTTGGGGTAAGCATAAAATTGCCTGGCCTTGCCCTTGGAGGCGGTGGGGCGGGGGAGGCAGGGCGGCTGATGGAAGAAGGAAGCCCAACTACTTGCTTTTCCATAGTTTGACCTAGAAAGGTTTTCTAGGTCACTTCTACTTGGCATCCCGGCATCTGACCCACTAAATCTAATGCAATAAATCTCTAGAGTTCATTTTAGCCTGTCAGTATCAGATCATTCTTTAAGTTTCAGATGCAACATTTACAAAACCGCTATTCATATATTCATAAATAAGATCTTATTAGGCTTCTCTTCAGAAGGGAACATATATTTGCTTGCTTCACACTGACTCATGCTGACAAAGGGAAATGTAAAAGCTGTTCTCTCAAACTAAGCTCATACACACACACACACACACACACACACACACACACACACACACACACACTTGTTATACCCAAGTCACACGGGAGTTGTTTATACTAAGTTCACCACAAACCTCCCTGTTCTCAGATCTGGCTGTAGAAGCACAGAGGAAAAGAGTGGACTATGCCACCAAGCTTCATTAATACTGATACGAACTTGCTGCTTTCAAGAGGGTTGTATAATTAGTGACATACCAGGGCTTCTGGATTAAGAAAGTGGGTTGCAGAATCCAAAATAGACTCAATTGTAGAGTCTATAAAATCTATTTAAAATACTAACTTCCATCTGTCTTTTGAGTAATCCTTGACATGTGTAGAACTTGCTTTCAGTTGAGCTTATATCTGTTGACAGTTTCACCTCTAAAGAAAAGGGGTGCTTCCCCCAACCTTGCCACTCTCATCACTGACCTTTGAAATGCAAATAATTGATTTAAATCACCAAGAAAAAAAATGCTGTTCTAACTCGTTGATTTAAATCAACTTTCCAGCTTCCTAACTAACATAGTTCCTGAATAAACATGAAGAGTGGCTGGTTCTACAACAAATAAAACATGCTGTTTAAAACGAAATCACTCAGGAACATAATCCCAAACTTGGTTCCAGCAGCCCCAGTAACTTTTGCACTATATATGATACAAATGCTTACCAGAGCAATTATGGAATAAATTGTCTCATAAGAACACTAAGAGATAACTTCCTTGAGGTTAGGTTTGAAAACCTTTCAGACCCAGTGACTACCACTTATTTGGGAACTATTTCACCATGACAGGGAAAGTAAATAGTTATGAAGTTCATTGGCAGAGTCTAAATATTTATTGTTTGAAAATTATATGTAGCAATAGACGATCTATTCCTGTCATGTTTATGCTTCTTAAGCTCAACTGCAACATAGTTTTCATCCCTGGTTAATTCTTCTAAAAAGAAATGTACGCTTTGACTCTTAAGGCCTAGTTTTCATGTCACATTAAACCATAGTTGAAAACAATGAGAAGAGCTCTGTGGTTTCAACACCCCACCAATCCAATTTGGGAGGGCATGGGGGTACAAGAGGGGGGGAAGGGGGACCATCGCTGAACTAGCAGAAGTCCAAGCCCTATTGTTTGAATGTGAGTATGCAGTTTGGCTTTCATTTATTTTGAACTATCATTTAATGTGGCATGTGAACCAGGCCTACTGTGTGACAAAGGGACTTGAATTAAGCTTTAAGACATTATGAACAATAGAATCTTAGAGTTGGAAGGGACTCAAGGGTCATCTAGTCCAATGCGGGAATCTCAGCTAAAGCATCCATGACAGAAGAGTGCAGTATGCATCCCATTCAAACATAATTCATTATTTTACAGACATTTAGCAGAGTGGACTTTTTTAAAATTAAGAAATCCCATCTATTTTTACCTTTAAATTATTGATTTTATCCATCTTAGCAGATCTGCCAAATGTATTTTGGCATGTCAGCATTTTGTGTTCTTCACAAATTTCTTGGTAAACTTTTTTGAGTCCCAGAAAATCCTCTAAAAATCACTGTGTTTTGTAGGATGAGATGGATCCACCTTCTTATAAAGATTCACATACCTTACAGAGGTACGACTACCTAAGATTTTGCTGTCTGACTGTTCTTTTGTTCTAAACAGAGTATTGCACCTGTTTCCCTAGATACCCTAAACAAACATAACCTGAGGTCCTTTAAAGCTATGCACACTGCACCTTTCTTCACCCAAGATTACAACTTCCATTGTGGCACATAATTTGGTACAAGAGAAGCTTGAGTAGGATTCTGCCAGGCCTTTCTTTTTTTCTGAGAGTGCTCACAATAAGGAAAAACTAATCACCATCTATGTAACAGTTCATGGAGGTGCTCTCCTTCAGTGCTGTATGAACAGTGATTTAGCTGAGCTCTCCAAAGCAAAGCACAATGCAGAACATAAAGGGGGAAAATTCACATCACCTTCATCTTTAAAAATACAATTCTCGCAACCCAGGCAGCCAGCTTTATACAACATCCTCATTTGCTTCTGAAGTACTCACTCTAATAGTAGGGTATACATGCTCTCAGAAACAGAATACCAAATATTCAAACTGTTTCTTTTTACATAACACTGTTCTACTGTTTCCATTGTTGTTCATGTTTGCTTTTTTAAAAGCAGTGTCAAACCACACCCTACTACTTTGGAGAACTGGCCTTCTGATCAGGCAACTGCAAACAGTCCCCCTGTTCTAGGGTGGGTTATCCTATAGATCATACCACACCCTATTCTCTCCCCCAGTATTCCTCTGTGGTGCCTCACCTCCTATACCCACAAGGAATACACCAGGGAAAGACAGACCTATGGGATCTACTCTGTGTTGTATCAGAACACTGAGAAGGGTTCCGACTGAAGTCAGGTGCAAAAGACACTCACTTATAATTATACAGTGCCTCTGAGCTGCTGTAGGGTGCTTTCTGAGTACCAGAACTGACATCAGTTCACTGTTCTTCACATAAAAATCCATAACTTGTTATTCATATTTATTTATTAAACTTTTTATTCATTCTAATTGTGAAGGGGCTCATTTCATTTATTGCTGTTGTCAAGTGGAAGTCAGAAAACTTAGCTGATCTGCTGCAAATCACCCAGAGATTGACCAGTAGAACCAGATCTCAATTCTGTCCATCCCTTCTCAACTCTATCAGCAGCAGTATCATCCTGACATGGGAAGAACTTGAATGTACATTCCATAATACTATGAAATACAGTATTTCATATTATTGGCATACGTCACAAACCCTCAAATTAAATCATCAAAGCTGCAATACTACCCACACTTGGAAATAAAACCAATTGAACACAGTGGAACTTACTTCTAAGTAAGCATGCATAGGATTTAGTTTCTAAAGACTGCTAACTTGGAGAAGGGTTAGGAGAATGAAAATTCACGGGCCCCAGGAAATAATGGACTTAAGTATCTGAACAAATGGCAAGGAATGCTCTGCCTACAACATTTATTAACATTCATGGCCAAATTGTTAAGACCTCTAATTCTGCCTCTGCTTGGCTCTGCTGCTGAATTCACAGCCTGCTTTGTGCTAAGTCTTTAATAGAAGCATTTGGAATAGACTGTTCTGCTTGAATTTGAATTAAAATAAATTCAGAATGAAGAAATGCCAAGTTAACAGATCACCCAACCTTGCAAGAGATTAAAGAACAGTACTGCCAAATGTACATTTCCAAAAATATTGCTCATCCAAATGTTATTTAAAAGTGAATGAATATATCAACCAATAATCTCCATTGCGGGATTCAAACAACGAATATTCTGAGCTTCAGTTCTGTGACCAAGAATGCATTTGCAAGGCAACAATGCTGCAGCAGCCCTGAAAGAAGCCTTTGCAAGAGTAAATGAGGTTATTTTGGCAGGAAAGCGGATGTAACAAACAAGCGAATTTAACTGAATATGGTAAACAGAGATGGAGCGATTATAGCAGGAGTAAATGTAATAGGGTTCTGAGTTGCATTGTATTGCTTCGACTGACCACAATATCTGATAAAAGCAGTGGAAAAAAAGTTCTGGTTTCCTCTCCCACATAATTGATTATCTTAATGCAATCTGCAGTTTTTCTTTCTTTCTCTTACACACGCACACACAAAAGGTAAATCCCCTTAAGTTCAGTATGTCAGTCACACTAACAGCAAAGGTGGCTGGATAGTCTTGATATTTCGATTGATACACTTCATGACTGAGAAAGAAGCAAAGCTGCTTTCCTATGTAAACACCTGGCATGGTTATATTTATTACAATCCACACACAACCAACAGAGATCGCAGCATGCTTGCCTTTTCAGGTTATGGGCAGATATTTCTCAGAGGGCTGTGCTGTATGTTATACCCTATTAAGCAGAGCTACTCCAGAGCACCGTTCCTCAACAAAAGAAACACTGTTTTCCGTTTGCTAAAAACAATGCTAATGTGACAGTAGGATCTCATCAGCCTGCTGCAAGTGGAAAACCAAGCTATGTCTCTCAGATTGCAATGCAGGAAAGGGTAAACAGTGCAGATCACCCATTGCTAGAAAACAAAGTGCAAAAATTACAGCAAGCTACAGGAGGGAGTAAACAAGTTAATTCATAATTCCCTCCATGATCACCACCAAATTACTCCCCTTATTCTCAAGAGAACACACAACTGTGGAAGCAACTACTGCAAAATCCCCTGAACAGTCAGCACTGTTTCATGCAGGTAGCTGAGCTCAGTCCGCTTCAAATGTTGGGGATTTACCAGCATCCCAAGACTAACAGGGGCAGAGGGTCCTTCACTGTAACAGTGATACCATTTCTACTTTGCACAGAGTAAGCGCGAATATCAAATGCAACCCAAGGGAATTCTCAGTTCGTATGCCCCACCTCTTCCAGCTTAGGGGGCCCTGTTGAGGATGGCATGCGCAAAGGACCCCAGAATCCATGACGAGGGGTAGAATCATAGAATTGTAGAGTTGGAAGGGACCACAAGGATCATCTCGTCCAAACCCCTGCAATGCAAGAATCTTTCATCCAACATGGAGATTGAACCCACAACCCTGAGATTAAGACTCTCATGCTTTGCTGGCTGTTTACTTACAGTTTATTTATATTAAATTAAGAGTCACAGGAAAAGACTCAGATAAATTTAAGTGTGCAAAATTACAAGCCCATCATACTGCTGCTTAGAAAGTAGCTTACTTGTTAGCATGCAACAAGCTTTAATTAATGTAATAGTTACCAAAGGAAAATAACAGCTCACTCTATGCCCTAGTTTGTATATCATAAAAGAATTGATATAAGTTTGAACCATTTTTAGCAGACCATATACTGACATTGTCTATATCCTGAGAAGTAAGAATAATATATTTCTGTTTTTTATTTTGTCCTAGAATGTCTCACTTGTGTAATCCTTTTGTTCAAAGTGTGTGCATTTGTGTCTGTGCGCACACGCACACCCTCTACCCTTTAAACTGGGGCTGAACAATTGAACAGAGGCAAGTCACAGCCAGCACATTCTCTCACACAGAGAGACACAAAGTGATAAACACAAATTAAATTGTCTCAGTGAGGGAATGACTGTTTTGTAGAAACATTCCATGCATGTCCTGTCCTTGCTGAAAACAAGGCAGCCTATTCTTCAATAATTCAGCAGGGTGCATGGTCTAGATCCAAAATACTAATTTTGAACTCACTACCCAATACTACCAACATATTTTTTACACTAAAAAAATAAAAAGTCATGAAAAGTAAGCACCTGTCTGAGCTTCCTAACTGTAAGGAAATTTGCAAAGGGAGGCTGGAAAAAATGTTTTTGCTAGAATGAGTTTATTTATTACAGCTCTATCCTGCCTTTACTGCAAGGAGCTCTGAATAGTGCAAAAGGTTCTCACACTCTCCATTTTACCCTCACAGCAACCTTGTGAGGTAGGTTACGCTGGGAGAGCATGGCGGGTCCGAGGTCACCCAGTGAGCTTCATGGCTCCTAACCCAGTCTTTGCCAACCTTGTGCGCTCCAGATGTTTTAGACAACAATTTCATATTAAATTAATTACCAACAATTTACGTAATGACACATCATATCCTTAAGGTAGGAGCTTTGGAAACTAACTTCCCATCAGAGAAGTCTAGAGCACATTTTAAAATAATGTGGCTTTGGTTGTGGACTACTTCATCATAGTAATAAATCTGTGCTCCTGAAGAGCATTTTCATTTTTCATTCTGATTAGGCAGTTTGGGGGCTATTGATGCAATCTTTACCTATACATGGATTCTCCACCCTCCTTTGTATTTAACTGTCACTTTGATTTGGCTGTTTTATTCAAATACTTTTCCCATTTAAGAATGGCAATTTACTGCATTTGGTGCTCTGACAGTGTTGGGTGATTTCAACTTTGAATTGCTTTTATTCCTATTTGTTTTGCTAGCAAAAAACACTTTGACAGGCGATCCTTTCCCAGTTGTTTTGAAGGAACAAGTCACTATTTATACACATGCATGCATGACACAATTCATGTTTATTTCATACATGGGGACCGATTCAATAGCCCCAAATGAATCGTAAGGAGGCCCTCAATTAAGAAGGGAAAATAAATGGGAAAACCCCGAACATGCGCAGGGTCTCTGCTTAGAATCAATCAGTTTACTCAGACACTGTACTTAGCGGCACCTGTGATTAAGATTTTTCCTTCCTGTACCAGTAATGTGACAAAACAATAATTAATGAAATATGAAACCAAAACTGAATCCCTGCATGTGTGAAAATATTGTTGTTTCTTTCAGTCCTTGTTCCCATCATTACTCCTGAAGGTGGGAGACAGGTAATAATGTGGGTGAGACAGATGAATTTGCCATAACTAGCTTCCTCCAGTGCTCACTGTAATTGCTTTAATTAAAAATGTCACGAGCATGCATCTGTTTTACAGCTCACGCTTCTAGATACCATGGCATGTATTTCTAAAACAGTAACATGGGGAAAGGAGGAAGGAGTCAAAACGACACTGAAAAGCCAACAATACTCCCACACCCATTTCAGTGACCTTTGTTCTCAAGCCTGCGCTGGTGTGCACACATTTGTGGCCAAGATTTACAATAAAGTGGAAGAGGCTGGCAAGCTCTGGTTTAGAAACACTGCACCCATATGAGAAGGTGTGTATCCCATCAGGGAACAATTCTTGCTGAGTCACTGGCACAAGTGGCTTGCTATCTCATCCCAATTGTCCTCTAATAACATGGAACACTCTTCCATCAAATTTCAAGGAAATAAACAACTACCTGACTTTCAGAAGACATCTGAAGGCTGTATAGGGAAGTTTTTTTTTAATGTTTGATGTTTTACTGTTGTTTTATTATTTGTTGGAAGCCGCTCAGAGTGGCTCGGGCAATCCAGTCAGATGGGCAGCATGTAAATAAATTATTATTATTATTATTATTATTATTATTAAGCAAAGGAGAGAATGGCTGAACTGAATTTTAATTCCTTATGCACTAAACTCCTCAAATGGCAGGCCTAGCTCATAAAAGGAGTTACATGTTCCTTATGTGGCGATAACAATGTTTAAATTTATTAACCACTTGATAAATAAGGTTTCCAGGTGAGTAACATTTAACAACAAGGGGGGAGGGAGAGAGTAATGTAAAACAGTAACACTATCTAATTGATTAGTTAACAATTAACTAATTGATTACTTAACCAAGGTCAGCTGGAATGCACTGTGCACATAGGGAGAAGTAACAGCCAGATCCTAAATGTTGTTAGTTAAACCTCAATCCCGCTAAGGCCAAACCAACTCCCTGTTGGTAAGCAGACCATATAACACCAGACCATATAGCACCAGTCTTGAAAGACATACACTAGCTCCCAGTACGTTTCCGAGCACAATTCAAAGTGTTGGTGCTGACCTTTAAAGCCCTAAACGGCCTCGGTCCAGTATACCTGAAGGACCGTCTCCACCTCCATCGTTCTGCCCGGACATTGAGGTCCAGCGCCGACAGCCTTCTGGTGGTTCCCTCGCTACAAGAAGCCAAGTTACAGGGAACCAGGCAGAGGGCCTTCTCAGTAGTGGCACCCACCCTGTGGAACACCCTCCCATCAGATGTCAAAGAGAAAAATAACTACCAAACTTTTAGAAGACATCTGAAGGCAGCCCTGTTTAGGGAAGCTTTTAATGTTTAATAGGTTATTGTATTTTAGTGTTTTGTTGGAAGCAGCCCAGAGTGGCTGGGGAAACCCAGCCAGATGGGCGCGGAATAAATAATAAATTATTATTATAAAGTATTATTCTTTGCCTTCAGAGGGTGCCAGGGAACTACGCACCAACAGAAGCCGAATCGTAAAGCAGGAGAGATCACCCACTTTCCCCATGATATACAGTATATAAACAAAGCATTTTATTTTTTTTACTTCTGCCCATTATGTAGGAAACAGAAGCATGGAGAGCTGAAATCAAGGGGTGAATGAATAAAATAAAATATTGTTGACGTGGTTGATGGACTCATCTAAAAAATGTTTAGGAATTCCTACCACTCTTAGCACCAGAAAGGATCATATCTGCAGCTTGACCAGATCTAGGCCTACTCAGAAAAGTGTCCTGTTGATTCCAATGTGACTTACTCTCAGGTGACTAAGCATAGGGATGCTGGTGTAGTCACAAAATGCAGTTAGAAATGTGGGTTTTCTGCTTAAGCAAAGGAACATATTCCAGTTGTGGGGGGAGGGTGTTGATGAGATGGAGTAGAAATAAAGCTCATTACAGAATATTTTTCCTAACTTGCTGCATTGGTAGGAAAAGCCTCAAGGAAAGCCTCCAAACCATTTTATATTTTACTCCTTACCCTGAAAGAACAACTGTTACACAGCACAGATCTGCACTGAGAACAAACATGCTTATTCAATGTGTGAAAAGCTTACTCCCCACAGGAAACCAATAGGATGTGTTGCATAATGAAGCTGTTTATTTGCGGGCGGAGACTTTAAGGTAACTCTCACTGGAAAGATGAAAAGCAAATGCAGTCTCACCACTGGGCAGCACTCTACAGTGACTGGGGGGGGGGGTGCAGCCAGACAAGCATTATTTGAACTAGAACGAGACTGTCTAATGAAATGGTCTTTGGCAAAATAATAGTTTGTGAGCCAGGCCTATGATTAGAGTGGCTAGATGCAAAAGAGGAAGGCCTCCTGTATCCCTAAGAGATATGCAGAAGAGGGTTAATGGTGTGAAACGCCACAATGGCAAGGCATATGGCTAGATGAATTTATTGATATCTGTGAAATAATATAGAACGGTCACATGTGCCAATGCACCCCAACACATTGACAAATACATAATCACCAAACGAGAAAAGACATGAACTAGGGACCTCCTGGATTCCGGCTCAAACTCAGATTACCCACTAAAATACACCAGCTCTAAGCTGTTTTCAGACCTATTAGGACTCTTCCGAAGCTCATCCATATTTTTGTATAAAATATAGGGAGGCAGATCTAATACATATCAGCAAACTACCTAGAGTCTTCCAGAGAGCACCAGTTCATGGCTATGGCAAGAAGTCATTGTGTGTCCCCCTCCCCACATGTAATACTAATAGTTACAAGACAAGTTCACATACCTTCAGGAACAGAAGTAGCTTGCGGGAATTATTCCCATGTCTGCACAAGTAAAATGAAAAATCAGGCATAAAATAAATGAGTCCTTTGGGAACTCTGCTCATGACCTTGTAGGTGCTAGCTGAAAGTTTCCTCTCCTCTTCTCAGCTAACATTCCTGAATGCTAACTATTTGAGCTTCGGCCTCGTCTACATTTTCTACAAAGATCCTGGCTGCTAATGCAATTGGAGGATCACTGGTTGAAAGTCCAAAGATGTTGTAAAAACTTGTTCTGTGTTATTGTAGAAGAGGCCCTTCATCACACAGGGTGCTGTTCTCTGAAATGCAGATGATGCTCTGCAAGACTACATCTTGCAACTCTTTGGCAAAGATGAACTACCAGAGCTGCAGGTAACTCGAGTCTTCCCAAGTAAAGACCAAAATAAAGGTTTGAAGCCTTGTACCCAGATGTATGGGAACAGGAAATGGTAACTAACTTGTGAAGCAGGGAAACCCTTGTGATCTGTATTATTTTATATACCCCAGGGCCAAATCCTGGCATTGCTAACAGGTTGTGGGGATGGGCTTGAGTGAGCACTAGTCCAAGTTTAACCCACTCCTAATACACTGGTGGATGTTCCTGTTCATGAAGCATGAGGGGTATATGGAATCTGACCTTCCTCTGAGTTTTAACTGGTCTCTAGCTTAGTTCTTTTATTTGCCAGGCAGACCAGCCCTAGGCATCCTATATATTTCTCCATCAGAACTCACTTGGCTCCTGCTCCCTCTACCTAACCTTGCTTGGCTCTGCAGTAAATGCCTGCCTTCTGTGGTCCTTATTGCGTCCCTGAAATATGGATGACCTCCCCAGCCAAGGATTCCTCTTCTCCCAAGGCCACATCCCTCATGATCCTTGTTTCGCACCCTCCTTGAGTGTTTTTGGCTGACTGGAATGCATCTCTGAACTTACTGCTTAGAAGCCATCTATCAGCAACAACTTTGATAACACTTCTTGCTTGGCTGGAGGGAGGACAGAGAGGAGTGTGTGTAGAAAGTAGCTTACTGTACAGTGATAAAAATTACATTCATTGCTCTGTTCATTTTTGCTTCTGGCCCTGCAAACCACTTTAGCCAACCCTCATCTAAAGTAAATGGTACAGAGCACCCCAATATAAAACATAACCTTCCTCTCCATGCCATGCAAAAACACTGGACTGACTGACAAGTACCGTACTTTCTGCTTTGGAAAGATCCTAGAAAATATTGTTAATAGATACTAACTAAATTCAGTGGATAAAAATCTGGAGGTGCTAACATATAATTTATCAAGCAAGCAAGCAAACCAAGTAACCCAAATGCACTTTGCTTTGAAAGTACCATATTTTTCCGTGTATAAGACGAAGTTTTTTTCCTAAAAAATAATGTACAAAATTTGAGGGAGTCTTATACACGGATAGATCTCTCCCCCCCCCCATTTTCTTAAATCAGAGTCCACCAAAATAGGGGGTGTCTTATACATGGGGATGTCTTATAGAAGGGAAAATATGGTACTTCAACTACAAAATATTAAGTTTTCTAAGAGACTGCAGACTAAATACATTCAGTTAAACATGGAGGCAGAGCAATCATATGCATGCCTATTTGGAAGCAAGTCCTGCTGAATTCAATGATACTTAATCCTGAGTAAGTGTGCTTAGGACTCTTGTCTTTAGAGTAGAATCTTATGCTAAACACATGGATGGAGAGCTTTAAAGATACAGATAAAAGTACTGGTGTACACTTCTGGTGCAGAGGAGTCTATAAAGGTGCATTGCTATAGTTGGAACTTAGCTGGTATCCTAAGGTTCCCTCACACCTCCATCACACTCTCAGCTTGATGTTAGGTCAGTAAAAGAGATGGCTTAGGTTAAAAGACTCTCACTGAACTAAGTAGAGAGCAAAAAATCGCTGTCTCCGCTTTCCTCCCAGTTGACCTACAGAGCCACAAAAGAACACATGATTTCAAGTAACAGCCAGTAACAGTTCATCTACATCTAAGCCCTTAGAATTCTCCCAGGCACCAAGCACAGGACTGCCAGAATGCTTTGCACAGCACTTTCCAATGATAGCGGCAAAGCCCCTTTCAGCAAGCCCTGACTTTACCTGCCCCATAGGCCAAATGGGGGTTTCCCGCCCCTGACTTGGATGATAAGGCTATGATCATCCTTACCTTATGCTGTGCACAATGGGGAACTTTGTTAATGGGAGCTATGGCAAAAGGGCACTTTGCATGAAGGAATACTGCATACACAGAAGAGATGCAGAGCAGCATCTTGCTAACAACATTGGCCTTTTATTCGGAGGGCTCCAAACATACACACAACCATTCCCAGTTCCTGAACTTTGTCTCTGTGAAAACCACATCAGTAGACTTCAGGATGGGATTCTAACCCCTCTCTACAGGGATCCCTGGAAAAGCTCTGGTGCTTGGTTCCTGGTTGCCTGCACCAGCACTGCAGAAGCAAAAGTAAGAGGCCTTTATAAGACCAAAATCACAAAGCCATTGAATATTATTGCAAAGGGTCTGAAACTACTGTACAAATCAGAAGGTGCACACCAAGTTTATAAAAATAAACTTGCATGTATCATCTTAAAGTTAATGATTTCATTAACTGGATGTCATGCGAAACACACCATTAACAACCATGTCTATGTTTGTTTATAACATAGTAGAAATGATAGTTTTCACTGAGCTTGCAGTGCACCCAGGGGCAGGGGGCTGGTTTTATCAGGACTGGCACAGCAAGACTAAATCACCTCTGCCTTAGCACTATGAGCCCAGTGAAAATTGTGCTTTACCATGGTTGCTTTTTATTCTAAACAAGACACAGACATGGTTGCTAATGGCATGCTTAGCATGACAACTTTTTTTTGGCCTTGAGCCATTACTCACACCTTACTTTTCCCTGTTCAGAGTCTTAAAGAACACATGGAGGTATTTTAAACATGCCATTTTCTAAATGTCTCAGGTGAAAGTACAGCTTTGCACTTAGCATATAAAAGCTGCTTGTTTTCACCAGAATGCTAGTATACTTCTTACATGTCACAGAATACCCAAAGATAACACATGGTGCTTGGTGTCTTCCAGCTGATGCCAGTTAGTTATGCAAACAAAGCTATTCTGGGACTGAATGTTGGTCTCTATAGGTTTCGACATCCCCATAGCAAGTAACTTCTGGCTGGAAAGCTTTTCACCCTGCCCAAACATGGTTCGCCATCTGGCTCCTCTAGAAAGTTTCTAGGTACATCAGGTACATGACTGCAGGAGCCATGAATAGTCACATCAGGTGTTACTAGTGGGCAAGAAGAGTCCTGATACAGAAAGGGTTTGTCACAGGAATAAAGCAATGCATAGTGTGGTCCTCAAGACATGCCAGAGTATTTCTTGAAGAGCTCTGCTCCATAAAAAAAGAGTATCTCACAGGTGCTGGAGGAGACTCTTGAGAGTCCCATGGACTGCAAGAAGATCAAACGTATCCATTCTTAAGGAAATCAGCCCTGAGTGCTCCCTGGAAGGACAGATCGTGAAGCTGAGGCTCCAATACTTTGGCCACCTCATGAGAAGAGAAGACTCCCTGGAAAAGCCCCTGATGCTGGGAAAGATGGAGGGCACAAGGAGAAGAGGACGACAGAGGACGAGATGGTTGGGCAGTGTTCTCGAAGTTACAAACATGAGTCTGACCAAACTGGGAGGCAGTGGAAGACAGGAGTGCCTGGCGTGCTCTGGTCCATGGGGTCACGAAGAGTCGGACACGACTAAACGACTAAACAACAACAACATCTCACAGGTGCATTTGGCTACCTGTATTTCTACCTCTTTCTGGACACTCAGTTGCACAGATCTTAAGGTTAAAGTATGCATAGAGCATCTCACATTCCCTTTAAAGGGGGTTGAAGGAGCAAGCACACATTTAAAAAAAACAAAAAAAATCCCTGTATTTGCTTCAGGAATGCACACATTCCCACTGGTGTAATGTTAAAACAAGAAGCAGCACAACCCGTGATATGCTGCAACCCCTGGGCAAGATCGCTTAATGAACACAGTTCATGTCAGGTGATAAATCAGATGCCCTTTATCTTGTGTGTCACAGCTGCATACACTGCAATACTGACAGCAACAGCAACTATAACCAACATTTTTACTGACAGGTGATAAATCAGGTGCCCTTTAACTCATGTGTATCAGTTGCAAATTTAGTTAATTAGAAATTCATGCTCACTTCTTTTTATGTATTATTTCCCAGAAGGTTTACCATGAGCTGTCATATTTGACTACTCCTCAGGATTAAGGTTCTCAGATGTTTAGTACACCCATAAGAAAGTACAGCACTTCACTAGAGAGCACTAAGTCCTTGGATGTTTTGCAAACTAGAGAAGCTATTCTAAGAAGAGAGAGGATCAGCTGCCATTCTGCAGTAGATGAGGGTTACTGAAATGTTTCACAGATATCTGGCAGGGGATTTGCAGCTCTGCTGCAAATAGCAATGCACACATGGATATTACATCCGCAAGAGTCTATGGTATCTAATTGGTACAGGGATGGAAAAGCTCCACCTAAACTAGTCATTGCTTTAAAGCAGGGATGGGGAGCCTGATGCCCCCCAGATGTTGTTGGACTACAACTCCCATCATCCAGTACAAGTGGCCATGCTGCCTGAGGCTCATGGGAGTTAGGAGTGCAACAGATTCTGGAGGGCTATAGGTTCCCCAGCCCTACTTTAAAATAAACTGAGCTTAGATATGGCCCAACAAAATTGGGACTTGGGATCTAACTTAGGACCTACCCATTTACCTGGGTAGACATGTATAGGATTGTGCTGTTAGCCTTATAATTAGACATGCCTAGTTTCCTTTAGTGAGCAATAACTACCTTTAAGGTTACTAGGTACAGGTCTAAACCCACTGCATTCAATTCCCCCTTTTCTGTGAATACAGACTCTCATTAAAGGTCATGCATTCAGTAGCATTTTAAAAAATAAACTTGCACATTTCTTCTTTCATCACCAAATATCCTCAGTAATTGCTGATTCTACCTCTTCACTGTGTTAAGTCAAATCAAATTAAATTCTAGTTCACAAACTACCATCGTGAACCGTTGTGGCAGCTTTAAAATCAGGTTTTTTCCCAAGAAAGAAAAATCTAGGCAGCAAGATGCCAATGATGCTGAATCGCAACTATTTTTCAGAAGGCAAATGTATATATGCCATCATCATAAAAATAATTTTGGTGAGCCAAGATTAGGGAAGGCTGTGGGCTATTTTGGAGGGTCTTTCTGAAATGAAATGAATGTCAGTGCTTTGACAGATGAAATGCAGAATATCTGTAAAAATAGGCTTGTTGAAGGTGTCTAAATTAACTGTATGCACTCAGGAAATGATTGAGCACTTGAAAGAAAAGGGGGGGACTTTATTTGTGAAAAGGCATATTAAAATTTAGCAGGTGTAATAAATATCACGAAACAAGAGAAACAATTAATGTAACGTGAGAGACAAGGAGACAGGTGGCAAAACAGAGAGAAGGTTAAAATTATTTAATTAAACATTTTGGCTTGTGTCAAAACACAGCTAGATTTCCATCGGGGGAATAGGAATTAAACAATAGTTCTAAGAATACTGTGGGTGGCGAGAGCATGACACGCTATAAAAGGGCAAAAGAGGTTTTAAAACACAGGTAAAATAGTAATCACTTTTGTCCAGTCAGTTTATCCAAAAATACTGCTTCTAGTGACCCAGGTATTTCTACTGGAAATATTACTGTGTCTGAAAGGTTGTGACTATTTAAATTAAAATGTCTTTCCACAAGTGACATGTGACATACAGTCATCCACAAAAGCAATGCATGCGAAGGCTGTGTACAGCCCAGTGTTACAGTGCACACATGTACACAATTGTGTAACATGTGATTTTACATTGGATTTTTTTTCTTAATGCGTTACCCTTGGATTGGGACAATCTGAATTAAATGAGCAGGGAGTGCAGGCTACTGCTTGCATGTGGACTATGCAAAAAACATGCATACATGAAGTGCATCAAATCCACTTTAAACCGCTGTGTGTACACATCAATACTAGGAATTTTCTCAACAAAGGCTACAACCATTCTTAAGTCACTCAAATTGTAAAACATATAGGTTTTACATAGTTACTTATAATCAAAGCTTCCTCTTTTGGTTAAAAATAACAATCTTCCACACAGAACTAATTGCAGAAAGATACCAGAGTTATCTCCAATGCCAAGTACGTCCTTACTTTTCTCCCTTGATACATTTCAATAATTAATTATGGATACATTTTCCACCATCGGTTGTTTTGTTTCCATGATGGTAGAAATCAATTGCCAGTAACCTCAACTGATTAAAATGTAATATGTCCAAGCTTAGTTTCCACTGTTGCTCATGACAACATGCAGTGATCTAGGGGTCCCCCCCTTTTCTCCGAAAGCTGTTCTCTTACTTAAACAGATGTCAAGCCACGATGTGTCCCCACAGCAGGTCAATGTTGTAGATCTCAATGCTATAAATGTCACCAAAATTAACTGGAACTTCTAATAGGTCACTCAATGAGCTTTACAATGCACAGAGGGCAAAATCAGACTGTCTAGGCACTTGTGATTAATGACACCAAAAATTACCAAGTACATAGAGTTTGTGAGTTAGGCTGGATAAAAAAAGAGCCTTCATGAATCATGCATACAGATATCTTGTCTTGCCCTGGGGAAAGCATAGTTGGATACAGAAGATTTTAAAACATTCCTATTATTAAATATTATAAAAGTTGAAATTTGAAAGAGAGAATGGAGAAGAGAGAGAGAGAATGGAGGAGAAAGAAAGAAAGAAAGAAAGAAAGAAAGAAAGAAAGAAAGAAAGAAAGGTCTTCTACCAGCAGGATGCAGTGATGACAAATTTCTGGCCCGAAACCCCAACCTATCAGAAAAGACCTTTGACAATATTATGACATTTTCCCAATACTGGAATCATTCTTTCTAATAGCAAACTCAGGTGATGAACACCAATAGAAATGGAGCCAAAACCAGGTCCACTGAGAAAAATGACCATTATTTCCCTCGTTTTACTTCAAACTCCAATCCGTTGTTGGACTCCAATCCCAGCTATACCTGACCACTGGTCATACTGGCTGGAGCTAATGGAGGTTCAAGTCCAACAGCAACAGAAGGGCCACAGGTTCCCCAGTCCTGATATACAGTAAGTAAAATTCATAACAACAGGCTGGGAATAGCAGTAGGTTGTTTTGGGCTAGCTAAGAGTGATGTGTACTTGTCGTGAGAACTTATGCTGCCCATCCACTTACCATCAAGATCCACAAACTCCCTTAAGTTACTTGGAGATTAATTTAAAGAGCAATATTGGCTATGACTCCCTTCATGGATCACTGCCTTGTCATGGCAAAGGGGCTTGAATAACTCCAAGAAGCTATGAGTTATGCTGTGCAGGGCCACCCAAGACAGACAGGTCATAGCCGAGAGTTTAGACTAAATGTGATCCACCTGGAGAAGGAACTGACAACCCCTCCAGTATTTTGCCAAGAAAGCTCCATGAACATAAAAAAGGAGAAGCTTTGAGAAGAAAGTGAGAGTTTCTAAGGCATGCTCTGGTTCATGGGGTCACGGAGAGTCAAACATGACCAAGAGAACTAAACAACAACAATTGGCTATGAGCATTTTAACAGGAGCATATGCACACATGCACCTCCCATGACTTATTAAAATCTGATTACAGATTTCTCAAACTTCATTTTAAAAATATAGATTTTTGCCCCACCCTGCTAAAGACTTTGATAATTGGCAAGAGTTTGGCCAAGAGAAATACACTGACTTATCAAGTGGAGTACCAGAGCAAAATAAACAACAGAAAATACTATGGCTTGCCCTATATAAGTCATAAAAGACACACCTTTCCTCTGCTGATTAAGAAACAAGAAATGCATGTTGCCCATACATGTAGTGAACTACATAGACATTGATGTGTGGTCCTGTGCACATATAATTGTAAAATCATTGCCCAGTTTCTTCCTTAGCCTACAATTGCTTCAAGTCTGTTCTGAACATATTTTATCACACATTATATCTGTCCCTGGTGGCTTCATGATACATCTGCCTTCAGCTACTATAAAGCTAACCACCATGGATGGAACTCTAATGCAGTCAGTGCCAAAGGAATACTTAAGGCAAGGCGAATCTCCAAGTATGTATTATTGTATTTAAAAAGATACATGTACATTCGTGATACATAAAAGTATGTGCATGGTGTATTCACAATTCTGTACTCTCACATGATACATAATCAGAAGCTGTTGCTCTATTGTGAGTGGCAGATACACAGAAACAGCATGTCTACTACCCTCAGTTATTCACTGAGCAAAATAATATTCGCTAAGCAAAATAATAGTAACACCCAAGGAAACAGGAATAGTCCCCATAGGGAAAACAGCAGCCACCAAATTCAACTCATTAGGAATGGTAGAACTTCATTTCATCTGAGTTTATCAAAAGGCCACAAACCTGACTGCCTTCAAAACACAGTGAGAAAGTAAGTACCCATGAATTTTCATGGAGCGCACCAACAGCACAGTTGAATTACTTCCGACTTTGGTAATGTGCAAAAAGACAACAGCGCCTTTTGATGCATGGCAGAAGTTCAAACTCTGATATGATCTAAACTCCAACCATTCTGAACCTCTGCTACAGAAGCCGAGACTAAACCACTGGGAAGTGCATTAGAAACTCTTTAACATCTCTCCTCATTATTCAGGCTAAACAGTGAAAAACGTAGGATTTTTCTCAGATATCTTAATGGCAAACCTACATAGTGTCTTGCAGTGCACTGCAAAAGGAATCCCAGTGTGAATTCCAGTAGTCAGTCTGGTTGTACCAGTGTTAAACTAGAAATTGGTGACCAACACAACAGCGGCAATAGGAACACAGACGTGAATCTCACAGACAAGTATTCCAGTACAACACAATTTCAGTTCAATCAAAACACAAGCTGGCTCCTCATCTAAAAGGGAAAGAAGAACATTCCACTTCAGCTCTGAACAACAGCCTTCCTTTAAGAGCAGATTAGACTGTAATCTCTTCCATGCCGTGTTCCAGCTGTGCAACATCCTCTGCCTCAAGGCTCAATATTCACATCTACCTAAGATGCAATCAAGACAATCTTCATTTTTCCATAAGGCAAAGCAGTGGCATCAGCATACATGGCAACTGCAACACTTGACCCAGATAACAGAACTAAGTTGTAATAACAGAAATCTGAAGTGGAAAACACTTGAGTATATGAGTAAATTCTTTCAGAGACTTTTGGTGTTTTTTTTACCTACAGTGAAACAATGAAATGCACTGATCAGGCATGGTTTCAAAATTGCAAAATGGCAGTAACAAATGAAGATATGTGATAATGTATCATGTCAGAAAGAGAAAGCTGACTTTCCATTCCTCCTCTATGCTTTAGTAGGCCACCTTCAAGGAAGAGGAAGCAGTTGTTGCCCTGAACCCGCTCAGACCAGGGTCTTCCTAGGCTAGGCAGGCTTGTAGCAATGGTGGCAGAACCCTCTGTGAGGCTTTTTCATGAAGGTAAAATAAACAAAAACACAGCAAGTGCCGCTGCCTCAAGTCCACATAGCATTTCCCCCTTTAACCTTTTTTAATAATAATAAAAAACCCAGACAAACAAAAAGCTACGTATACTGTGCTAAGTACAGCTATCTGCATAGCCACCTCAGGGTCCTTCCCCTAATAATATACAATTACAAAAGTTGATTCAGCCTTGACAGACAGCACATCTGAACTCAGCCAGGATTAGCCAAGTGCAACAAAACCCTGAATCTACTGCAGTCAATACAGAACAAGCACTATGTGGGATGCGTGGTCTCTATAACATCCAATCAGCTCAAAATGCAAATTTTCAGGCGTTTCATTTGGGGCTGAAACAAAGAAAGATCCCATTAAAAGCAGGAGAAGGGGCTCTCAGGCTCCCCCAGAAGATCATTCTGGTGGCTGTTTACTCTCTTTCAACCACTTCAAACCCCAATGCACAGTAGCATCACTAAACACTCTCCTGAGGGTTACATAATTGCAGTAATTATGCCAAGTATGATATTAAATAACACGATATTACCATCCCACTGGGAGACAATTCACACTTAACACAGCACTGCAGGTACATTAGTCCTTGACCACTCTTTGCTGTGAGAAACATGGTAGGTTGTACCCACACTAAGTTAGTTGCACTTATGCCTCCACTGAAATCAAATGGAACTTAAGTCATGACCAACTTGCCCCATTAATTGCAATGGTGCCCAAGTTCAGTTAACTTAGCCTGGCTCCAACTTGTTGAAGCATGCTTTTTCATAGCGTGGAGAAGCCCATCACATCTCCCCAGTACATGTTTAGTCTGTGTCCAAATGAATCACATATCTCCCATTTATGTGACCAGTGAAATACTGATGTAATGTATGCATTGCATACTTCATTCAAAACAAACTCTTACAGTACAACTGCTTATGTGAAGGAAGTCCCAATTGCTTTCAATAAGACTCACTTTCACATATCAACACCTAGAATTGCAGTCCTAGGTAGCACAATTTCACATATTTTATTTATCGATTCCCTATAAAATGCTTATACTGCTTAATATAATAAAAAATCTAAGCATATAAGTGCATAAGATAATTTTAAAATGCAACAACGAACGATAGTGGAAGTGATAGGAGACTGCAAGGCTTGGCAATCCTATTCTCTGTAGGTTTATTCAGAAGTACCGGTAGTTTCTAATGAGTTCGACAGGACTTACTCCAAAGTAAGAATGCACTGGGTTGCAGCCAACCTCTTGCTGGGATCAATATATTATCCCTCTTTTTTCTCACCACTGCATTTGCACTGCACATTTTAGGGAAAGAGTTGGTCTCTTTCATATACTATCAGTCCAGATTTTCATTGTAAGTTGTACTGAGAAAATAAAATGTTTTCCAAACCCCCATGCAATTGCAAAAAGAGAAGAGCAGTGAGAAACAAATCTGCAAACACGGGCATCTACTTTTAATTTGCTTCATTGGGCAATAAATATGAAGTCCAGCCGTCACTCAAAAGTTTAATTTATCTAGGCAGTTGGCACAATGACAACATTTCAAGCTCCCTCCTGGGAAAGCCTCACTGGAAACTAGAGCTAAAACCTCAAGCCCCAGGCAAGCTAGGGCACTACAGAGATGATGCGTTGTGGGAATGATGCCAGATGTCTCACTTTCTCAGCATTGCCACTGGCAGGTTGACAGAGCAGCGCTGGTGTCACCTCTAGGAAATGGGAAACATCACAAAATCTAGTCCACAGGGAGATGTCTCAGTAACAGAACACAGGCACATCCCATCTAGAGGCAAACTGACATCACCGAGCAACATTCCAATACCTGTAAAGCAAAACAGAAAAAAAGGGGAAGGGGGAAGCTGACCTTCAGCGAATAGCAAACTGCATTATTAGAGCAGAAGGGGAAAGGGTTAACAGCCTTATCTTAGGCCACCAGAAAACAAAAATACACAATACCCAGGTTTCCTGCTTTCTAATCCAGTGCCCTATTTATACCACTCTTTTCACAATGCCAATGACAGCTTTTTCCTGGCTAAAGGCATACTTCCTGCTTCTTGAATAGTGATTTCTCACGTTCCGCTCATTTATGATACCTTCTACATTTTTCCCTTCAAACTATTGGATAGTCTTTTAGCCATATTATATGTTATTTAAGCTGCAAAGAAAGGGGAGGAAACTAAATAGCTGAAAACAATGGAAAATCAGAAAGCTTCAGCCCTTTGTCAGAATACCCACATATTTATGTATGCCTAATAAAAGCAATCAGCCCTGAGTGCTCACTGGAAGGACAGCTCCTGAAGCTGAGGCTCCAATACTTTGGCCACCTCATGAGAAGAGAAGACTCCCTGGAAAAGACCCTGATGTTGGGAAAGATGGAGGGCACAAGGAGAAGGGGACGACAGAGGACGAGATGGTTGGACAGTGTTCTCAAAGCTACGAACATGAGTTTGACCAAGCTGCGGGGGGCAGTGGAAGACAGGAGTACCTGGCGTGCTCTGGTCCATGGGGTCACAAAGAGTCGGAAACGACTAAATGACTAAACAACAACAATAAAAGCAATGACATTTTACTCACTGGCAAATTATAGATCAGTCTTTCAGAATGAAAAGATTCCTAATAAACAAATACATAAAACTTGCCTATTCTGCAAAGTCTGAGAGCTTCAGAAGTCACAATCTGTAGTCAAACAATACAGTCAGTTACATAGTCTACTACAAGTCTCACCAGTAATGGCATCTTTGCTATTTTGGATCCTGATCTGCAATGTTAATCCTTCCACCTAGGGTTTCCCAAAGTGGTCACTATTAACCCCTGGGGGTTGGTGGGACTATGCAGTGGGTAGATAAATACCTGGGGGTTAAAAAAGGCCCAGGGGGCAGAAAAGAAATTTATGAGGAACGATAATCCTCAGAAATAAACAGCATGGGTGTGTACCCCCCTTACAATTTGGGGCGGAAATGAAAAATCTAAATAGTGTATTTAACAAACCACATCTTGCTTAAGCTGGATATTACACCCTCTTCCTTAAGCACATTTATATAATTGGACTTGCTTCTGGGAACACATGGTTAGGGTTGTGCCATGAATACACTTAGGATTGCTCCATTAATTTATTTTCCTATATTTTTATTCAGGGCTTTTTGGGGGAATTCCTGCACCTATTTTTCTAGGAAAAAAACCACTGGTTTTTATTTATTATAAAAAGAAAGGAGCCAGGTGATTTTGACACACAGAGAGGATCCGGTAGAAAATAGAAGAATAAATAAGCTATTCTTCCTATATCTTGCATGGTCCTGAGGAAGCTATAGCTGCATGGCATTTGAGGCTGGGAAAGAATTCCACCTTTGCCTGCATCAAAATTTGCAGTACTAGGGTGTTTCCCATACCTATACCTTGAATACAGACACATGAATGAATTCTTTTGCAAAGACCTTCTTCCATCATATGCCAAACCTTGAAGCTCATTTCATTCTAAGCTGAGAATCTTAAGAATGGGGGGAAACATCCATAAAGGATATTAAGCATTCAGAATATTAGATATGAAGTGCTGCCTCCTACTGTGGCCAGGCCATTTGTCTATCTAGCCAATAATTTCTATTGAAACTCAGCCAACATTTTCCAAGGAGTGGAGGGGGATTCTGAGATTTCTTTTTTCTCCCCACCCCCCTTAGATAAAGCAGCAGTTTTCCAAATATTTGCCACTGGGGTTTTTTTGTTTTTTGTTTTTGCAGGTGCAAAATGCACACACAATGCTCTGGAATGATGTTAGGCTCGGGGCATGGTTGAGGATGCAAAATGATTGCTGTTGTTGCTAATTGCTGTGGCAGCAAAATAAAGACACACGTACACACACACACACACACACACTTTAGGGGAAAAGAAAGAAGCTGTACCACTGCCATTGGTGATGGTGAGCCTCCCCCCTCCAAAAAAACTGTTGGGATAATTTCTCCCCTCTGCAAACTAATTCAGTGAAATGGTCGTTCCAATTTCTCTGCTCACAAATTGGGTGGAGAATTTTGCCTTTCCCATGCCTTACTTTCCACTCTGCCTTGGGACAGCTTTCTGGGGTCCGAACAGAAGTTCCTCTCTGTTCCGCCACCCAAAATCCTTTAAGCGTAGATGCCAGGGTTTGAACATGAAGTCTTAAACATGCAAATCACGTGGCCTATTGCTAAGCTATTGTTAGACCTCACTGCACAATAAGGTCTGCTACAGAAACCTTTGTTGGCACCCTCAAAACTCTCCCCCTGCATGAACTTAAGACCTCCTGCTGGGGTGTGCTTAAGCGATTTACGTTAAACCTGTATTTCAAACACTCTACGCCGTTCACTTTTATAACGCTTCAGCATATGCCAACGCTAGCAGAGTTAATAGTAACAGACTAATTTTAAACCCTATGATTACTGGGGCTGATTTATATAGTAGCTTCACTTCACAATACTGTGAATCATGCCATGTGGTAATTGCCAAGTCCAATTTTAGTTCTGTCATACTGAAGCCTTGGTTTTTATGCCTCAGCTGCTGCCTCCTCTATTCTACAGAGCTAAGTTGATAATGCAGTGGGTTTCTGCAGCTTAATATCAAAATATTATGATACCCAGTGTCAGAGCCTTGCAAGTTATGAGTCATCTGTGAACTAAACACTTTATAAAATAAGACACATGATTGAAAAGCTATTTAATGTTTCAGTTTGCTTTCCCTGTAGATGGCACACTTTAAAAATTTTAATTTAGCACTTAAGTAATGTACAGAACTGATTTGCTTAACAGTGCCGCAATACAGTCACACAGATTCATCAAGGCTGTGCCGCAAAAGGTATGGAATCAACAAGGTTGTTAAAACAAAATATTTCAGGTCTCTTGTAAGAGGCAGGTACAAGCTAATTGTCAAAAAGCAAATTATTCAGTCTTTCGCAGATTTATAAGATTTTAAGGTAGCTTAGCATGATTCATGGAAAATAATTAAAAATATTCCCCCTTCATGTATGCTTTTGCATAAATAGGTCTACAGCCATGAAAAAGTAATGGAGGCCTTGCTAAAAAAAGAAATAGGTTGTTGAGATGCACTGCAAGACTTATTCCACCCAGTGCACCATGGGTTCAGCAGAAGCTGTGGGCCCTTTGGTTGCCCTTATCTTTCTTTTGAGGAGAGAGTCTCCCTCCTGAGTTGCTGTGTTGTCCCCATTCAGGAACCTTCTGCGCTCCTTCTCCTTTCACAAACAAAAGGAGGGCCAGCTTCACACATGAGATTAAGTTTCCTTCTGCCCATCAACTTTTGTGTGGGAAGGAGAACTAAAGTCAACAGATGAAATGATGGATGACAGAGGAGAGATGTACGGTAATACAAGCCTGTGTCTTCTTTTGCAGATTTTCCATTAGTTAAAATGGCTGGCTTGATTCTAATATTAGTATTCTTTCTAATATTTTGTTTATAATGTTGTATTTTAAATGGCTGGAACCTATCCTGGAACCTTAGAGTGAAGGGTGGGTAATTAATGAGTACAATACTAATAATATCAACAACATTTGCCCCATTGTGTACCACAGCTGAAACCCTTGCCTAGGACCAAAACCATGAATTATAGTTCTCCTGCACCATATTCATGTTTGGGGCAGCTAGATGGATACAAAACAATCTCCAGAAAGCAACACAAGAGAGGCTTATTAGATTATGCATTACAGTTGTTTGCATTCCTATGGTGGCTCACACTACATACATTTCGGTAATGAAGCCAAATGCATGCCTGCGTGGGTTCTTGTTTCATTTTTTAACATATCAACATCAGTTTCCTACTTCACTGCTCATGGTTACAAATAATGTATGGGGAAAGAAATCTAGGCTATTTGTTTATTTTACTTGATAAGCAACTTTAAAGATATACTTTTAGAGGCATCAAATGATGGCTATGAGTTAAAATCAGGCTGAGGCAAAGGAAACAAAGGTTCAAGCATCCATGCGGTTTGCTTTGGCTTTGGGGAAGGAATTACTGCCTGTGTATGAGTCATGCTTTGAGCACTGAGTTGGTGCCTGCATCAAAGTTTGGCCAGATTTTAGGAGTCTGGAGTTTGGAGCGATGCAGCAGTCTTGTGACCTTTGTACTTGCAGACAATTTACATCTCCTGGCTGCAGGTGCAGTAGAGACACAGCTGCTACAATTGTTTTAACTCTTTTTAATCTGTGTGGGGTCTGTTGTTGTTTGGTTTTATTGAGGGGAGAGGAGATGTGTCTGGGGGGAGAGCAGGGGTGCTCAGTCACAGTGGTTCAGGAACTGGGGGGGTCAGGTAGTTAGTGACTGTGCCATGTGCAATTCCTCTAACCTGGGGAATTGTGGTTGTCCTATCAGGCAGCCCTTTGGGTCTGCAGTTGCTGTTGCTGAATGCCAGGTGGACTCTGAGTAAGACCTCCCTCATCCATTATCCGATTATGGAGGAGGAAGGCAATCTGGTCTATATCACTGAGACCTGGGTGGGTGAGCAGGTGAAGTTGGTCTCCTCCTGCTGTGTCAACCTGGGTACTCAGTGCAGCATCAGGAAAACCTGAAGGTAGGAGAAAGGGAGTTGCTGTGGTCTATAGAATTTTTCTTTCTCTCTGTTTCTGGAATGCTCTCCCTAGGAAGGCTCACCTGGAGCCTTCATTGCATATATTTAGGCACCAAGCAAAAACATTCCTTTTGAACCTTTGGCTAAATAAACAATCTATGGCCTTTTAAACTGTATTTGCGGGGTATTTTTGTTTGTTTGCTTGTTATTATGGTATGTATTTTTGTGTTTTTATATTGTAAACCACCCTGTGATCTTTGGATGAAGGGTGATATAGAAATTTAGTAAATAATAATGCTAATGATTTTAACACACACCCCCCCCAAAAAAGCAGAGTGCCTGAACCATTCATTTATCAGAATAAAAATGCTATAAAGGGATCAAGTTTAAAAATCAGGTAAAATAGCAGTTTCAGTGGGTGATTTTAAGAAGGAACACAGCACAGGAAGAAAAAAAGTAGAGGCCCCAAGGCTGCTTTTGTTAAGACAGAAATATGTCCAGTCCCAAGCATGGAATTCGAAAACATAAATTAAAATTGTATCCGGCTTGGACTATAAATTAATAGCTACCACAAGGCGATTTAAGAAATGTTTATTAGACCATATGATTGCATGCTTAACAGTTAGCGCAGCCAAATGGGCTTTTTACTCATACTCAGTTCATCTTCTCATGATGCTGGTTCCCCATTAATTTAGCATCAGAAACAAGTCTGAAAATCTTTTGTGCTCAACTTTGTGAGCGACTCATATATGTGGAGTTACTCACAGAAGTGTCTCTCCAAAAGCTATTTGGGCAATTGCACAAATGTACAGCATACGCAGCTGTCAGATAGTAAATATTTGAGGCTCATAAAATTTGCCCACTGCACCATTTCGTGGAAATCTTTGTTTCTCCAAAACTAAAGTGACAAAGAGTCCATGGCAAAATGTAATGATGTGAAGTCCAAACTTGGAAGTTTCTTCCCAGGAGACCACTGCATCCATATATAAAGGGGGTAACAGGAGAAGCAGGAAAGGCTGCAGGCTTCCCTGCAGACATACCTGGTTAATTCTGGGTATGCATGAAAATGTACCTACACCAAGGAGCATATAATGTACCACCTTCCATTGCTCAGTGAGTGGGGAATGTGATGAGGAACAGAGTGTGGAAACCAGAAAGGACAAAAAAAATCCACTTGGCCTCTAGAGATCTGCTTTTAATGTTAATCCTAACCACACTGTCAGTTCCTAGCATTATGTTTGATGGGGTTTTGTATTTGCTCCAGAGAACAAATGAGCTCCGCACTCTAATAATAACAACCCAAAGTGCATTAAAGCAAGATTCACTAGTAGGGAGAATTACAATGCCATTATTTTTCTTGCCTCAGATTATTAATATTAACAAGCAGATATAATGGCTATACTCATTATAAAGGAAACAACACCAGTGACAAAAGTGAATAATAAATATACTCCCAAAGACCATTTCCAGCTCCCCTTCTGCAAGAGAGTATATCTATTTGCAAAGGATTTTAAAAACAGCAATACCAATTCCGAAGACTACCTGTAAAAGATCTCCACAATAACAGTACTGTACAACAGAAAATTCCTCCCAGCAAACTATGCTTAATTCCAAACTGCCTTTTCCATGTTCTAGGAAAGACAAATTATAATGACGGTCTAAAAATAGCATTATTTATAAATTATACAGCAAGAAGTGCTTTAAAAGAACATTCATATTCTGCCTTGAAAAATCACAAAGCTTCTCATCCTTTTTCCAAATTGAAATCATTTTGGCTAGATTCTGATCACAATCACAAACTAAGTAGCTGTTTTATTTCCATATATTATAAAAAGATACTTTGTAATGGGCATGTATTTTTGTATAACTTTGAATAAGTGTGTGTGTGTGTGTGTGTGTGTGTGTGTGTGTGTGTGTGTGTGTAAAATATATATTAAAAAATCACAAACATCCACCTAGTGCAACTTGAATAGAACCTGTAATTCCATTGTGACATAACCTTCCCATTTAAATCCAGTGTTCAGAAAACCTAGAAGTCGAAGCAATCAAGTTTAATCCTAGTTTTCAACACTTGTAAATTCGCATTGCTTTCAGGATAACTGCACCTGATTCTAGCACTAATTAGCAGCTCTTTCTGTCATGGAAAATGTAATACATCAAAGGATAGAAAGCATGGAACACAACAGCAGTAGCCAACTTTTGCTGGAATCCTTTTAGCAAGTGTGTTGTAACTGACTTCAAAGTGGATCATATCACATGTAAACATATTGTACTGAGTCAGACAACATCTAGTCCAAAATCTTTCTGACTGGCACAGGTTCTCCAATAGGCCTTTTCCAGCACCGCTACCCACAATAATTTCAACTGGGAGATGCCAGAGTTTGGAACCTTTTGTAGGCAAAGAACAACCATTTTCCTGATGCTTAAGACTGAAGGAATTTCAATAAGTGAAAAAGCATGAGAATCAATACTGCAAAATCCATCTTTAAAAACAATTTCGACTCGCCTCCAGGAAATTTCCCTTAAAATTATCTTTTGGTGGCAAAGGACCCCCACATGCCTTGCAAAGATAAATCCTTTAAGCTCACCATTATGTTGGGGGGGGGAGGGGAGAACTAGGTTTCTATATTCATGTTTGGTGGGAGTGTACCATGGCCCCCACTTTTTGAGGAAAAGTTTTTAATCTGACCTCCAAAATCACTAAACAATCTATCCCTCCTAATTTGGCACTTGCCTTATTATCATTAGATTAGACCCCAAATTCTACCCTTAAATCTAAGAATTTATTTCCTCCCTTTTCACAGCAGCTTGACTAGTTATTGCCCAATGACGGAAGGAAACTTCTAATATACCAAAAGAGGCTTGGGTTAATAACAACTGGAGCATTGCTCTATCAGAACGCCTCACATACCATTGGCAACTAATCAAAGGCATCTCCAAAAAAGGTATCTTTGACACGATCTGGTCTCCCTTTTTCTCTTTTATTGAAAAAGAACAGGATATTTTAATGCCAACATCATCATAGAGGTGTCTGTGGAGAGGATATATTGATTGAAAATCTATCATATAATCTAAAATTTATTAAAGGGGGCAAAAAGAAACACTCAGCATCCCAAAATAGACCCAAAAGGGAATCAATCAACAATAAAGAAAAAGAAATTCTTGTATTATCAGAGAGCTCTGCAGTTTGTTTCAATTTTGCATTCTGAGACCCCTAAGAAGGCCTAAAATACAGATGCCAGAAATACATTAGGCTTGTTTCTAAAAAAAATAATAAAAAATTTAAAAGACACTGCACTCTGAGAGCCAGTGTGGTGTAGTGGTTAAGAGCAGTGGACTCATAATCTGGGGAACCGGGTTCGCATCTTTGCTCCTCCACATGCAGCTGCTGGGTGACCTTGGGCTAGTCACACTTCTTTGAAGTTCACCTCACAGAGTGTTTCTTGTGGGGGAGGAAGGGAAAGGAGAATGTTAGCCGCTTTGAGACTCCTTAGGGTAGTGATAAAGCAGGATATCACATCCAAACTCTTCATCTTCCTCTGAAAACTCTGAAACTTTTATTCCTTGGTATATAATGTTTACACTTTCGTCATGCAACCCAACTTCCCTGACTGTCATCCTTAAGTTTATCACTTATGGGGAACACAACCAAAGGCCAGCACTTCCTCCATAGGTATAGTCTAGCTTAATCTTTGCAAAAAAATTTCCTTGTGTACAATGTGATGTGAATAATAGGATTTGGTCTTCTATTTACATAGGCAAAGGCACTGGGAATCCAAATCTGACACAAAAACTAAGGAACAGATTTTCCTTCAAATGGGTATAAATGAGATTGGGGACAGACCTGTCAAATTTATAGCTGCCAGGCCTTGCACAGCACGGTACACATACATTGTAGCCCACCAGGCGCTTGATTAAGTCCCTGTTTCTTTTTTGCCCAAGAAAGGCTGCAGACACGTGGTTTATCAAGCATCTGGCAGGCCAATTACACAGCTGGCAAACTGCACACAGCCCAGGGGGGCCAAGCTTGGCAAACACAGGGTAGAGGATGGTCCCCTTCGATTACACCACAGCAGCTCTCAAAGCTCTATTGGCCAGCCTATTTAGCCAAATCGTAACTGCTAAATAAGACACAAATGGGACTAATTATACTTGCAAGGGTGGCTCTCCAAACATCTTTGTTTTAAAAAAATTAGACACAGATTTTTTGGTGTCAGGAAAGGTAGCTAATAAAATAACCCCCATCATTAAAGCTTCAAGCGAAATCAGCTTGTAGAGAGCTAGATGGTAGAGCTTTGAGCTGATGGAACTACTGTATTTGCTAACCTCTGCCAATAGCTATCCCATTGTTTTTAAGGGACAGAGGCTTGAAGGAGCAGCATGGCTGCCACATCTGTAGCTCCATCAATCATGCCAGCCAGGGCAGAAAATGAGGGACAGGCAAAACCCTGCTCTGTGCTACCCCAGCCTGAAGGTGAAATATCAATCTGGCCCAATGCTGTCATGTGTTGGCAGAGTGGCTAGCTTAGCCCCTCCATGGAGCCTCCTGTTTTGGGACTTTCTACCAGTGGGAATCTTACAGGTGGGTGGCATGGTGACTCCACAGAGTCAGCAACCAATCAAGTTCAAAGATATGAGTATGAATATCCATGGATCGTCATACTGTCCAAATCTAAAAACTCTCACTGACGACAATACTCAGAGGCCCAGCTGTCTTAAAGAGAACTATTCAGAAATCAAACAGCTTATGCAGTGAAGGGGCTTTCTGAAGCTCTGATGGAGTTGAGGGTAGTACAGTCTGAAGTAATGGGACCATCAGGTGCAAAAGCACATCTGAGGCAAGCTGGTATATGAGGAAGGAGATCTGACTGCCCCATTCCATTAGAAAAAAAGTCACACAACTGTTAGCTCACAGCTCTAACTTTCAAAAGTTGCTTTTTGACTGAGCAGTTGAGAATCGTTCTTAAGATAATTTTGAAATACAAGCTGAATCACAATGAAGGCAATTTGTGTTGCTCTATTTTACTTATGGCTATCAGTTCTCTTGATTTAAACTTTATTCTTCAGATCTGTGTCTAAAGGAAAAAAAGAACCTGAGAGGGCTCATTCATAAGTAAGATTCCAGAGTAAACATCATTCTCATGAATTATATAGTTGTCATTATCTCAGAGAGAGAGGGTTGTTGGCTTTTTAATGGCCCCACTCCCACATTTCAGGCACTCTCGCTCCAAATTTAGCAGTTATTCCCAGCTAGTCCTGACAAACAATCCTAATGGGGCAACTTCAAAAACAAGGAAAATGTAGGCAGGACACAACAGCCATGATCTTTTGTAGAAATGCGTAAGTATACAAAGCTATGTATCCAATAGAGAAGTCTCATGGAAATAGAAGAAGATGGGGATAACACAGAGAGAAGCAGAGCTCAATAATCACAAGCCCAAGTTTTGTGTTACAACTTTAGTTAGAAGAATGAGTGCAAAAATAAAATCTCTTTTCAGTGAACAAGTCACTGACCAGTACAGAGCTCTGATTAGGATGCAACACCCACAAGTAATCAGATTAAGTACCATATCTGAATCTCTGATTTCCAATAAAGATAAACATTAAAGAAGAAAAATTTCACTAGTGTTATTCATAAACTTTCTGGCTGTCTTTCTCAGAGTGAGGAAAAGGAGGCCAAATTGCAGCCATTATAATGGCAACGAATTTTTATTTTTTTAAAAAAAGTTGTAGGCTTGAAGCAGCTGCAAAGATTATACTTCTCTTCCTCCTCAGAGCCCATTACCAAAATGAAATATTGATTGATAATAATTCTCAAAAGGCCAACATTTCCATCTGATTTAAATTGGATATTGGAAAGCCACTACACGCAGTACTGCCAGGCAGTGGTATACATACCCAATTTTCAAACAGATGGTCTCCCACAATTAATTTGCCACCTTGAAGTCGGAACACAGGATGTCAATTAAATTAATAGAAAATGCAGTGTTAGACTATGCAGTCTTAAAGTAAACTGAAGACTCTTTTTTTTCTCCCCTCTGGGCATAAAAACTTGTACCATCTAGTGAAAGCACAGCTTTAGTTTTCTTGGCACCCAGTCAATCTTGCCCTTGGTTTTAAATAATTTGTCAGGTTCAAAAGCAACATGTCACTGCTATGCAGCTGCTAGAAGGAACTGAAGGCTAAATAATCTCACTGGGTAGTTTCAGAGTTCATAAAATGACGAATTTTGGACACACAAACACACACATATTATTGTGCTGTTTGATCTTCAAACCAACACCTTTTATTATCTTTTATTATCAGTCCTGAGTTTTGCCAGGCACTGCTGCTTCTCAAAGTTTAATATCTTCATTTTACATTCTAACACTTGCTTTTGTAGGCAGCAGACTATATTATCATTAAGGCAATACCAGCCAACAGTGACAACAACCTCTTGTGGGAAATCAGTTTTTAAGAGGTAAAGGAGAGTATTTTATTCTTCCTTTTTAAATGGCAATTGAAGGTTTATTACTACTACTACTACTACTACTACTACTACTACTACTACTAATTTATAAATGAGGAAAAAGAGGGGGCAAAGAAAGTAAAACACTTTTCAGCTCACAATGAACATTCAATAAACATCACTACAACTATCTTAATTTACACATATAAGCTGACATATGCCATCCAAATAGGTCCAGACAGTAATCCAATTGAAATTTAGGTTTACAAAAAGTATGTTCAACCAAACTTGGAGTAGTTATAACTGGAGGTTTTATTGCATATTTCTATTTTGCCACCCACCTAACCCCCTCCCACAATGAAACACTTTGATTCATCTCAAAGTACAGGCAGGCAAAGATAAATTCAACTGAGCTTCATTCTTACACTTGACAACGATCTTTCCCAAAATGTTTTCATTAAATTATAATCATTTCCATATTGTCAGCATTTCTTTTTCTGAGATTATGAGATCTTAAGTGCCTCACCCTGTAGACAATAGGGCTACATATCAAAATCCCATGGGACACCCAAGGAAACATATACTATATGAGATCATTACATGCTAGAGCAGCTGTTAAAATTGGCACACCAGTACTAAGTCAAAATCTTCACATTCCTCTGTTTATTTACTATTTCACAGAAAGAAAAGCTTTCTAAACAGAAAAAAAAAGATTTTTTTTCCAGCAGGGTAGTAGCCATGCTCATATTTTTAAGTAAAAGCAACAATTCTATAGTATTAAAACCTAACAGCTTTATAGTGGTATAGGCTTTGAGGGGCTAGAGCATGCATGGGTAGGCAAACTAAGGACCGGGGGCCGGATCCGGCCCAATCGCCTTCTAAATCTGGCCCACAGACGGTCCGGGAATCAGTGTGTTTTTACATGAGTAGAATGTGTCCTTTTATTTAAAATGCATCTCTGGGTTATTTGTGGGGCATAGGAATTCGTTCATTTTTTTCAACAAAACATAGTCTAGCCCCCCACAAGGTCTGAGGGACAGTGGACCGGCCCCCTGCTGAAAACGTTTGCTGACCCCTGGGCTAGAGACAGTCCTCTTCAGCAAATGCATACATATCACACTTTAAATATGTGAACCTTTAAGGTGTCACAAGTCTCTGTGTTGTTTTCCATATATACAAATAATTTCGGGGAGGGAGGAATGTCTTCTGAAATTCTGTATCCATAACCTTTTGGTGTGGGACCTTGATTTGAAGCTGCTTGCATCACAATGCTCATCCAAAAACCCTACCACCACCAGACTGGACTTCTGTCTTTTGATAAGCATGTGGGTGTGCATCCCCCATACAGGTTACAAGTAGTTCTACAAGTAGAGCTGAGACTGAATGTGGTTTTGCGTAGGTGGAACTGTTCAAATACAACATCATGACTCTTGCTTGTCTGATAGGAAGATTACAGATAGGTAGCCGTGTTGGTCTGCCATAGTCAAAACAAAACAAAATTCCTTCCAGTAGCACCTTAAAGACCAACTAAGTTAGTTCTTGGTATGAGCTTCCGTGTGCATGCACACTTCTTCATGCACACTTCATGCACACTTCTTCGTGTGCATGCACACTTCAGAGTGTATCTGAAGAAGTGTGCATGCACACGAAAGCTCATACCAAGAACTAACTTAGTTGGTCTTTAAGGTGCTACTGAAAGGAAATTTTTTTTTGTTTTGATAGGAAGATGTTCGTGTTTGTTTTGGTTTTTGCCTACTGCTTATTTTTAATGCAGAGTCAAATACTTTGCTCTACCCCCTTTCACCTCTGACCTCCAACCCCACCGGCATGTGTCCTCAGAAGGTTGCCTAAGCAGCAATGTGCCCCTGATGAGAAAGGTTCCCAACTCCTAGACTGCAAACTCCAGAAGGAACTATGCCAGAAGGAACTGAGCATCTAGCTCAAACACAGGCACTTCTTTCCTATATGCTTCATCCATTTTTACCTGCATTTACTAATAAAGTACATAAACATAAAAACAAGTTTCCGCAGCACTACCAGAACTAAAACCAATATTTCTTCACCCTGACAACCCAATGACCTAGAGGCAGAAAGAACCATGAAAGCTTTCAGAAAGATAATGAATTCTTCTGGAGGGTAGAAAAACAGGTTTGGACTAAGGATGCACGCATCACTTCAATAATAGACCTTCCTGCCTCACTTTAGTATTTGTCTGGTTCACAAAAATAAGGTTAATGCAAGGGGGGGCGTTGTAAACCTTCATATACTCATGAAAAGATAGTAGCTGCAAAGGAGAGGGGTTTTTTTTGGGGGGGGGTTAACGTAGCAGTAGCTGGACTATGCAACCAGACAACAGCAAACAACCCTGGGGCATGCCTGATTTTGACCAGATGGAGCGGTGTGAGATTGGAGCATGGAACTTGTTGAATTAATAATTCAATCTTAAAAGGACCCTTAAGCCAGATCTCTTTCCCGACACCAGTTTTCTTCCCAAGAGGGGGAACATTTTTATATTGTATTGGGGGGGAGGCACCCAACGACTTCCCATTAAAAAGAAATACGGCCCTGCAAATGCATACCTGCGCAATTTATACCAGCACCTTGGGTTACATAAATCCAGCTCTGGGAAACAGCACAATAAAAGCAAGCCAGGATTCTCCATGGTCAAGAAGGAGAAACATACAGGAATACAGGAAGGTGCCTTATACTAAGTCACTAGTCCATCTAGCTCAGCACTGTCTACACCACTGGTCTTCAACTGGTGGGTCACAGTAGTGGGTTGCAACATGGGCACTACCACCATGCAAATATGTGGTAAGAGATTAAGAAAAGGGTCCCCTGTGTGTTTTAGTTAAAAGTGGGTCCTAAGTCTGAAAAGGTTGAAGATACTTGGCCTACACTGACTGGCAGTGGCTCCTCAAGGTTACAGTCTTTCCCAGCTCTATCTAGAGGGGATGGGACCTTCAGCATGCTACTGAGCTACAGTCCTTCCCTGGAGGAGGTTGGAACTCCTGTTTCAAGCAACTATTAAAAGACCAGCTTTCTGCATCTAGTCAGACTAGTAGCATAAGCATGAAGTGTAGATCTGCATGCAGTCAAAATAAAACCATTCATGCACAAAAGGGAGGTATCAATAAGCATGGGGGAGCACAAAGGTGAACAGAAGTAAAAAAATATTTAGGAGAGGGGGAAATGAACCCTAAAACAGGAAAGGGAAAAACAGAAAACCCAAAGGGGAAATGGAGTATTTAGGGAGGAAAGCTTTCCTTTGGGGGATGCTTCTAAAGAAGGGCCAAAAACGACAACAAAGCCAAAATAATCCATTGAAGGTGATACACGTCCCGTGGTATAGGGGAAAAGCACGAGGGCAGGGGAGAGAAGGACAATGTAATGGAGTATCCTGGGAAGGAGCATGGCTGGCTGACAGCAACACACTGCAGCATTTTGTTGCAGGTCTCCACTTGTACTATTCTTCTTCTTATTATTATTATATCTAAGAAAGACTGTATTTTTAAGCAGCAGAGAAAAAAGAGCTTTGTTTTTTATAGAGCACTCAGACAATCCAGCCTTCTTGTGATCTAGCTATAATTAGAGGTCAAGAAACCACCTCAGACTAAAAGTCACCTGATTTCCTCTGATGAGGCTACTCAGAAATAGCTTGCAGTACTGGGCTATGCAAACCAATTTTCAAGTAATCTCTTCACAACAATAATTACTGGTACTGGACTGGACCCTAATTTAGCATTTACCTAATAGATACATAATGTATAAAGCTGACATGAAATCATACAGCAGCTCTTTTAAAAGTTTAATTATATATGCAGAAGTAATCCAATCTATGAAAAATGTTATAGCTGTGGGTGGTTTTCGATGCAATATGAAGATTTAGACTGCAAGCTAGGCAGACTCCACTCCTATTTTGAAGGAAAATAACACACATCTTTACAAACACTGCAAAACCACTAATAAATGGAGGGGGTGCGCATGAATGAAATTTTTAACCCTGGACACGTAACAGTTAAGGGAAAAGGTGGTTTTAATATTTCTTCAATCAATCTCCCCACTACTAATGTCAGATTTTAAGGCTTGAAATTTAAGGGCTTGTCCACTCTATCAGTTCACCACTCACCAACATCAAGCTGAATGCAAATTTTACATGCAGCTGACAAGCAGTATCTAAATTTTTAAAAATCTAAGCAAATGTTTTTAAGTCACAATAGAAACCTGGACTGGAACAAGTCTTCTCCTTGAAGGTGAACAATTGTTCCAAAAAGTGATTAATGGAAGCTGTATATTCAGAAATCCCGTAGTACCTACCAATTAAGCAATCATACCCTTATAAACCCCTTTTTCTTTTGCTAGCCCCCATCCCTCCATTCTCCAGAATATGGGCATCTTTCTGTACCTAGTCCATTTTTAAGTCTACTTTACTCTGGGGCAAGGCAAGGAGACATAACTCAATTGCATTTTTCTATGGTAGGAATGCACATGCACAATTGTAATTTTCTACCAGCAAATGGATTGGGAGAGACGAATGAAATAGAGGAGTGTTACTCAAATTATGGAGAGAGCCAGCTCATCCCCTGTCTGTTGCCTCAAGTGCAGTTATTCTGTTGGCTGTTGGCTACCATGTTGCTTGTAGTCCTTGTGAAAGTGCAGATAAATATGCATGGTATCCAATCTTGAATACTTATGGCTATCTGGGAATGACTCAATGAACAATACAATTCCAAGCAAAATGCTCCAATTGCATGGGAAGCCTTTCTCTTCCAGTTCTCTGTTACTTTGTTTTATCGTTCATCTCCTTCCCTTTTCCCTTCATTTCCTCCTTGCGGGTCTCTTTTCCGTTACTATTTGGGTTGTGGTGGGTTAGGAAGCAGAGAGGACAGAAAATCTGAATTTGTTATGGGCCAACCAATGGACAAAAATGTAAGGCTACCTTTTAAAATTCTGCAGATTAAATGTGGCAATCAGAATAACTGGCCAGCGGCCACAAGGAACAGCAGAAAAAGATGCCTGCACATAAGGAGATAGTAATAACAGAGACTGCGACACTAGATGGGCCACATATGGTCCACAGGTGACCTTCTAGACTCAAGAGGGTAGGAAAGAAGGAATCTGCTACCTACAAATCTAAGAACAGAAGAACACAGAATGATTGAAAGTAACTAAAGATATGTCAGCATAGCTGTTCCCAAAACAATCATTGTTAGATACCATGTATGCTCCTCAAAAGTAAGTGCTGCATCCCAAAACACAGAACTATTGCTACTGTATATTAAAAGTTGCATTCTGAAAACAAAGAAAATGAAAGCCTGAATACCAAATCCCCAGATATCATTTGATGGAGTATGAAACCTGGAATCACAACAACACTTCAGTCCTGCTTAAGGAATATCACATAAAGAACACCTCAAAACTATACACAATAGAAACAAATGCATGATCAACAAGATATAAAAATTTCTAGGAAAACACCATTACCAGCAAAATAGCTTATTTTTAATGCAGAGCTGTTAGGAAAACACAATTATAAGCTTCATTTATGCTAGAAGATATAATCCAAACCCTGGTTTAAAAAAAACCAACCCAACAAACATTTGGAGCTTTATTTGTAAGAAGATGAATACAAAAGGTAAATGGAGAGAAAAACTCATTCCATGCACATTAGCCCTCCCAGTGAGTTCACAATAAAATGCTACTGTTAGAATAATCTAAATATAGTTTCAGAATGGTCTGTGCACACATTTTATGTAGATTAATACAGACACATAATAAAAGCATTGGTTGAATAGGCATGGGCTCTAGATCTCACAATAGAAAAGTCTTTAAAAGTACATGGAGTTTAATAAAAATAAACAGTGCAAAAAGAAAGCAGCATGGATCAAAAGCATCATATTCATCAACAACAGCCCCCTGAACAGAAACCATGTTCATGTGGCTACAACTAAGGCAATGGAATGGCCTTTACACATAGGAAGCAAAAAGGCTTTCCCACCAGCAATGCTTTTCAGAATGCAAAAGAAATGCTGATCTATGCTGTACCAGTATAAACAAGAATTAGCACTACCAACAGTAATTCAGATAATTCAGGTTTACATTACAGCAGAAGTCGGCTGCATATAACTTCTTTATTAATTTCTTTTTTGTTTAACTTTTTATCGGGTTGTTTTTTTAAAAAAGAAAATACAGATAATATTAGTAATACAAATAAGCAGACCATGGCAGGCTCGTACCATTCATATATGACAAGGTGAAGCATGTTAGGTTTACTGTAACATCCTAGCCATCTGGTTCATTACCTATAGCCAGTGTGTGCATCTTAATTCACAAACAAAATTAAAAGAGAACAGCAAAACCAACAGTTAACATTCAGCTTTGTACAGCCAGATATCCTTGATTTAGTCCAAACATAGCATCTCAACTATATCAGGCAAGTATCGATTGTATTGAAGCTAATTTAGTGATCATTTTCCTATTATGCTGCAGGTAAAGCAAAGTGGAGTGTCTATGAATGGAATTGTGGGGGGTGGGGTGGGCATCTGCTTAAATCAACCAAATCAAACTAAAGGCTGGGGGGGGGGATTGTTCATTCTGTGGAATGCTAGCATATATTATAAAATCAAACCACACTGGGGTAAAGCCATCCTTCTTGATCTGTCTGTGTGACCATCATGGACTTATTTGTTAATCGCTCTAAAAGGGCTATTTTGCAGACCATTTTGTACTATCAATCAATTTTTTATTGTATAAAGCCAAAGGCCTTTACAATGGACGACAGAGAATAAAGGGAAACTTTCACCTAAAATCGTACACATAACCTGTAGCAGTTTACAACTTAAAAAGAAATTTACAACATTAAGACTTAAGACTGGAGTGCAGTCGCATAGCTAGAACGGAGCTTCTTGGCTGCCAGTGCAAATTTGGCTGACTGGTGTGTAATATAGAGATGTTTATCAGCTAGGAGTTCAGCTGTCACTTCCTGTATGGATCGACTAGGAAGCCAATTAAAAGTTGGCGATATAAATTTTCCCCTGAGCATTGTATACAGGGGGCAAATCAGCAGATAGTGTGTATTGTCCTCTACCTGATTGCATCTATGTATACATTTGTGATCCATATGGGGAATTCCCCGGTATCTCCCCTCTAAATATGCTGAGGGCATCTGTTGAAATCTTAGTTCTACAAAGGCCCTGCGTAGTTGTGGGAAGGTCAGAGTTTCAAGGTAACGGGGCCTTGAGTGATTGGTCTTAATTTGGGGGTACCAAGTAGAGTAGTGGGCAGCAATGGTGGATGCTCTGTCTTGGCTGGCATCCTGATCAAAACTCCAATTTCTAAGGTCACGTGGTCTAAGGGCCAAGTAGTTCTCCATTTGGAGATTATAAGTCCTAAATTTATCTTGGCACTTTTTGTGCACAGCCCCCTGTCCTTAGTTGCTGTAACCAGCAGAGCTTAGTAAGAGTATGATCCTCGAAGGCATTTAGCCTGTGCCAGTATCTCAGATAGGCTAGATCAATTCTGGCTGCTCGTAAGGGAAGGCCCAACTTGGCTCTGAGGTTGGCTTCTGGTGTCCCAAAAAATTATTTTCTAGGATCTCATATTTCATATTTGACACCAGTTCCCCATATCTCAGTCCCGTAGAACATTTGGGTGATGATTTTAGAGACAAAAATCTTAATAGCTGGGTTGATTAACTGTTCGCCCTTTGAATGGAAGAACCTAGTAGGACAACCAAATATTAGCTTAATTGCTTCCAGATGGCGTTTCCATGATGATTTTCTATCGATACGTAATCCTAGATTTTAAATCTGGCTATTTGCTCAAGGGTGTGAGCAGGCTGTTCCCAAGCTCTGAAGTTTCAAAGAGTTTATCTCCATTAGCCATGTCTCCTGTAGGCATACTATATCAAATGTTTGCAAGCACCTTTTGAAGTCCAGGTCAGCTAGTTTGTTCCTCTAGCCTGCAATGTTCCAAGAAACTAGTTTTAAGGGGTAGGCTAGTTCCTTATCCCCGCGGCGGAGTGCGCTCCCGCTGCTCGGTCCCAGCGCCTGCCAACCTAGCAGTTCGAAAGCACCCCTGGGTGCAAGTAGATAAATAGGGACCAGCGGGAAGGTAAACGGCGTTCCGTGTGCTGCGCTGGCTCGCCAGATGCAGCTTCGTCACGCTAGCCACGTGACCCGGAAAGTGTCTGCGGACAGCGCTGGCCCCCGGCCTCTTGAGTGAGATGGGCGCACAACCCTAGAGTCTGTCAAGACTGGCCCGTACGGGCAGGGGTACCTTTACCTTTTACCTTTAGTTCCTTATCAGGGACGCGGGTGGCGCTGTGGGTAAAACCTCAGTGCCTAGGACTTGCTGATGATAAGGTCGGCGGTTCAAATCCCCGTGGCGGGGTGAGCTCCCGTCGTTCGGTCCCAGCTCCTGCCCACCTAGCAGTTCAAAAGCACCCTTAAGTGCAAGTAGATAAATAGGTACCGCTTTATAGCGGGAAGGTAACAGCGTTTCCGTGTGCGGCGGCTGGTGCTGGTTTGCCAGCTGCAGCTTCGTCATGCTGGCCACATGACCCGGAAGTGTCTTCAGACGGCGACGGCTCCCGGCCTCTTAAGCGAGATGAGCACACAACCCTAGAGTCGGAAACGACTGGCCCGTACGGGCAAGGGTACCTTTACCTTTACTTTAGTTCCTTATCGGTTCTCAGCCAGTCTGCCATGGAGTCTGTCAATAAGGCATATCTATTCCCTGCACATCAGTCAGAGGTCGGCGAGTGGAAGATTTTATTTATGCCTTTTGAAATTACGTTCCTTCGTACCTTGGAAAGTTCATTGAATTTAGCATAAGAATGTCAGGTCTGGGCTTTGGTGCTTGCTGATACCCTATAGGGATGTTGTTAGGGGATGATATATAAAAGGGGCAGTGATAGATTTGCCAGGTGATGGGCCCTCCTATTTTGTTAACTTCTGGGAGTACTGAAAGCCTGGATTTTTGCACATTCCCACCACATATGGAGGTAGGTACCAGGTGCAGGCCCCTGCCAATCTAGCAGTTTGAAAGCACGTCAAAGTGCAAGTAGATAAATAGGTACCGCTCCAGCGGGAAGGTAAATGGCATTTCCATGCGCTGCTCTGCTTCTCCAGAAGCAGCTTAGTCATGCTGGCCACATGACCCGGAAAAACTGTCTGCGGAAGCTGACAAATGCCGGCTCCCTTGGCCATTAAAGCGAGATGAGTACCGCAACCCCAGAGTCGTCAGTGACTGAACCTAATGGTCAGGGGTCCCTTTACCTTTTACCAGGTGCAGGACAACATCGCCAACACCTTGTATGAAACATACATGTGACTTCTGAAGTGGAAATATGCATGCTAAACGTGCTTCAGAGAATCCTGGGGTCTGAGGTTTAGTTGTTATGTTTAATTATGTTTCAAGGCCTCATGGCTGCAGAAATGCTACAAAGGCAAAAACTAATATGGAAGTGGCAAGGTCTAGGCTGATTTAATTGATTTTCCATTTTTAAGACCACATTTCAAGGTTCTATAGAGGTCGATTCAGACCGTTCAAATGAGTAGCAAAATCACATCAAAACTTCTGTAGAGCATAAGTAGAACATGTCCACTAATTTCATCATCCACCAAGATCAGGAGAATGATATGCAAGTTATGTTGCTCCCATGCATCTAAAATACCCAGATTAGCCTTGGTCTTCTGATTCGTTTCATTTTTTTCCCATGTAGCACGCAAAGCTAAACAAGTTACTCTTCTCTGCACAACGAGCCACAGAACACGTTCTAGAGATATATGCGTACTTGGTTTTAAAAGGTAAAGGGACCCCTGACCATTAGGTCCAGTCGTGACCGACTCTGGGGTTGCGGCGCTCATCTCACTTTATTGGCCGAGGGAGCCGGCGTACAGCTTCCGGGTCATGTGGCCAGCATGACTAAGCCGCTTCTGGTGAACCAGAGCAGCGCACGGAAACACCATTTACCTTCCCGCTGGAGCGGTACCTATTTATCTACTTGCACATTGACGTGCTTTCGAACTGCTAGGTTGGCAGCAGCAGGGACCGAGCAATGGGAGCTCACCCCGTCGCAGGGATTCAAACTGCCGACCTTCTGATCGGCAACTCCTAGGCTCTGTGGATTAACCCACAGCGCCACCCACATCGTACTTGGTTTTAAATATCATATAAAAATAAACAGGCAACTTTTTAAATTTACCATCTGTTCTTCTACAATCTTCTTTTCTTATTCATCAAACGTCCAAGCAACTTTAGTGCATTTAAGGGAATTAATTAGAAATGACCATGGAAGCCATATTGTCTAGCAGTGTTCAAAATACCTCTATTATTCCAAAAGTAACTACGCTGAAGAACCCCTCTCTCTGCGCATGGAGCTAGAACAACATTTTCTATGAATGAATGGGTATTCATTATTTAGTTCTGAATCCCTGATTTAATAAAGCCTTCGGCAAAAGAGAGCTTCAAACACTTCCCATTATGCAGATGGAATGCGCACAGCATCAAAGCTTATGCCGCAGGAAACAGAGATGGTGCATCAAGTGACTCACACAATTCCAGAATGTAAATATTTTTAATGGTAAGTTTTTACCCTATTTAGCAATATTCGAAATCAGAAACCAAATGAGCGGCCCCCAAAATTAAATAAATAAATAAATAAATATAGGGAATTGTATTCCCTTTTCAAACCAAAATTAGCAGAAGAATAGAATTACATTTCTTCAAAACCGAGTTGGCTCAGGAGAGTGAAAAAGGAAATATTTTATCTCCCAGCATGCCAAAGCTGTAAAAGAAGAGTAGGGGGAAAGGCAAGTGTTTACTGCTGCAATTTACTGTGCACGTAAAAGTCAAAAGAAAACAGAATGTTCCATAAAAATTTATTCATTACATTGACCCTCCCTTATACCGATAGGTCAAAACCAATTTCTGATGAGTTCTGTTTTAAAAAACAAACACACAACAACAAATATTGCTAAGATTTAGCATCTCTCTGAACTCTAGCGACTTGCAGCACAATCTATCCTATTCATGTCTACTTAGAAATAAGTACCAGCGAATTCAATGGGATTTACTCCCAGGTAAGTGTGTATAAGATTGCAGCCTAAATCCTTTTTGCCTATGGAAAAAATGTACAATTTTTTAAAAACAGAGAATAGAAAAAACAGGGTTATAAGTTATTATTAGTTTTAAAGCAACAGCTGTTTTAAAAATTGGTTTGGCATATCATATGCCCTTTGCTTGTGTACGTACAAATGTATCAGCAACTTAATCTGATTAAGACCATACGCTCTAAAGACTTCCTGGGATTCTTCCTTTAGGATATGGATATATTGTCATGTGTGGGTAGTGCCAAAATTCCCTCCTTCTGAATTTACCACTAGATTAATCAGTCCCATTTACCTTGTGCTGGTTGTGGAAGAACAGCAATGCATTTATTTTCCAACATTCTTTTTAGATTAGTTTTCTTGAATTTGTAAAAGTCACCGGGAATGCACAATTTGCTCCCACCATACTTTTCTGTTTCTTCCATTTATTGCAGCTTTTCCCTTTACCCTAAGCCACACGCACCATCACTCACGTGCATTAAAATATCATGCAGTTATACATACAATCCCATTAAGTTTTTCTTTCACCCAGTCTTTCAATTGACCACCTTGCTAGCTATCATCAGTTCCCCATCACCATTGCCTTACGCACACAATCACAATTCAGGAACAAAACAAGGTGTGTAACATTTTAATATCTGCAAGTACATGACAGTGGTAATGGGAACCGTAAGTGCTAGCAAATTAGGGAGGGCTTTAAACAGAGAACTGAAGTAAATCAGCAAGTTGATCAACTAAAGGCTGGACCAAATAGAAGCTGCTGAGGAAAGCTGACATGATCGTGCACAAAATCCAAGAAAGAAAGAAAGAAAGAAAGAAAGAAAGAAAGAAAGAAAGAAAGAAAGAAAGAAAGATTTTAATCCACCCTGTCACTCATGCACATGATTTTGCTGAAGGGACATAAAACAATGACTAGGAGAAATAGAAAGCAGCAGCAAGTACGAAGTATGCACGTGCCAATTCTGTACATAGTTAATTAGAGAAAATCTCTATGAACAATTGGAAGACAGGCAGAGTGAAACTCTGGGCACAGCCAACCCGCAGAAAACTTGCAAGTCAGAGCAGGGGAAATCCATCCACCCCTAACTGGTAGTCAAATACTACATACTGAATGAATTAAATTGCCACAATTTGTACCAAACCATTAGAATTCTTTGAAGAGTACAAGAACGTAAGATGAACTCTGTTGGATCAGAACAAACGAGAACTGCCTGGCCCAGCATCTTGTTTCCCACAGCAACCGAGCAAATGTCTAAGGGAAGCCCAAAAGCAAGACATGAAGGCAATAGGCCTCTTTTGTTGCTGCTCCAGAGGAGTTGCCTCTGATCCTGTACAGTAGGGTAAGCAACCTAAGGCCCATGGGCCACAAACGGCCCATGGGGGTCGTTTAACCGGCCCACGAGCGGCCCCCGAACTGAGCCACCCACTTAGAGAGTCCCCGCGCACTGCGCTAAACCAGCGCAGTGTGGCGTGGGGATTCGCTTCCGCAGTGCTGGAAATCACGTCTACGCAGATGCCAGAAATCGCGGGCGCACACGCAATCCGGTCCACAGAGAGATCTCCGCTGGAGTGAACTGGCCCAGGCGAGGCAAACCTTGTTGACCCCTGCTGTAGCGACAGTAGCCACCATAAAGTAAAGGTAAAGGGACCCCTGACCATTAGGTCCAGTCGTGGCCAACCCTGGGGTTGCGGCGCTCATCTCGCTTTATTGGCCGAGGGAGCCGGTGTACAGCTTCCGGGTCATGTGGCCAGCATGACTAAGCCGCTTCTGGCGAACCAGAGCAGCGCACGGAAACACCATTTGCCTTCCCGCTGGAGTGGTACCTATTTATCTACTTGCACATTGACGTGCTTTCGAACTGCTAGGTTGGCAGGAGCAGGGACAGAGCAACGGGAGCTCACCCCATCGGGGGGATTCGAACCACCGACCTTCTGATCGGCAAGTCCTAGGTTCTGTGGTTTAACCCACAGCGCCACCTGCGTCCCAGTAGCCACCATAGTCACGTTTATTTTTCAACATAAGAAAAAAAAATATTTCTTACAATAAATGGATAGTTTTTAATCACACAGGAGCACACTGCAAGTACCCCACCCCACCTTGTGACCTCAGTATACCTAAGTGTTGCCCATGCACCATGCCCAACCAGGCTGGGCACCAAGCTCAGCCCAAGCTGATGATGCAATGAAACAAAAGTAACACAGAGAGGTTGGATTTATTCTAGCCATACTCATTTTCAAAGCAAGCCCTATGATACAGTTCATTCCTGTTTAGACAGCAGTGCAACATACCTGCAGAGGAAGCTTCACATGGTACATACAACTCAATGTGCACAGATTTTTCACATAATCAGCAGGACTGAACAAAAACGCCCTCCCCAGATTCTCCATCGTGTCTGACTGAATACTCTTAGAGCAAGGGGAGGTGTAATCCCTCCAACAATTTTGTTGGGATCGAACAATAAAATTCTAAAAAATAATAATTGGCGGGGGGTCTCAATTAATGTTAAATGAAACACTATTAGTGCATATAATAGAAACACAGAATCACAGAGTTGGAAGGGACAACAAGGGTCATCTAGTCAAATCCCCTGCAATGAAGGAACCTTTTTGTCCAACATCAGGCTCAAACCCATGACCCTGAGATTAAACGTCTCATGCTGTACTGACTGAGCTATATAGGTGGATGGCAGGCAGCAATGGGCTAAGAGAGAAGAATGGAAAGGAGTAGGGGCCAAGCCCCTTGCTTCCTTAAATACATTATTAGGTTGGATCCACAGTTGCGCTCAAAATTCCCCACCATATTGCCAGGCCCATTGAATCTAATATTTGGGGAGTGTGAGCTAGAATTCTCCAATAGTTGCGGACGGGAACCAGAAAAGGGAAACTTCTCAGAAGGTTATTCTCAGGCAAATTTTAGCTCGGCGTATTAATCAGGGACTTTGAAAATGTAATTAAAGCTACTTACTTCTACAACTGTAATGAAGAACAAAAAGTCTCTGTTTACATCTACACAGTTGAAAAACCAGAGACTTTACGTCTACTTTTACAAGTTTTCTGTAGGGGGGAAAAAAACAGAGCACAAGCAATAATACATTTATCACCATTCCCTGACCCTGCATTCCTCAATCACACAGGAATCCTTCTATATTGCTTTTCTTCAATGGCACCTTTGGCCGAGTAAGGAATTTAGAACTGGGCCTTTCTGTTGTATAAACATTCAAACTCACCATAAGTATCTGATGCAGAATTTGCTTGCCACAGTCATAAGATTTGTGGGGTTGTTTTTAAAAGGCTTTTTGAAGCTGCTGTTTTTCTTTTAACTTTCTGAACATATTCATTTGAGAATCTTTTCTTTTCTCGACAGGGGATAGAAATTTAACGTAAATTCATATATATCGTAATTTTTATCTGACATATTGGGAGGCGGACTTCTTTCAATATGGAATATGCACAATTAAGAGTTAGAGAATCTAAAAAGAGTCCCAGTTATCGTCCTAAGCTTTCACACAAAAGCAACAGTTTTGGGAACTTAAAAGTTTGCATAAAACAGCAGATCATCCTGGGAAGAATAAAGGCCACTTTACACCTGATATTGTTAATACACTGAGATCATCTACACATAGGAAACAAGACATCCAAATTATACGTAGCAAGAGTATCTATTTGTTTTAAATAGATAATAACACACACACACACACAATTTTTTTCCAACAACAAAGTTGAAAGATAATGATCTCCAATTAAATTGTGATAATAAAAAAGAGTCAGCCTTCACACACACACAAAAAGTTGATAACTCAAATGCCTGGGGGGAAAGTAAGGTTTTAACTCCAACATCTAAATGCCCAAAGTGTTGGCACGTAGCTACCGTATTTTTCCATGTATAAGACTAGGGTTTTTTCCTAATAAATTATGTCAAAAATTAGGGGGCATCTTATACACAGATAGTACCAAGGCCATTTTCTTAAATCTGAGTCCCCCAAAATAGGAGGCGTCTTATAGACGGAAAAATACGGTAATTATATTGGAGTTGGAACTCCACAGTCAAGGTGCTACCACAGAGATGGCTGCATCCCCAGAAGCCTCCAACTTCACTTCTAAAGGGGGGAAAGCAGCAGATCTTAATAAATTGGCAGGTTTGTATGGAAACAGGTGGTCCTGCAGATACTCTGGTCCCAGACCATTACAGCTTTATGGATCAGAACCTGTGCTTTCAATTGGCTCAGAAATCAGCTGGAAGCCAACACAAATCTTTCAGCAATGGTAAAATATTGTCAGGCCTATTGTTTTGCTACAAGATAAGCTGGCATGGAAGTACCGAGTGCCAATGTAAGAACCAATATTCAGGCCATAAGCAGCAACTTGCTTGGTTTCCTGTGGTGAGTTACTACTGCCTCCAGTTACAAATATGAGGGGAAGCTTTGTTATATCAGGAGTGAGTTCTTTTACATATTTTGGCTACTACTGTAATGTATGGACAAGCGGACTAGTAGACATTTTGCAGGCTAATCACATTTTTGCTTTTTTCAAGGTCACTCTCAATATATAGAGACCTAATAACAAGAACAGGGACGCGGATGGCGCTGTGGGTAAAAAGCCTCAGCGCCTAGGGCTTGCCGATCAAAACGTCAGCGGTTCAAATCCCCGCGGCGGGGTGCGCTCCCGTCATTCGGTTCCAGCGCCTGCCAACCTAGCAGTTCGAAAGCACTCCCGGGTGCAAGTAGATAAATAGGGACCGCTTACTAGCGGGAAGGTAAACGGCGTTTCCGTGTGCGGCTCTGGCTCGCCAGAGCAGCGATGTCATGCTGGCCACGTGACCCGGAAGTGTCTCCGGACAGCGCTGGCCCCCGGCCTCTTGAGTGAGATGGGCGCACAACCCTAGAGTCTGTCAAGACTGGCCCGTACGGGCAGGGGTACCTTTACCTTTACCTAATAACAAGAACATAGCATTTATATGTCAACTTTTCAGTGTTCAAAGTACTTCACATAGCCCAGTAATCCTCACAAGAATCCTGTAAGGTAGGCTAGAATTACTGGCAGTGTTTGCAGTATATTGCATACTGAGTGCTAAGATTGAGAGAATAGTTGCTTGTCTAAGGCAACTTAGTGACTTTATGGGTAAGGTGCCATTTGAACAAGAACTTAATATTGAGTTTTGCAAGCCATTCCAATAGCCTTTTTGGCTAAAGGGAATGGTATAAATGCCATAAATAAACAAACTTCTTGGACCATGGCTTACATTATTGGCCACCACACTATGCCAGCTCTCAACAGATAATTCCAAACAAACAACTGGATGATACCCCAGAGCACAGCAAATGGCGTTTAACTGGGTATTCATGTAGACATTAGACAAGCCCTACTACAAACATCCCTATCCTATTAAAACGGTAATGCTGGTGTATAACAGGGATTTCAGTGACTGCAAAGAGAAACTGTTGCTGCAGTGCACAAATGTAATAGGAAATCTCATGGTGACAATATTGTGTTCAATAAATACACAAAACATTAGTACTTCAAGATGCTTTGAGCTAAACAGTGTTTCTACAGAAAGCTCGAGGGCCATATCAGAAGCACCTATTGGCTCAGGGGTATGAAAACACAGAGCTATTAAATACTATGTCCTTCACTTCTATTTCTACACCCGGTACACAATACACACTACACAACCCTTCCTCCTGCAGAGTTTCCCTGCCCACCCACTCCTCTGGAAGGAAAAACATTTCAATCATGGAGCTTTAAAGCCTATTTGGCAAAATCCCACCCTTTTTCGTGTTTGAGCTCCTGAGGAAACCTCAGAAAATCAGTACTACACACTGTCAAATTCCGTTTTTTTTGGGGGGGGGGCAGAGAAGAGAAGCAATAACTAGGCCTCACAATATCAGTCTCCTCCAAGCTAGCATTCTCCTTTAATTACAGAAAGCAGAAGCTTCATTCTAAAACCTCAACTAAGGAAGGGCAGAGTTAGCAATCCCAAACACATCTTTGTCTATTCCCCTTTCTCCCATTCAAACCCCATTGAAACTTTTGCTTCATTCATAACATTCACCTGGAGGAGCTGCTGAATTCCCTGATTGTCCCACCTACGCAAACAATCCCCTTGCAATGTGTATTCTTTGAGGCTCTCAAATTGTGCAACCTTTGAGGAAAGAACCACCTGTTAACCTTCTCTACAGCATTGAGCAAAATGACAATGTTTATCACTGTAAGAGAAAAATCCACATACATTGTTCTATATATGTACTTTGGGGGAAGAGACATTTTAGAACCCATGGTAACATCTTTTAAGGAAACAGGCTGAACATGGGCCTCTGGGATACTGCAACTGCAATCCTACTTTCTTTGCACAAAGATGATTTACTGCACAAGTCCATTTGGCCCATTCTGACTATGTAAATAGCAATTGACAGCAGTGGGATATTTATATTGGTTGCTAGTTACATATTTAACATTTTCTCTTCTTTCCTCTCTCTCTTTTTAAGATCCTGGTAACAGTGACAACAGCAGCACCTGGTGGCAGTGGTCAGTATTTTGTATGTGCTCCTTTTCATCACCTCTTCTGGACTATTTATCAATCAAACTTGAAGTTATTTGCTTTATCAGAGAAACTGACGAAGAACTATTACAGCACTCTGTCACTCTCTGTGTGTTGCTTTTTCCCAGGATTGTTAGAAACAGCACTTTTGTAAAAAGATGCATTAACAGCAAGTGATGCATTAACAGCAAGTCAACTAACTGCAGCCAAAAATACCTGCCCAACATGTGCAATAATTCCTCCGAGGAGTGTTTTCCCCTTGGCCTACCTATGATCAAAGTTTATGGCAAAGTAGTCATGCTGTAACTTTCCATTTTACTCTAAAGTTGCTACAGATCTCTTGCATTCACCCCTTTTAATGGCTAATTAAAAGTTGTAATGCTTTATATTTCAACTTTCCAGATGAAGAAAAAACACCATGGATTTACTTCTGACATTTTTCAATATTTGTAAAAAAAAACCCAGACAAAATTCCAAAACTCATTTATTTTTCTTTAAAGACTGGTATTAGATATATATTCCAAGTCATTCAACATGTCTTGTATGTTAGCAGTTGGTTGATAATAATGAAAATTTTAAACAACACTTTGTGTTTTGGAAGCCATGGTTGTTACATGAATAAAACAATATGAATTGGAAAATACTTGCATTTCGGAAAGAAATTTTCAAATTAGATTTGACAGCCCAGACAGCTGTGGATAGACATACTATAGGTTTTAAAATGTTTATATAAAACCATATGCAAATATATCACAATTGCAATAGTCTGAAACTGTGATGAATGTTTAAAGGCACATATCAGTGTAGGAAGGGGAAAGCTTCAGAATTTAAAACAAATCTGTATTAGAAAACTCAATATACCACAAAAACAAAACCAACAGACCATGTAGCTTTTGCTCTGCAACTTCCATTACTTTATAAAATTGCAAGCATCTGATAATATGAAACAAATACATATTCGTGCATGATTAAATAATCCAAAGTTTCAAATTCTTTCATTAAAATGTTGAAGTTTTGCTGTCCTCAAGCCTGAAATGGATAGTACTCACAGATAAAGACCGGCAATATCTGTGCTTTACTCTCTTACTCATCTCAGTTAAAGTCATTGGCCAAAACACCATGCACTCTTAAATATCTTCTAACAAATTTCTCTCTCTCTTACACACACACACACACACACACACACACACACACACACACACACAGTGCACTTTCTTGCAGTAGTAAATAGACAAATCTAGGTTAGAAAGATTTTCATGTTGTGCTGTAGATCTTATGAATTATACATAAACCATGGCTCTCAGTTGCATTTAACAGAAGTAACTGTATTGTGGGGAGGGGGAGGAGAGGGAAGCGGTTGACAACTAAGGGACAAGAACCTGCAGCCTGAGTTAGAGAAATGCTTAAAAAAACCACATAAGGGCTGTTAAGTTCTAACCACTGCATATAAGGCTAAACCCAGGTGTGCACAGTCTATATCATATATAGATTCCTCTGAGAAAGACATTAAAGAATTGGAGGGGGGTTATAATATACTCACCCTAAAGCATTTCTCCCCTAGCCTGTACATTGTCCAACAGAAACCATAGCCAGGCATGCAAGAAATACATTTCCAACCAAGCAGCCTCTTGAGCCCATACAATTCCACTCCTCCCCCAAACAAAACACATACACACACACTTTTCTGCGTTCAGATTTTGTTTTTCTTCCAGTCTATAATAATGTTTACCAAAACTGAGAGGTCTAATCCGGGGTCTGAAGTGACGACGCAACTGATAACCAACTGCCTCTCTCCCACTCCTCTCCCCCCCTCACCCTTCCCCGCATATCCCCCATCCACCCTAAACAACCCTCCCCTCCTGTTCTGCTTTTGCTTCGAAGATGGGAAAGAGAACTGCGTCGCAGCTTTCAGGCAAGCAGCCTGGGTGCTGGGAAACCAAATAGTTTTGAAATTCCCTCCTGCAGGATGCAGCCGCTCTCTTGCTACCTTCCACACTCTTGCTCCCCAGAGGAGGAGGAGGAGGAGAAGGAGAAGAAGTTTCAGCCTCGTTCGTTTGTTTGTTTTTCCCTGTCCCGGTTTTTAAAGCGCTTGCTTCTTTTCCCTTTGCTGCTAGCAAGCAAGCAGGCGATCTGGACATGGGACTTTGGGGCGATTTGCGAGAGAGGCAGAAAGCTTTCCCTCCCCAGTTTTTGCGGAGCCTTCGCAACTGGACCAAAGTGGCGGTGGGGGGGGGGGGGAGGTGAGAGAGAGAGAGAGAGAGAGAGAGCTTTTGCTCAGGGGTGCCCATTGAATCAACTCCTTGCGCTGCCCCGTGCGGGGAGCGCTGACAAGTCCCGCGCAGCGCCGCGCGCGCGCCATCGCTGTTAGTGTGGGGCAAAGGGGGCAGCATCCCAGAAGGGGGAAGAGGAGGAGGCGCGACGTGGGGGAATTAGGGGAGGTGGGGTGGAGTAGGGGGCTGAGACTTGAGCGCACGTCCTCCTTGGTCGCTTGCATCCTCTCCACCCTTGCCCGGCCACTTGCGCCCGTCCCTCCTCGCCTCACCCGCCCCCCCCCCCGCCGTCCGCCCCTCTCTCATCCCTCCCCCTTGTTACCTTGTTGCAATGGTAATAGTCCAGGGGGCCCAAGCAAGTGGGGTCGGCCCCAGGCAAGGAACCAACGGCGGTGGGGGCGGAAGGGTAAAACCTAACGTCCATGCCGGGGCTGCGCGCTGAGGGGGAGAACGAGGTGGCGGCGGCGGCAGCAGCGGCGAGAGGAGGCTCCAGCGGGCATGGAACCGGCTCCTCCGGCGGCGGCTGCTCTGCCTCTGGCTCAGGGCGGGCGGGCGGGAGGGGAGGGGAGGAGAGGCGGGGAGAGGGAGAAGGGGAGGGAGCGCAGCCCAGAGCCGGCTCCACTCGCACTCTATTGTTCCAGGCACCGAGGCGAGGGGGGGGAGAGAGAGAGAGCGGAGGAGGAGGAGGATGGGGGGAGGGGAGAGCGCCTGGGACCTGCCTGGGCTGGGCTCCCACAACAACCTCTCTCAGGCGGGCGCTGGGACAGCCACAGGGCGGGAAGGTGTCGCCAGCACACCCCGCGCCGGAGAGCGGGCCTGCCCCGAATGCCGACCCACCGAGGGACGGCGAGGGCCTGGCATGTGCCGAGCGCGCAGGGAGCGGAGCCGCCGCTGCACTCTCTCGCGGAAGGGGCTTGGGGCAGGTTCTTCGCCGACGCCCCTCCGGGCTTCTTCTTTTCTTCTCGCTTCCACCCTCCTTCCCAGCCCTCAGGCTAATTCGCGGGAAGGTACCGCCTGGGGCTCTATAGTCACCCTTGGCCACGGGGGAATGGGTCCCACAGAAAGAAGAGGCGGGGGACTCTGTAAGGGAGTCGCAGCAGAGGGGCTCGTCCGGGCAGACTTTTCACTTTGTGGACCTGCTTGCTCTCCGCAAAACCCTGCGGTAGGAGGGGGGCGCCTGGAAGAGCTCCCCTACCAACCAACCCCCCCCCCCCCCCAGTCTCCAGGTATGCCTCTTGGGCGTGTTTTCGCTCGCACACAAGTGAAGGGCTTGAGCTAAACTCTCAACTTGGGGCTGAGATCCGCTCCCAAAGTAACCAGCACTTTGCCCTACCTGAGAAAGACTGGGCTGGGACCTGCCCCTACCCCAAAAAGAAACAGAGAAGAGGCAGCTCAAAAGGCGATTTGATAGCCATATTCACATATTTGAAGGGCTGTCGCAGAGGTGGATTTGTTTTCTGTGCCTACAAGGGGTAAAAGCACAACCCATGGGTTCGAATGGCAAGAAGTTTAGAGTTTAGACTAAACACAAGGAGGAACTTCCTGACTACAAACTGTTCCGCCAGAGGGACAAACTGCCCCAAATGTGGTTCGAGGCTTTTATGAAGAGGCTGGATGGCTACCTCTCGGAGATGTTGTAATAGTGGTTTCTAGGAAGCATAGAGTGATAAACAACCTGTGTTTGTCCCAATTAACTGTCTGGAGCAAATCTTCTAAGATCTATCAGAAGGCACTCTTGGCTAGAACACATAAGTCATTTCAATTTTTGAAGGAAAGTTTCTTCCCCTTAATGTTCTGCCCTGGAGGAGTAGGCTCCAAACCACCAATAAATAGTTGACAGCTTTGTGAAGAGAGGCTTCTGTGATACCTTGATGCTGCTGGGTTAACTCCTTTGTTTTTTCACATGTGAAAACAGACAATGTGTTAAGCACTGAAGTACAAGCTGAAGAGCTACACAAAGCTAGCAGAGAAGCGGAATGGGGGTGGGGGGAATAATGATGTTGTATGGAACCCACTCATTATTTCCATTTTGTTATGTTTCTAGGAATGGAATATAACACGACAACCAAAGTTCAGAAGAAAAAGTGCATGTGGGGTAGACTATTAATGTCCCAAACCAAAAGAAAGAACAGTTTAAAAATGAAGTGGACCTGAAATGGTTCCCAACTGATCATATTTCAAATAAAGACTAAATTAAAATAAGATAGGGAAAAGACAGGGGGAAAGAATTGCTTGTAGAATATGGAATTAAGAATCTCAGAACATTCACTGTTCAGTTTAGGCTCATCAGAAAATTGTAGAGTCATACTGGGAGGCCTGCACCTAGTAATGGATTTCTACAGGAAGTGAAAGAGGAAGAAGGTAGTATTGATGAAGTAAGAGGCACATTCTGCAGTTGGATAACCAGCTTTACAATTGGCACGTCCGGGACATTGTTCAGGTTTGTGTCGTGGTCTTCGCTTCCTCTCCAAGTGTTTCAAAACATTTGTTTTGAGGAACACCACACCAAAAAATATACTTTGGGAGAAGGTTGTCATTTGAGGAAAAGCAACAGAATGAATAACCATTTATGGTTGGGTATATGGCATGAATCATCTAGTGCCTGCATTTTAATTATGAATGGCAGTATTTTATATACCTTGCTACAAAAGGACCAGATCATGGTGCTTAGTTATACAGTCCATACAGGGCATTATGCAGTGTTTGGCTCTGAGGCAGCTATGGAAAAGTGAGGTGGGAATGGCTGAAGGACTTTGGGGCAGCTAATGGGCAAAGATATTGTGGGAAGAATGTAGAATACTGTTAAATACCTCCCCAATCTCCAAGTGATGCAAGATTCCATGGCTCCAAGCATCTACCCAGGGTTCATGTTTCCTTTGGAAATGAGGCTGTGGTGTTTTTATGATATATTGTTTATTTATACACATGTACATCCTGAGCCTACAATGGAGGGGTTCAAAGCATTACACTCCTGTCTCTCCCATTGCTGCAGCTTCCGATACAGGGAGCCCACATTGTATTCTCCAGCTTGCAACATTTTACAGACTGACCCCTTTTACCCACGACTGAAATCCTAAAACTTCTTCCTAACAAAAACTCTGGCATTGTCTTTAGATTCATTAGCTCAGAGCTCAGGGTGGGGCTTCACCCATCTGCTGGCTGGCCGAGAGTCATTGCTTTATCAATCCCTTTCTTGATGGCTCCCTATCTTCTCTTTGTCCTCTTTTAATGATCCATCTCCCCGGGAGATTTACCTGACACAGGAAGCTGTTTTGACCTGTATTTCAATATGCTAAATCCAGCACCTGGCAGCGCATTTTAATACTCCAAGCATTGATTAGATCCTAAAATTTACTAAATCCAGGAATTATGAGTGCCTTGCACCCACAAACTCTAGCACCCAAACTTGTAACAGTATCATGGTGAAGAAATAAAGCTGAAAGCCTACTAAGAGGAAAATAAATTCTGTCCCATAGATAAGGAAATCAAAATATATACTATTGGGCAGCAACAGAAGAAGGCATGGGTGAAATGGGTGTTTGTTTAGGAAAAGGAAGCCAAAATATATACCATGCGAAGGAGTAGAAGAAGGAACTGGCCGTATCAGTGACAGAAAATATGCACACAAGGAAACCATAGGATTGGTTAAAAGAAGTCCAAATGGCCTTTATTATTCTATGAGATGCTCTGTTTCCCCCCAAAAGGGCTGGATTTTAGGTCTCTCTTTCACAAACACACTCCAGATTAGAGGGTGAAGGGAAACTAATCTCAAAACTTGCATCATATTTACTAATTTGTTTCAAGCCTGAACTATCTCATAACTGGGTTAAGGACAAGCTGTCATACTTGAAAGTATGTTTCTCACTGTTACTGTAACTTCCAAGACATTTCTCACAGGTGAAAGTGTAACGTTCCTCTCTGAAACTGTTAGATTAATATCTCAATATTAATTTGAAGTAAATTTAAGTTGCTTTGAAGTAAATCTCCTAGAAGTCTTTTCACAATAAGAATGCTTAGGATTATTATTATTTTATTTTCTTGGTCTGGTTGATTTTATACTGCATAAAGGAAATGTGAGAGGAATTGCCACCTTTGTAAAACAGAATTCTAAAAGGATTCACAATTAAGGTGAATGGATTCAGTCTAGGGTGGACAGCATGATCCCACTTGTAGTTTGCCTGGATCTATGGTAGTACAGTGGTACCTTGGGTTAAGTACTTAATTCATTCTGGAGGTCCGTTCTTAACCTGAAACTGTTCTTAACCTGAGGTACCACTTTAGCTAATGGGGCCTCCTGCTGCCGCTGCGCTGCCAGAGCACGATTTCTGTTCTCATCCTGAAGCAAAGTTATTAACCTGAGATACTATTTCTGGGTTAGCGGAGTCTGTAACCTGAAGCGTATGTAACCCGAGGTACCACTGTACACAATAATAAGCAAGCTCAGAATGGCATATTTTCCGATTTAAAATGGTTGTTTTCACTTACAAAATGAACTTTCCACACTCTGTGCAACACATTCTTTACATCATAGGTCTTTTTTAGTTTAACCCATCCACTATTGTGTTGCCCCTGTGATGTTTAGTGTCAGCTGCTGTCTCTTCTTACAACTGGAATCTCCTTCAATAATCAGGTTGAAACATCTCCCTCATACTTGAAACACAATAGCCCTTTTAATATGTTATTCTATGCATACAGTTAATTGCATGAGGGGGGATGTCAATGTGGCAGCAGCTCTGCTCCAATGTACACACGATCATTGTTCTGTAAAAAGAGAAAAGGAAGAAGAAAAGGACTCTGCACATACAACTGTAGATGTGGAGGGCTTTTCCCTGCCTGTTTGGGGACCCTGTTTTCCCAGTTGTATGAATGGGGTCCTCTTCAGGCAATACAATGAATGTGTGTATGTTAGGGGCACAGCCTGCTGCCCACCCAGCCCCTCACATATTTATTGTATACGTGAATAATGTATGATAAGGGCTTGCATTACAAGCAAATAAACTAGGCCTCAGGTCATGTTGCTCCTGTTGTTCTCCTGAGGTAAAGCTTTCTGTCAGCCTGGAATCTCCAGCTCTGACGCTTTTAACCACTGAATGCCCAGTTTTTATATCATAATTTTTGAAACTATGATGCTATTTAGACTATAATTACAGTAATGAAGACTTAGTAATGAAATGGGATAGTTGAAGCATAATCAGTTCTTCAGCATCCTTCTCTATAAAGGTAAAGGTACCCCTGCCCGTACGGGCCAGTCTTGCCAGACTCTGGGGTTGTGCACCCATCTCACTTAAGAGGCCGGGGGCCAGCGCTGTCCGGAGACACTTCCGGGTCACGTGGCCAGCGTGACATCGCTGCATCTGTCAAGCCAGCACAGCACACGGAAACGCCGTTTACCTTCCCGCTGGTAAGCGGTCCCTATTTATCTACTTGCACCCGGGGGTGCTTTCGAACTGCTAGGTTGGCAGGCGCTGGGACCGAGCAACGGGAGCGCACCCCACCGCGGGGATTCGAACCGCCGACCTTTCGATCGGCAAGCCCTAGACGCTGAGGCTTTTACCCACAGCGCCACCCGCGTCCCTTGCCTTCTCTATAAAAATAAGGTTATTAAGAACACGCAAACTCAGCAGTACTTCAAACCTGAAGTGAACCCAACACCTGGCTTTGTCTTAACACATTTACCTCAGAAAGAACCATTAACAACAATGCCTTTAGATTTTCAGCATTTTGAAGTGGGGGTAACATCCTCCCCTGTGAAACTACTGCCCCCTTCAACAGTCCACTGTGCCACAGGCTTTCCTAAACAAAACAAAACACAGCAACAGCAACAGCAAAAAAGTCTTCAACTCATTGGGTGGTTAATCTTTTTCTTCAATAGGTAACGATGTTGAGGTTGATTGTACTTCAACCATACCCTCTCATAGCCAGTTACTGTCTTCATTACAAATACTGTAGTATCTGTCTCTGTAGAAGATACTTGATGTTGGTTCTTCTGTTTTCTGCACTCTGACATCTCTCCTACTGATGCTGGAGTGTCATAAATTGGTGAACCTGAGGTGAATATTCTATAGCCTCTGCGTTGAGATTTGAATCTAGTGTATTTCCTGGCATAGCCTTGCCCCTTGTTCAATAAAATGACCACTAGAGCTCATTTATAAGCAGCTTCCTTTGCATAGAAGTAATTTCACACATATAGCATGACTCTGTAAAAAATACTCCTTGGATCATTCCCAAATTCTGGCTTTTCTACATTTAGAAGTTACTGAGCCTTAATACAGGAACTTGTGGCTCAGATCATGACACGAGGGGCTGTTATTTGTGATTATTGTAATCTTTGAGCTATAGAGATAGTCACAAAATGTTACTTCTTTGGTCCATTTGAGAAGTAAAAAGTTGAACTTTATGGAAAAACGATCTTCTTTCACTAGGTCTTAAACCTGCTCATTAAACCTTTTCCCTCATGCCTTCTAGAAAGTTGTTCCAAGCTTTATGCAAGTGGCATAAGTAGGTGAAACATACAGAAACTTTCAGTGTGTAATTTCCAGTACTAGAATTCTTGTGAGAATTTCAAAGGTGCTCTGACACTCCTCTGTCTACTGGTCTTCTAACAGTGGTGATCATTTTCTCCATTTCAGCTTCTTCCCTGTATGAAGGACATTTAGAAGTCTGGCCAATAATGTGTGTTGCTTAACAAATATTCTGTGGAATGGGAATGCTGTGAAGCACAGAACAAATTTTAAGTCCTACAATACTCTGTAGCCTAAGCCAGCCCTTGGGAGCTGCACTCTTCTCTACATCACAACATACAGGATGGAAATGATACAGCACAAGTACCTTAGGAAAAATTACATCTACATACATGGGTGTACAAACATGGGACATGGGTGGCGCTGTGGGTTAAACCACAGAGCCTAGGACTTGCCGATCAGAAGGTCGGCGGTTTGTTTGTTTTTTTTGTTTTTTTGTTTTTTTAATAATATTTTTTATTGCTTCTTTCCAAGGTCAGATACATCGTCCATAATTCAACAAAAGCGACTTTACAAAAAAGAAGAAAAGAAAGAAAAAATCATAAAGAAGAAAAGATTCACATTTTGCAGACAATTTTTCATAATCCACTGGACTTCCTCATATCCTCCACCCCCTGCATTCTTTACCATAAATAAAAAAAAATAACAGCAAATTAATACCTTGTTTCATGCGTTTTTGTACTTTCATCTATTTGTATTTTAAATTTAGGGTACTTGTTGTGTATTCACTTTTCCATCAATCCTGAAAATATAAACATTACTCTAAAATTTAGTCCTTTCACTCTCGTAACTTAATTTCCACCATAATCAAACTTAATTGCCGAAGTTTGTTTTCACCAAGCTTAGCAAATTCTCAACATTCATATAACTTATGATATTTTTGCAGATAGTCCTTAAATTTTTTCCAGTCCTCTTCCACTGCCTCTTCTCCCAGGTCCCGGATTCTGCCGGTCATTTCAGCCAGTTCCATATAGTCCATCAGTTGCGTATGCCACTCTTCCAGCGTGGGTAACTCCTGTGCCTTCCAATATTTTGCTATAAGGATTCTTGCTGCTGTGGTTGCATATAGAAAGAAGGTTCTGTCCTTCTTTAACACTCTCTGGCCCACAATGCCCAGGAGAAAGGCCTCTGGTTTCTTGTGAAAGGTATACTTAAATACCTTTTTCAACTCATTATAAATCATTTCCCAAAAAGCCTTCACCCTCGGGCATGTCCACCAGAGGTGAAAGAATGTTCCTTCAGCCTCCTTACATTTCCAACATTTATTGTCAGACAGATGATATATCTTTGCAAGTTTGACTGGGGTCATGTACCACCTGTATATCATTTTCATAATGTTTTCTTTCAGGGCAGTACATGCCGTGAATTTCATACCGGTGGTCCATAACCTTTCCCAGTCTTCAAACATAATGTTGTACCCAATGTCTTGTGCCCATTTTATCATGGCTGATTTAACCGTCTCATCCTGTGTGTTCCATTTAAGCAACAAATTATACATTCTTGAAAGCACTTTTGTCTTAGGTTCAAGTAATTCTGTCTCTAATTTCGATTTCTCCACCTGGAATCCAATTTTTTTGTCCTTTTTAAAAGTTTCTTGTATTTGGGCATAATGTAGCCAGTCTCGCACCTTGTCTTTTAATTTTTCTAGACTCTTCAACTTCCAATTGTCTCCGACTCTTTCTATTATCTCACAATATTTTGCCCAGCCACCCTCCATGTTAAGCCTTTTTGGGGCCTTAGCCTCCATTGGTGATAGCCACCAGAAGGTCGGCGGTTTGAATCCCCACGACAGGGTGAGCTCCCATTGCTCGGTCCCTGCTCCTGCCAACCTAGCAGTTCGAAAGCTTGTTAAAGTGCAAGTAGATAAATAGGTACCGCTCCAGCGGGAAAGTAAATGGTGTTTCCGTGCGCTGCTCTGGTTCACCAGAAGCGGCTTAGTCATGCTGGCCACATGACCCGGAAGCTGTACGCTGGCTCCCTTGGCCAATAAAGCGAGATGAGCGCCGCAACCCCAGAGTCAGTAATGACTGGACCTAATGGTCAGGGGTCCCTTTACCTTTACAAGCCAATAACTGGACACCATCGTCAACAAACCTTCGTAGAACAGCTAGAGTACTCTACTAGGCATTCTTCAGCTGATTCTTTTTCTCTACATCACTGGTGGCCCCATCTGTCAATCACCTGACAGTGAGCTTTGGCTGGAGGTTCTGCTCCCTGCTGAACTGAGCAGGATTTAACCCCTGCTTATCAGTTGATGAGCAGGAGTTAAATCTTGTTGCTCCAGCTACGTACACCAGTTCCCAGCAGGGGAACTGGCATGCGTAGCCAATGCAGAATCAAACCCACTTATCAGCTGATTTTTAAATATATATTTTTATTTCATAACATTTATATACCGCTTGATTGTTGTAGGCTTAAAAAACACACCCCAAACCTTCAAAGTGGTTTACAAAAAGAAGGTATAGATAAAAAAGAATAAATAAATGAAGAATATAAGGCCCAATGGCATCTACAGCTGAAATGACTTCAGATAGCAGGGCAAGGAAAAAGTCCCTTCCTGGGGCTGCAGAGAGCCACTGCCAGGCACCTTTCTAGCAACAATTCTCAATTGCAAAGGACAGCATAATGGAGTCACCTTAGTGTCTCATGTATCTGAGAACTGTTGCTGGAAACATGCCCCTGGGGAAAGGGTCAGGCTTGGAACAAATCATGTTTCTAGCACCTGGATATTTCCCCACCCCCTCTATTTTTGCCTGTCAGTCAGAAGCACTACTCCTGCTTTTGTGGTTGGTTTACTGCTCGGGCCCTTGAGTGTTCCTAAAGTAGCTCTTTGGACCCTTGCCAATATTTCCTGATAAACAGCCCAGCCTTTCTACACATGCATTTTCTATACAAGCCAGACATTCTCTGTCAGTATTTCATACAGGTTTAGGATCCTTCTACGAAAATGCACAACAGAATACATATTTTTGCTCTGCTTTTAAGTTATTCACCAAATGGTATTGGCCAATATTTCTGGGCAACATTATATGGAGATGCCATAATACTTCTATTTTTATTTATAGAGCCAATCCAAATGCCTTTGCTAATACATTATGGGGAAAAATAGTAATTAAAACTAAGCTACAGTATTCAAAATAATTGAGCAAAATACATTTTCTGATTCACTAGGCAAGTTTGTTTTTCTATATAATGTTAATTAGTGATGAATCAGTATTTAGCAACATTCTGCAATATTGTTATCTTAATTAATTATGGTGATGATTATATTACATATATTGTGGTAGGTGCCACTAAAAACTACATATGTAAAGATATGCATTTCCCTCTGTTTTCAACAGGATTCAGTCCTTTTATAAACCATGAAAATTAACTCATTTTATCACCAGGAATAGAGCATCTCCCCCACAGCCAATACAAAATGACTCTTCTAAACATTTGCTAGATTGAATTGGTCTCTTTCTGAACATTTAATTATTGCTTCCTTTAAATATGTAAAAAAAGTTTGCCTTCTCTCCACCCCACTTTGAGAGCATAAACAACATCAGCCATCGCTCATATATTTCTATAGATAAGCATATCATTATCATTAGGTCTCCTATACAAAATGATGTGAAGAAGTTAGGTAATGAAAAATAAAAACATAGGGTACAAATCATCCAAAGATAAGCAATTTGAGTCCCACTGAGTTTAATGGGAGAATTGGATGTGTGTTTAATTCTCTCTAAATGAAATTAATGGAACATTAAAATGCTTACTGGTGTCTAGATTATATTCTTACTTTTTTATTATCACTAATATCCCAAAGGCCGAAGTAGATGTGATGTTGCCAATGTATTTTACTCTTGAATGGCAGATTATTATTATTTTTAATAGGCAGAAAAAAGGGGAGGGGAGACCAATCAGGACTGTGGCATGGGGGCGGGGGCACCAATGGAACCAATCGGAGCTTTCCTCCCATTGGAAATAGGAAGCAAGGGGGCAGTTCCAATTTGGACTCTGAGAGCAAAGCATTAAAGCCCTCTCCTCACATGCTAGTCCCAAGATGAGTCTCTGCTAAGGCAGCAATTTAAAATCAGGTATGTGAGGGCTAAAGACATGAATAGTATGATGTCTAGTTCAACCCTGCAATACTATGGGATAGAAAGCTGATCTGCTTCGGCCTTTGACTGTTCCAAAGACCACAAAGGAATATACCTCTGCTGGTATGTATCCTATGATTTAGTACAGTGGTACCTCTCGTTACCAACTTAATTCGTTCCGGAGATCCGTTCTTAACATGAAACCGTTCTTAACCTGAGGTACCACTTTAGCTAATGGGGCCTCCCACTGCGATTTCTGTTCTTATCCTGAGGCAAAGTTCTCAACTCGAGGTACTACTTCTGGGTCAGCAGAGTCTGTAACCCGAAGTGTTTGTAACCCAAGGTGTTTGTAACCCAAGTAATTACCACTGTAATATTCATATTTATGATGGCATTCAGTTACCACACCCCGCCAGCGCAAGGACTTCCACTTGCACAAAGTGATTTCTCTCCCTCCCTCCCCCCAATGTGTGACTCACATCCTCCCAAAATCTCACCGGGTTTAGGAAGGCAGGGTGGGAGGAGAGGGAGGCGAATATTCCATGGTGTAACCAGAAATAATTGTGCTGATTGAACAAAAGGCTTGCAGCCAGTGCTTTTTTTCTGGGGGTACGCATACCGCTAAACATTTTGTGGATCTAAGTTTGGGCTCATTGAGAGGCAGTATTTCAATATGAGTAGGAAAATGAGAATACCCCTAAACATTTTTTTAGAAAAAAAAAAGCAATGCTTGCAGCTATGTTGGATTCCACTCCTAGTATATTTAATTTATTTACAGCACAATCCTAACTCCCTGTTCAGCACTACTTGGGGCAGGTAGGATGGCGATGGTGAAACAAATTTATAGAATGATTAGGTGGTGGTGTCCCTCCACCAGATCCTGCCAAATGCACAGGTGGTGGAACACCTACTGCCAACAGTGTAAGGTAAAGGGACCCCTGACCATTAGGTCCAGTCGTGATCGACTCTGGGGTTGCAGCACTCATCTTGCTTTATTGGCCGAGGGAGCCGGTGTACAGCTTCCGGGTCATGTGGCCAGCATGACTAAGCCGCTTCTGGCGAACCAGAGCAGCGCACGGAAATGCCATTTACCTTCCTGCCAGAGCGATACCTATTTATCTACTTGCACTTTGACGTGCTTTCGAACTGCTAGGTTGGCAGGAGCAGGGACCGAGCAACAGGAGCTCACCCCGTTGCAGGGATTCAAACGGCCGACCTTCTGATTGGCAAGCCCTAGGCTCAGTGGTTTAACCCCCAGCGTCATACGCCAGCAGTGTACTCACCAACTGCAGCCTCCTTACCTGAGCCCCAAAACAAGGCGCTGGGAGGGAGGTGTGATTGGAGCAGAGCCAACCACAGATCTGCAGAATCCAGAATTGTTCCACTCCTTGAAAAATATATGTTCTGGGCCCCTCTGCTGCAGCCACCTGGAGTTGGTGCAACAACAAAAAAATCCCAGCCACCACCCTGCCCTTTCTGCCCCCTTTGCACTGATTGGTGGGAGCCAGCAGGGTTTTGAATGTAGTGGTAAACCTTCTATGTCTCCTCGTTCGGATTGCTCTGCCCATATTATTATTTAGTCAGTATATGATATTTCACTCCACCTTGGAAGCTTGGGGCACCAGGCAACTGGGAGATTCCCCCCCCCCCATCAAAATAGCCTATTAAAATGGAAAAAAACAACATATGATTCAAACTAAAATACATTAAAAGCCCTCTTTTATCATGCCTCCAAGAAATGCTTAGAAAGACTTTGGAAAGGGTCCAAAGGGAGTTACATACAGGATAGCAATTTAGGTCACTTTTCTCAAAGCACCTAGCCTTTTTTGTTTGGCCATTTCCTCCGTGTGATTTGCAGCACAAAAATATTACGCATGCTTCATCAGAAATAAGTTGCAGAGAGCTCAACGGGACATTTTCTGACAAGCATGTTTAGGATTGCAACCTTAAACTCTGTGACACACATACCCTAATCCAAATCATGCTCTAATATATTGATAAGAGTTCTTGTACATGTTGGCTATTTTCCTGTTCACTTTAATGGAAGAAGCAAGTCCTTTTCCCATTGAAATGAATCATAAGCCGAGTTCAGATGCAATGCTAAAGCATAATGTTTTGAGAATGAGCTGGACTACAAGTAATAACATAATATATTTTATTTTTTAATTAACCAACGGTCACTCAAGCATCTTAATTATAGTTATCAAAGTTCAAACTGCTTAAGCTGATGGTGTAACTTGATAACATCATTTTTTAGGTTTTTTGTTTTGTTTTGTTTTTTTAAAAAAACAACTAACTGCCACACATGAGATGTTTTACATATCAGAAGCAAAGCTGAGGTTAATTTGAGAAAGGCTGTTAAGAGATCTTCTAAGACTGAGCTGCTTGTTTTGTTTGGGTGCTTTGACTCCCTAAACCTACTAGTAACATTAATTACAAGCAATTGTCTTTCCTTCCCTTGGTTTTGTGAGAGAAATTTCCTTTCTTTGTTTAAACAGATTTCCACACAATAGGTGAGTGCCGTTGTGTGTGGGTTATACTGCTTGTGTTGTGAGATAATATGTAGACAAAATAATGTTTTTCCTGTCAAATATTGAGTAGGCATCAATGGCAAAGTGACAGGTGGTTAAATAGCTGGCACTTATAATGATTTCATGAAGATGTTTTCCCTTTTTGGACAGGATTTTTTTTAAAAAAAACAAAAAACAAAAAAACACCCTGATTTGAAAAGAGGAGACTGACGCAATCTGTTTTGGAGACATTGCACAATTTTAGATTCAATTTTAGCTTGTAGAAGGACATGAAAATGCAAGAATAGCTTTACTATGTCAAATCAATGGTCCCTCTGGAGTATTATATTATGTGTGGTTTAAGATTGCCATTCTTCTTTTAGTACCTATGCTCCTGTGCATATATTTTTTAAGTGGCATGCAGGGCAATTAACCTTAGTGGAACTGCTTCTTTTTTTTGTTGTTGTTATCTATCGGTCTCAGGAGACAATGGAGGAGTGTGCTTTTGGGAGTGTTAGAAGGTTGCAGCACCTGCCATGGCTGTATAAGACCAATATAGGAGAGACATGTTTTGTTGCAGCTGGGGCAAATGAAGGCATCCAGTTATGCTGCTGCAGATGTGCCACGGTGTTTCTAACATGGAAATAAAGTGACAGAAAAACTTCACCAGCTGTGAGGTAAAATATGGCAATCCTATTCTTGCTGGAACACATCAAAATATCACAGAGGCTAGAATCTCAGCTCCAAGGTAGAAATCCACCCCATATTCTATAGCATTTTAAACCCTCAGTTTGGGTAGCTAAGATTTTCTTATAAACAAACAAAAGGCTTTGCAATCACTTTGCTCAAAATTCATATGAAATATACTGTATTTGGCGGCATCCAGCAGTGTCAAAGCTGTTTCTACAACTGACTTTCACTCACATAAAAGGACCTCCTCTTCCTCTCCCTCCCCCGCAGCTCCCTTGCAACCCAAAATCTGCTATGTAGAGTTGGGTGGCCCTCCAAAGGCTAATGGGGGGGGCACACAAATGGCTGCAGAGGGAGAAGGGAAAGTCTCATCTGGTCCACTTGAATAGCCATGGCTCTCGCCCATAGTGTGATATTTCAGAATCCGGTAAACAACAGAAGAAATTTGTATTTTTAAAAGTTAAAAAACAAATTATATTCCCCACCCCCACCGTGATAGAAAATAGAATATTTCATCAGAAAAATATATCAATTTTTTAAAGTAAAGCATAGTTACAGATGGGCAGTTTAATTGAAACTACTACTTCAGGCCTGTATGTTTGTTTGGTTTTTCGTTCTTGAAATATCCAGCAGCAATAGGCAAATCAAAAGTCTCTCATCCTTATTTGTTATTCAAATGCAATCAAAACTCCCAATATATATAGATATATAAGTTGTTGTTTGATCACAAACTGCTTTTTTCCTGAAAACATGATTTGATAATCAAAATTTAGGATGCACAATTGAAAGTGGTCAGACCAGTCACATGATGGTTTCTCTGTTGCTGGACCAAATTCTCACACAAGTGCCAGTGCAAATATTTGCATAAGTTTTAAATTCAACTTTTGTGAAAATTCATGCTTGGATCTTTGAAGTTCACTTTCTCGTCTGCGAGTATGGGGAATCCATAGATAATTTAAGAACAGTTATTTTGCATTTCATTAGGTATCAACTACCCTTGTATGTCTTGTACAGAATTTATCTGGGCAACCAGACTTTATCCACTAAGGATGCTAAGATTTTACAAACCCCATTGCTGTTTCAGGTAACAGCCTCCTTTAACTGCTTTTCAGGCTCTGGGTTCAGATTTCAAAGGCAATCCACTTCATTGGGATGAAACCAAATAAAGCATAAATGTCCACAACTTTGTAGGATGGTTTCTTGACTGTATATAATATACCAAAAATAGTATGCTGTTATTTTTCGGAACTCTCATTCTTGCTCAGAAATCACACATATCAACAATAAGAACTTGCAGACAAATCATTTCTTATCAAAATTGCCACCCCTCCATCTAATACTGAGCTCAGGTGGTGAATGCCAAAAGAATGGGAGTCAAGAGGGGATATTGCAAGGAGCATGGTGGAGCTGTGCCATACTGCCATTTCAGACCCACTCACAGTGACCCTTGCTGCAGGGAGTGAAGGCCTAGACAAAAATAGGTGTAACAAACTAGACAAGACAATGTTTTGGAATTTAAAATCAGCCACAACTTTTATGGATTACAGTTATAGGCAGGCTTTGGTTCAGGCACTGGGTATATCCATTCTCATCAAGTATTCTCATTGAGTATATCCATTCTCAGCCTCCAGATGGAGGGCAGATGCTGGAACAGGGTCATGATGGGATTATGAGACCTTCTCAAGATGCAGGTCTACCAAGGTGGCCCTCCCAGGGTGCTGATGGAAGGCCTATAGCCCATCTGCCCCACACTTGGCTTGTCGACAGAGAATTTCATCTAGAGCCTTCTCACAGGGTACCCTGAGATGACACCTGTTTGGGGCTCAGCTGGCCTATATATTCAGAGGTGGACTACTCCACTCTGGTCCACCATCCAAGCCAGAATTGGTCGGCTTGAAATCTACAGATGGCGGGCTGTCTCACCCTCCCTAGCAGCCAGCTGGGAGGAATGATCCAACAGCCAGCCCATGGTGGAGTGGCTTCACTCCATGGTGCCGAGGACCTGCTGCAACAGGCCACAGCTGTTACCTACCCAGGGACTGGGCAAGCGGCCATTTTCTCAACAGCTGTGTTGATGTGGCTTATTGGGGCAGGGCAGCATCAAGGTCAGTGCTGTGCAGGCACATTCCTGGGAGAGCCAGAGTGACTCCACCACTGCATCTATACGTCCCCAACTTTGCCACTGCCCTGTCCAACTGCTTTCAGGAAGCCGATGGCATGGCACTGCCCCCATCATGCTGGCTCCTCCTGGGTACCACATGCACACAGGAATCCCAAGTTGTAGAAGTAGCATTTTTTTTAAAAAACACACATTAAAAATAGCTCAGGAATGACTGAGCATGCTCAGTAGCCACAGATCGCTGAGTGTTAGTTGGACACGATAAATAGAAATGGTGATGTCTGGGCTGCATGTTTGCCCTGGTGGGTACAGCAAATGGACCAGTGACAGTACCACTATTGCTGCACTGTGGTCCCAACCTTAGTGTACACACACACTGTCATCCAGGTAAGCTGCAATGATTCACGTGTTGGAGAGTGGGCCTATCCCACCACCTGTGCTGCTAGTGCTTTAAGCTCAATTGAAAGCATCAGGACTTAAATTAGCAGCAAATATCTTGCTATCTGTTTCAGATGGGGGGAGCCTTTGGCCCTCCAGGTGTTTCTCTATTAGAATTCCGATTCTCTTTAGTCACTGGCTGTGATTGCTGGGGCTTACAAGAGTCACAGTTCAGCAATATCTAAAGAGCCAAAGGTTTCACCCCACCAACTCTGTTGTTGGTTTCAATGGCTTGTGAGTCAACTGGATTGGGGTCCATATCTGCATGCCTTTGCTATACTAACCAGTCAGATATTTTTGTATTCAATCCATAATATGTTGCTCAAAAAGAAAACATAATTCAGTAACTCTCAAGACAGTGCAAGAAGGCAAGAGATACAATAATTTGAAGCTCAACTATTAATTTTGTGTATGTTCAAGAGCAAATCATTTTAATAGATGCTTCACTTTCTTCATTTGTAAAATGGAAATCATTAACTTTTTATTTTTTTGTTGTTATCACATTAGTGTTTGTATACAGCTTGGGGAAAGAGTCACAAGAAGTGATATTAATAGGGGCAAGGCACAAATACTTTAAGGGGGAAATGCAATATTTGATGGATTTATGGTGCATCCAGATTTCCAGCACATTTGAGCATCAACCAAGTTTGTCAAATGGCTGCTAGTTTTGGAATAATGATGGAGGCATCTTACAGGAACTTGATGACCACCTACAGATCAGCTTTGCTGAAGACAAATGGGCTTGAATATTACATCTGTAACTGCCTTCTTCATGGGGTTATCATAGAAAGCAGGTGAAATTGCAAGTTTTCTTTAGTATGATCTTCCTGCAAACCTGCCTCTTTTTCCAGCCTCTCCACATCAGACATGATATAGATGTGGCTCACAGTTTTTTTCTTTTCTGCTATCAGAAGCACAGAAGTGAAATTAATAATATATATTTACATATATTCTGGGAGATATGGGCTGCTTACATGTAACATAGATGAAACAGTATCTAGTGCAAGTCCCTTTGTGCTGGTGGTGTAAATGAATCTAGTTTGTGTTCATGTAGCAGAGATCAGAATTTGATATGCTGTAATTATGGAGTCTGTTTTACAGGCCAAGTGACATGTGCAATGACTCTTTTACCAAGTCTGGTCCTTTTCCATCAAGTAACTGGAATTATAGTTTAGTACATGAGACGTACTTTTGTATCAACAGCTTCTGTTGGTTAGTGTGAAAGCTTTTGATCTTTAACGCTCCCTTCACACTTACATCTCAATCCTGATTCCCAGACCTGACTCAGGCTTTGAAATGTTTTCTTTCATATTTAACTCTCCAATTCTCATGGAATGTTAGAGAATAACTATGTTGGGATATTGAAGAAAATGAGGCAAGAATTCCTAATAGTGCCATGTGTGTATATATTAATTTTAAATGTGTACGGTTATTGGAGAGCCTTGGCAAAAAGTCATTTCATGGCAAGTATGAAGAATTCCTGCATGACCAAATCATTCTCAAAGGTTATCAATTAATAATATACTCATTTTCCCATTGCAAAGTAATCAGGAGTCCAATTCATCCCTGACACATAATTCCAACACTGGAATCAATTTTGTGGAACAAAGGAAGTTATTAGATTATTTGTCAAACTGCTTGTCCCTCTAGACCAGTGTTGCCTATCCTGAGAGGCAGTAGCTCTCCAGAATCTCTAGCAGAGGTCTTCCTCATCAGCCTGACCCTTTCAAAAGCTTAGTATACCTGTGACTAAGAACAAAAGAAGAGCTCTGCTGATCTGACCAAATGCCCAACAGCATCCTGTTCTCACAGTGGCCTACTTGGGACCACCTACATTTAAAGCCTGTGTACCATTCCTGAGTCATAGTCCTTCCCCCAGGATATTCTTAGTTTTTCATTGCTCAAGAATGATTAAATTCTTTTGATTGCGTTGCTGAATATAAGTAGGTTGAGCAATTTTCTTATAATGACCCTTCTGCTTGGATTTATTACATGGCTATGCTGAGTCATGGACGAGACTGAATGAGAGGAGAGCAGCATAGCTCTCTCTCACACACACCATTCTCAATTTCAAATCACAGCCTCCCCTAATTTCTTTGGCACAGACTTGAGCTCCTAGGCCCAGTCTTCATCAAATACAGTTCTACCCTCTAAGCAGCTGATAAAAGTGAATCATCTTGCCATAGCTGCCAAGTGTGCATCTTTCCTAAGAGGCCATGGTGCTTAGTTGCAAGAAGCAGAAGTGACCACCGATGAATCTGATTAATGAGTTCTCTGTCACAGGCAGATCTTGCATGGGATTGATTGGATTCTCAGGCACACTGGTATGGTAAAGAGGTGCTGCACCACTGCCCTCCTGAGAGTTGCACCACTGCCATTTATAGGGGTGGTTGCAGAGGCAGGGCATTGGTGAGGTTGGGACTGTGCAGGCACCCCAGTGGAGTCAACCCAGTGCTTTTTCCTGTGTTTCTGTGCAAACCCAACATCCCAGTAACTGGCAGAGATTCTGCAAGCCCCACCAAACTCAACAGGGCTTACTTCCAAGTAGAAAGGCATAGGATTGCTCCATTCATGTAGAATACAAATTTGTATGAGTGCTGTCAACATTCTCCTCCAGTACAGCAGACTTTAAGTGCATAAATATGAGAGCTAGGAAGCGTTACACTCTTTGCAAAAGTTATTCTTTGTCCAAAATCACTTGCATTTAATTTAAGTTTATTGAAAACGCTGTTAACTGAACTGAACTTTGGAAATTAATAGTGGGATTTTTAAAAAAATAATAATATTTGGAAGCATATTTGCTTATCGTCATTTGCTACAGTGACAAGAAAAGCCATCTGTTGTGAGATTCACCAATTGATCTAGGATTAAATGTCAAAATTAATTTATGTGGTAATGCAATAGCTGTGGATATTTTGGATGTTCTTCCTGTTATTGGATTTTTGTGAGGGAGAAGGGTCAAGTCAGTTTCCAGGTGTTACTGCTATTTCTTTTTCAGCCATTTTGTGACATTGTCAGCATTAATGTTCCTAGAGTACATTCATGTTAGTTTAAAAGTGTGCCTGAACAGTCATTCACATACACACACACACACACACACACACACACACACTATATTTCTGAATAACAACAAAACCTGCTCAAAATGCAAAATCTTAGTATCCGTATAAACTGTATAAGCTTAAGATTGATAGATCTATTTGAATGTTTCTTTTTTATTATTATTCATTTGATTTATATCACCCTTTATCAAAAGATCCCAGGATGGTGTACAATATTAAGAACATATTTTTCGAAGCTTAAAAAGGAAAACATAACAAAAGCATAGTAATAGGTAGCATAATAAAAAAATAATCATAACAGCAGCAACCCTCCTCCCCCAGATTTAACAGGCCATAGATTATCTAACAGCTAAAGGCCTGGGTAAAGAGGAATGTTTTTGCCAGGGGCCTAAATACATGTAATGATGGCACCAGGGAAGCCTCTCTGGGGAGAGCAAATTTGGTATGATATATCTGAAGGCAAAATTGATATGATATATTCTCAAATATGCTCACACCATGGGATCAGATCTAGGTTAAAATCGGCACATTTGAGTCATTTGGACTACAGCAGGAGTAATGAGCATGGTGCCTTCCTGATGTTGTTGGACTACAATGCCCATCATCCCTGACCACTGGCTAGCCTGATGGGAGCTGTAGTGCAACAGTACCTGGAGGACACCACATTGGGTACTCCTGGACTAATGCATACGTAGGCTACATTCAGATGGTGACTAGCCCAAAGCCACCCAGTGAACTTCATGACGGATTGGAGATGTGGATACAGGTCTCCGTAGCTAAAAAATTTTCCTACACCACCCTTTGCCTTTTCATGCATTTTAAAGCTCTGCATGGAAGAGGGGGCTTCCAAGGAGAGCTTAAAAATGGTCTCTCTTTTGGGTGTGGCTCTGGAGACTGTCACAGTGAGTTCCTGCACTTCAAAATTTACCAGTCGTTTGTGGCTCCAAGGAACAGAATGGGCTACAACACTCAGTGAAGAAATAAAAAATACTATGGCTTGTGTTTTGGGTTATTAGCAGTCACTTCTATAAATTGCATAGAAGCACTTATGCGACCTTATTTTCTGCAGCTTGGGGAATGTGATAGCAACTTGTTAGTTATTAACAGATGAGCTATTTCTACACTAACATTGTAATTTCAAAACTGGCAGTCAAATAAGAGTAGGGCGTTTTTCGTTATTTATCAACTGACACTTTAAATATTTGTATTTGAATTTTTTTCATGCAGGCATGGCACATATCTGTTCCTGGCTGGTTGACATTTACCATTCTTTGTAATTCTGATCTGCTTTTCTGAATTATTTGTAAGTATATTGACAGATAAACATACACAGAGACTCTCTATTTGGGCATGACAGAATCTTGGAGAAGGCAAAAGCAGAATTGCAAATAAACCAGCAAAAGGGAGGGGGAGGGGGAGGGGGAGAAACACTATAAAAAAAAGAATGCTCAATAACAACAATTACCATTTGAACAATCTGTGAAATTAATACATTATATTGATTGCATTCTTTGGATTTGTGGGAAAAGAATAAACCCCATGTAAAGCAGCATCTACGTGGAGGTTTGCTAGTTTTGTATTCACAGGAGGATGGGGGAAAACTGAGAGCACACTTGAATCAAGAATGTGAAGGGATGCAGAAATCTTTAGATTTGCATATACAATATTGAGATCATGAGAATGTCAAATTTAAATGCAAAATTCACATGTCTCATGAATAAGTCATGAATGGTGGCAAGGCTGATTTATTCTTTTCTTTCCAATTGTCATCATTCTCTCCATCTTCCCTTCCCCACACACATACCCCTTGAATAGCTCCTAATCTGCAAAACAGGCAATTTCTTCTTTCCTTCCACAGGAAATGCATTGATAAATATGACTCTGTGGGAAACCATGGTTTGGTCCAGTGCTTAAAGATGTGTGTGTCTGCAATGTATGTGTATAGTTTAGCCTTGCTTAGGAAGTTAAAAAAAAAAAGCATTTCCTCTCTCTCTCTCTCTCTCTCTCTGGAGATACCTCAATGCCATGGCAACAGCCTTCAACCTTCTTCACGTGGGACACAACTAGGTTTAGGAAAGGTTAGCTGTGTGTTGTCACCAGGTGGGGCAACCATGTAAAGTGATGACTTTCCATACACTATGGTATTATGAATTAACAGAATGAAGGCTTCTTATCTTTTTGGGGGCTGGGCGGGTTGATGAGAATGAGTAAACTAAAATTAAAAGTGATACTAGAAAGAGAGGGTAAAAATGGATATCACTTAAAATAATTATAATAATTATAAATATCCAAAGTTAGATGAGAAGAAGGGGGAAGTAAGAGTCCATGAGATGTTTTCTAATGCCCATGCCAGTTTGGTCCTCAAATCAAAATACTTTGCTTGGTGCTATGTGTGATGTACCTGAAGAATACACGTAACTTAAGAAGCCTGCTGGATCAAGCCAGTGGCCAGATCAAACCAGTGTCCCATCCAGTCCAGCAACCCGTTCACATAGTGACAAACAAGATACATGTGAGATCTGAATTTTTTCATCTAGGGACATAATAAATATTCATTTGTGAGAAGGGGCTATTGCTAATAATAATAATAATAAAGTAATAAATCTAATGCCACTGAATCAGCACCTACAATCAAAACCAAGCAAGAGAAAAGTGAATTGCTTAGTCCTCCTCCCACAGTTTAAAGGTGTGAAACATAAAACCCACTGCACGTATTTCCCTGAAAATCGATAGGTGCCTTACTCAGAGGAGCCTTTGCCATGTCTGCTATTTTCAGAACAATTGCCCACAAAACAATAGGAGAGATTAAGTGATTTCTTTTTTACTTACTCTGAAACTGTACAGGCTACACTTAAAAACCATTACAGCTATCCTTCTGAAATTTGGTAGGGTCTACCATGCCTTGAAATTTCACCCAAGCGTGCCAAAAAACCCCTCCAAAAAAGTTATAGACATTCACTTAAAAAGTCAAACTTCAAATGTGCCCAGCACAAAAAACAACCACAGCCTAGACTTATTCCCCTATAATTTCACAGGCTTCACTCACTCTGGAAGGAATACTATGCCTGCAAATTTCATTCATTTCTGTCAAAATGAAAAATAGTCATTGTTTTTTGGTTTTCCTGTAGTGAAGGGGAAAGGGCAATACTTCTTTTTTTCTGGAGTGGACCAGGATCCTGAGCTGAACTGGACAGCTTCCAAAACAGTTGAAGTGGGCTGTTCTCAGAAGTGCTGAATCAGGGTCCAATCTGAATTTTCATGTGCTAAATTTCTACTTCCTCAGTGTAATCAACATTTTTTAAAAAATCACTACAGCAAGCCTAAAACATTCATGACTTTCCAGATTGTCTCACAAAAAGATCAGCATTAACAAAGGTGTTCCTTAGTACCAGCCATAACAAGAATAATTTGCAATATAAGCAATTCATTAAAAAAATGAATAATCTTCAACAGCCAATTATTAAAACCTACATATAGTAGAAGGAATGTCATTTCTCATGATTGAATTCATTTTAAAAGTGCATTTGATTAGTTTGTTACAGTGCAAGGATCATTATCCTCTGGTAAAAAAGCTGTGGACTCTTAATCTACCTTTCACATTTCTAAATGTGTAGGCAATATGGTTAGTTATGCAATTAAGACCTGTGAGCAAATGACCTTTCGAAATTCTCCACCCTATTTGTCAGCTTAGGGTAGTATTCAGCTAAATAATTATGCAGGTGGATGACGTCTGCTTGGTCAATGGGACTTTCCCCCCTCTCCTCCCCCCGTGCCACCCTCAAATTTGCTCCAGAGGGTTAGGGAATCCCTCAAACACAGGGACAGGAGACGGGAAGAACATTATGCTATTCATAGACAAATCCTTGCAGTGATTACACATTTGACCTAGAGCTTCACTGAATTCCACTCAGAGAAATTGGGGGGACAATTTCACCCAATTTCTCCAGTGGGAGAAGACGTTTCCGAAAAGTTTATTGGAGATTACCATTAGCAGTAGCAGTAACACAGCTTCTTTCTTCCTCCTCCTGTAAGAATCCTTCCCCTACCACAGCAATTATTCTTCCCACCCCGGCCGCCATTTTGCAGTCTTCACAATGTCTCATATCAGAGGCACTTGACAATTGTATATCTAGCATTGTTCTTAGATGCTGGTGGTGGGGACAAGGAAATACATCTATTTTCAAAGCTATTATCAAAGCAATGGTGGGGAAAACTGGTGGGAAATTCTGAATAAAGGTGGGCTTTTATTCTAGAGCAGGGAGTGGGAAAGGGGAAAGGTCTGAAATTTTCTCAGCAAAATGCCTTTTGAACAATTTTAGATCAGCTCTAATACTATAATTATTTATTTACAGTCAGTGTGATGTAATGGATGGAGTGTTGGGTAAGGCTTCCCAATTTAGGCACAGGGAGATCAGAGTCCAAATCTCCACTCAGAGTCATGAAGCTCATAAGGTGTCCTTTTGTCAGTTGACATCACTCTGTTTAATCTACTTCACAGGGTTGTTCTGCAGATTAAAAGAATAGAGAGAACAACACTGTATGCTGTGCTGAAACAGTGTGGGATAAAATTGTAAGGGCACGATCCAAACTCTCACCCTACTGGGTTGAATTTATTCCATGGTAAACTTGGAGTAGCATTCCAGCCTTCAGAGTTTGGGATAATACAGTGGTGCCTCTGGTTACGAACTTAATTCGTTCTGGAGGTCTGTTCTTAACCTGAAACCGTTCTTAACCTGAGGTACCACTTTAGCTAATGGGGCCTCCTGCTGCCTCTCTGCCCCCACCGTGCGATTTCTGTTCTCACCCTGAGGTACTACTTCTCATCTTAACCCAAGGTATTACTTCCGGGTTAGTGGGGTCTGTAACCCAAAGTGTTTGTAACTCGAGGTACCACTGTAATAATAATAATAATAATAATAATAATAATAATAATAATAATAATAAATTTATTATTTAATAATTTATTATTATTATTATTATTACCCTGCCCATTTGGCTGGGTTTGCCCAGCCACTCTGGATGGCTTCCAACAAAATATTAAAAATACAAAAAAACATAAAACATTAAAAACTTCACTTCCCTAAACAGGCTAGAGATCTGATAAGTTAAAAAGTTCAACAAAGCCTTACATTTTAATATTCCTTATCTTTGAATAATCTGGGTGTCAGAAAGAAAATCTACCATGTTGCATATATACGGTGACACGGGTATTTTGTTTTTTTAAAAAAATATTGGGACTCATGTTAGACAGCACTAGCTTTTTGGTGCCTGTAACTAAACCAAAAAGGGGGGAAGGAGGAGAATTGTACAGCCATTACTCTTCATGTTATCAGGGGAGAAAATAATATGTGAAGCAAGTAATCATGTTTAAAAGATCACAGCTCTAGAAGAAAGGCATTAGAAGAATGCAAACATAAATGTGGCCTTTAAAACATTTTAATGCAATGGAATAATGTTACACTTTCTGAATCGGGGCTACTCATCAAGGCTTTCTTTTTGTAGCCACTTGGCGGATGGATTGTGCAAGATTAATTTATTATACAAAAATAAAACAATCCCACCACTTATACGAAACATTTTGGTAACACCTCTTGTCATTTGCCATGTTGTTTAAAAAATCTTATCTGGTTTCAAGCTCTGCGTTTGAGGGGGGAACATGTTATCAATCCCATTCTTTCTGAAAGGATAAAAGGATAAATTCCCTGGGATATAAGGAGATCTAGGAAGATAACAGATTCTCAAGGGTGAGACAGAGTTCTTAAAAAAATTAACTCTGACATGAAAAACTAAGGAAATGTTGGAGCGGCATTTTGAGTAACAGCACAGTAATAAAGGCATTTAAAATAAACATGGTGTGTTTTTATATCATGGGAAAACACAGAAACACAATGCAGATCATTAAGCATGCCCTCCTCCACCCATTCGGAGGCAACTAAAGGTTGTCTGAAACAATGCATAGTGTTTTTAATACGTGTGAACACTCACTAAGCAATCTCAATTCTATTTCTTCCCCCCCAATACACATGATACATAATCTGGTATTCACTATAAACCTTTTCAAATATTCAGTGAATGTGGGGGCCAGGGGGAGAATCGGGAACATGCCCACTGTGAGCCATGACCATTCAGCCAGTAAGGCAGCAACATGGGTCTGAGAAGCAAGAAAACAGTCATCAGAGCAAGCCAAAAGTCTCCCCACAGGCCCCAAAATGGTTGCCTTGGCCAGGCAACTAACAGTCAATAAAGAAGGAGTGTGAAAAATGAGGGTGCAGTTGATACAGCTTCTCGCTGCTTAAGTCAGGGGTGATAGACAGACCTGACTAAATTTTCCAGACACATGAAAAGGTAACCGGCAAGAATGTAATCTTGTCATGTGCAAATTAGATAGATACAGTTCATTAAAGCAAATGGCATAACTCTAAATTTAAATATTTCAGATGATGATCTCTCCGTTTTGCACACAGATACATTCACAGTCATGACACCAAACAGTTTACTTCCCTGTGAGTCCTTGGGTTAGATTCCAAAGCCTTAGGCCAGAGATCAGGAACATGTGGTCCTCCAGATTTTACTGCACTCTAACCCCTCTCAGCCCCAACCAGCAAAGACAATGGTAAGCATGGTGGGGACTTCAGCCCAGCAACATCTAGGCCAGGGGTCAGCAAACTTTTTCAGCAGGGGGCCGGTCCACTGTCCCTCAGTCCTTGTGGGGGGCCGGACCATTTTTTTGGAGGGGGGGAATGAACGAATTCCTATGCCCCACAAATAACCCAGAGATGCATTTTAAATAAAAGGAGACATTATACTCATGTAAAAACACGCTGATTCCTGGAACGTCTACCGGCCGGATTGAAAAGGCGATTGGGCCGGATCCGGCCCCCAGGCCATAGTTTGCCCACCCATGATCTAGGAGGTAATAGGTTTCTCATCACTGCGTTAGGTTTGTATCAATGCATCCATGTATACTACAGAATTATTCCCTTTTGTTTCTTTTGCTGAGCACAGATCATAGGAACAATGCAGATGAATGTCTACCCTGAGTGGCAGCTGCTCTTCAGGATTTTTGATAGGGTTTTCTCCCAGTCCAACTCGGGGATGCTGGGGATTGAATCTGGGACCTCCTCCATTCAGAGTAGAAGCTCTGTTACTGAGCTATGGTGCTTTCCCTCTCTTAAAAGATAGCCATCACAGATCTCAAGTGCAACCAGCTGTATGCTAAAGTTGCAATCCATCAGTTGAAGACCAACAATAGAAGTCACTGCATCTTACTTGTAGTGTAGCACTGAAAAAAGACAAACTGCCCCAGAATAAAATCAATGATTCCAAGATCATGGGATCAGTAGTGCAACCTTCTGCCCTGCCAGTCCCAAAGGGCACCTGCCACCACTGCGTATACTGAGTTGGATTGAGCAATTGCCTGAATCAACATATGGCAACTTCATGTGCTCCTTAATGACGTTTGAGGTCTTTCCAGCTCTGTGATTGGTTTTCTTTCTCATAGCACTGATCTACCATGACTGCAAATTGTCCTGTGCTTGCAAAGTTGTTTCCCCCAGAGTGGCTGGGGAACCCAGCCACATGGGCGGGGTATTAATTAATAATAATAATAATAATAATAATAATAATAATGAGCAGCAAGGAGAAGGTGCTCAAGATAAACCCACAGGATGTGTGAATATTAGGGGCAAAATTGGATCATGGCCTTAAAACAGGCTACCTTTATAGTTGTGACAGGCTAGCATAATTTTCCTTCTGAAAAGTCCACAGAGCTCTATCAGACATTTCACTTGTCCTTTCTTGACAGAATAAAAGACACTGGGCCACATTATTTCCTCTGGTTTGAGAGGTTGTCTGGCATTTGCTCATAGCTCACATAAATCTGGCAGGAGTGATTTCTCTTATTTGAATGTACTTGATGTCGAGGATTTAAAGATTACCTTCAAGTATTGGCCAGCTACTGCTAGCCTTGATACTTGGCATTCATCATTTATGAAAGGCTATTTTCGCTTCCTAGGCCCAGTATTAACCCACAAACAACCTTTCTTGGATTTTGAGATGTTGTCAGTCATATTAAAAACTGCTGTGGTAACATTTTAGGTTTGCTAGAATTTTACAGTAAAATCTATATCTCGCATTTTCCATCCTATACGACACCCTCAGGTGTCACAAAAACAAAAACAAGAGAATAAAACCATAAAACAATCAGCAGAATAATAAAGAGCAGCAAAAGTTAACCAAAGCTCAAAACAAATAGATCAAATTCAAAGGGTGTTATCATTAAAAAGCTTACCTAAACAGAACGGGAAGAGTTAAGCGTTCCACTACTGTCAGCCGCCTCTCTATGGCTAAGACATTTTGCTGCCTGAGGCAAAGGACAAAATGGCATCCCATGCACTCCCATTCCACTTACAGTCAATTGAGTTGAATCTTACATCAGTACTGGCAGTGAGACAACATTCTTCACAGGCTAGCACAGTGAGCACAGGACAGGCCACAAAACACACAGTTTTGTCCTCCAACATCCTGACTCCCAGCATCTGTTGCCTGAGGTGGCCACAGAACTCTGCCAAATGGTAGGGCTGGCCCTACAAGTCTTCTCTTCAAACACATATCCCCAGCAGCATAGGGAGATGTGACCATGCATGCTGACTCTGCGCACAACATCCTCTCTGTACTCGGTGTGCCACTCTACCGCTGACCTTTGCACGTTTAGTCAGACCATTTGCCCATGCAGCCTTCTGTGACTGCCTGTAGGTCTCTGGAGTTTCAGCTACGGTTTGTTGCAGCCATACTACCCGAGATTATTTTTACTCAAGATGCCAGGGGTCAAATCAGGGACCATGCGCTTTACTATTGTGCTAGGAAGGTCAGTGCAGTGCAGTCATTCCAGTGGAACCAGTCTAGCACTCCTGCCACTGTGTCCACACTGCCACAGCCTCCCCACCATGTCCCTCACCCTCTCCTTTCTGACAGGCAGCAGCAGCACCCTCCCTTTGCTGGGAAGTTAGGAGGGTGGTTCCACCCCACCAGGCAAACCACTTTGGGATGGAAGGGAACCCTCAAAAACAGTCCCATATGTGGCCATTTGTCATGGCTACTTTAGCTGAGATTCCTGCATTGCAGGGGGTTGGACTAGATGACACTTGGGATCCTATCGAACTCTGTAGAGTTCAATTATACGGTTCTATGGTTCTATGATGGGACGCGGGTGGCGCTGTGGGTAAAAGCCTCAGTGCCTAGGACTTGCCGATCAAAAGGTTGGCGGTTCGAATCCCCGTGGCGGGGTGCGCTCCTGTTGTTCGGTCCCAGCGCCTGCCAACCTAGCAGTTCGAAAGCACCCCCGGGTGCAAGTAGATAAATAGGGACCGCTTTCTAGCGGGAAGGTAAACGGCGTTTCCGTGTGCGGCTCTGGCTCGCCAGAGCAGCGATGTCACGCTGGCCATGTGACCCGGAAGTGTCTCCGGACAGCGCTGGCCCCCGGCCTCTTGAGTGAGATGGGCGCACAACCCCAGAGTCTGGCAAGACTGGCCTGTACGGGCAGGGGTACCTTTACCTTTACCTTTATGGTTCTATGAGTACGCTTCAGTTACTCTGTAATTTTAGCATTGTTGGAAATGACTCTGTGTTGAATTAGACGTGTTCCACAACATATTGGAGCAGAATTTTCTATGTACTTGCACGGAAGTGGTATTTTTTTTGCTGGCGCGCTCATGTATTTCTAACTCAGACGTGAATAATTCCTAAGCTGCACATCACCCTCTTCCTTAGATTACTTCACGGCCTCTTGCATTAAACAAATCTGAAGTTTCTAGGCCAATCTATGTTTTAGATATGATGTGAGAAAAAAGCATTAGGCAACTCTTCTAAACTGAAATAACACTTACTTTCCCTAAAACTCATTCCTTAGAAATGGCTTTTCCGGTTTGCAGCAGAACCTACCCTCAACTATTCATCCGGCCACCACAGATCTCACCTGCGCAACCTGAACTACATCTGCCCTTTTCATGAGCAAGTGGTAACTGGGCCAAAACTCTCCTTCATCAAAGCCAGCTACTACTACCAGAACCACAGTAAAGAGAAAAGCTGTAGTGCTATGTTAGTTGCATATGTTAGTTCTAAAAGTCCATTGTAGTGCCTTCACAGTAGTGCTATGTTAAATGGCCATTTAAGGCCATAGTTTAGATGCAGAGAGTTACCTGCATGCAGAACATCCCAGGTTCAATCCCTGACATCATCAGGTTGGGCTGGGAATGTCCACTGCAAGACTGGATAGATAACACTGAACTACATGGACCAATGATCTGATTCAGAAGAAGAAGAAGAAGAAGAGGCAGAGTTTGGATTTGATATCCCACCTTATCACTACCCGAAAGAGTCTCAAAGCGGCCAACATTCTCCTTTCCCTCCCTCCCCCACAACAAACACTTTGTGAGGTGAGTGGGGCTGAGAGACTTCAGAGAAGTGTGACTAGCCCAAGGTCACCCAGCAGCTGCATGTGGAGGAGCGGGGAAGCGAACCCGGTTCACCAGATTACAAGTCCACCGCTCTTAACCACTACATCACACTGGCTCTATAAGGCAGTGTTCATAAAAATCTGCCATACCACAGAACTCAAAACACTCAGAACGGACTTCAAGGCTGACCAAGACCACCAACCCTTGTTGTATCCCTATCTACTCCCTGAAGTAGAGCTTTCGGGTATTTTACCCTGATGTCATCTTTAAGCACAAAGGATCAGGAAGGAAAGGAAGATCACGTGTCAGAAATGAAGCAAATACAGGATTTGGGTTGGGGCAACAAGACCAGGTCCTTCAAAACAACTCAGGGAACAGCGCTGCACAGAAAGAGCTTTAAATAAATCAGACCAGAGGTCATACTTATACCAGTCAGGATTTCTCATGAAACAGGTGAATTGCTAAGCCAGCTGATTTGAGGCTCAGTTATTGCAAATTGTAACTGAGCCACAATGCTTAGATACACAAGAGTTACACAGAGGGAGTCCACTTCATCCACAAACATCACAGCTCTGTAGGGCTCAGCTGAACAGAAATCACATATCCATAGTGTTGGATTGAAAATAGCAAGCCTTACTGAAAATTAAGCAGAAAATTATTTCTCTCAACTCGAGGTGAACTGCAAGGCAGCCTTTGTACTATAAGTGACTGGATTGGGTAAGGATCAGATTTATTCATTTCATAACAATGATGCACTTCCCTGGAAATACCACCAATGTTTAATTTTAAACATAACATTGTGGTATCTTTTTTATATTTCCTCTAGACTCTTGTTTAGCTTAATAGCTAAAGATGCATCTATAATATTTATTTACTTCATTTATTAAACACTTTCCAGTAAACATCCCCAGTCTAACCATATAACACACAGAAATACAATTTCTAGGCCAATATGCGTTGATGGTTAGAAAAATGCTTGCTTCAATTAACATTGAGAGCCTCTTAGGGCTGGTGGCTACTAGCTAATCTCGAGCTGCACACATCACCTGCTTGCTTGGGCAGTGGAAAAATAGTTTGAAATGTGAAGCTGAAATGTAGCCAGCAAAGGAGGCATAAGTTTGTTTATTTGTATGTTTGTTTAAAGATGGAGATTTTCCAACTAGCTCGAAAGAAGGAACTGAAAAGGGATTTGAAGGATACATTGTATGATGAAAAGTCTACCTCATTGTCTAGTTTGTTTCATGTGCTTCTTCAGAAATAATGATAATTATATAATTACTGTTATTTTTGTTGGCTTTTGCAGGGACAAGGTAATCCAAGTATCAAAACTTTCCATACTTCCAGTCTAGCACAAAAGAACTGGAGTAAAAGCTGCAAATGCAGTCCAAATTGCCGTAGCTACATGCCTGCAGTCATTAGTTCAGCTGTTTTATCCAGAAACAGAAAGCTATCATACCAGCATTGTACACTAGGAGAGGGTTAACTTCCTTCTGAATGCAAAATGCCCTCATGGGAATGGAATGTGTAGTGTTTGTAAGTGGCTGTGCCCCAGAATCCTTTGAGAGACTTCTGACTACCGAATGTTAACAATCAGTATTATTAAAGAACAATTGATGGCCTGTAACCAAACAACAGAAACTAATTACTGGAAAACTTTTATTGTACTTTAATTACTGGGCCTCTTTGTCAATTAGCAGGAGAGAGAGGCAGAGGGAAAGTGAGAGACTCATTTTATAGTAACAATAAATTTTCTAGACCCACAATCATCAGCTGCTGAAAAAGTGAGTCCATTAATGCATAATATTAAGGCATCAGCCTAACTAACAAACAAACGTGGAATTGCTTTAACAAATAAACACTCCATGGAACATAATGATTTCTTCTCATGGTGCCAGTGCCATCAGACACACTTGCCTTATGTTTTAATCTGACTTTAACACTGTATTGCTTCTATGAACATTTCTGTTTTCAATCTTGCAAAAGACACTGAATTTAAGGCTGGAAAAAACGAGAAACCCAAAAAAGGGAAAGTGACATACCATTCCATCCCTTGTTAAACAACAGCACTGCAAAATTCAAAGAAGTGCAAATTTGAAAATATGGCTATATTTTGGTTTGCATATTGTATCAGGAACGGCAGTGTAGGCAGATTTGTCTTTAAATGCAAAATGAATTGAATTTCTTCCCCATTTTTAGGTGAGTGTAAAGAAGGGAGCTGGAAAAGAGTGCAGCCCCTGGTATGGGAGATCAGGATTGCAATAGGCTTGGACAATGCTGCTGACCAGTCATTGGGCCTTGTGTAAATAGAACACTTCCCCTTTCTGATGTCTCACATCCTGCCTGGACCAGTTTTGGCTTCCTGAGTACCCCTATATCTGAGTCAGTACTGTAACCAGTCTTTTCATGTTTGAGGCCATACTCTCCACTCTTGGGCCGCAGCATCACAGAAATTCCAAAGAAACATCTTTTCTGTGGGAATATGTTGTTTTAAATGTGCACTTTATGTCTGACTTCCGTTGGTAATGTTTTCTTTTGAAATGTTTAAGATAATTTCTTGTGTTGAATGAACATTTTGTAGTTGACCTCCTTTGCAATGCTTTATTTAAAAATCTTTAAGGTAATGTTTTAGTTTCCTGTTAATTATGTTGCTTTGAATGTATACTTTGTATTTGACTTTCTCCAGCAATGTTTTATTCTGGCTTGTTTTATTTGATGTTTTAATGTGTTGTAGACCGCTTTGAGATTTTTCCTTAAAAATGTAAAAGCAGTATAGAAATAAAATGAATAAAAATAATATACGTAATATAAGACGGGACGTGGGTGGCGCTGTGGTCTAAACCACTGAGCCTCTTGGGCTTGCCGATTGTAAGGTTGGTGGTTTGAATCGCCGGGACGGGGTGAGTTCCCATTGCTCTGCCCCAGTTCCTGCCAACTTAGCAGTTTGAAAGCACACCAGTGCAAGTAGATAAATAGGTACTGCTCTGGTGGGAAGGTAAATGGCGTTTCTGTGCGCTGCTCTGTTTTTGGTGTTCTATTGCACCAGAAGTGGCTTAGTCATGCTGGTCACATGACCCGGAAAAACTGTCTGCGGACCCATGTCGGCTCCCTCATCCTGTAAAGCGAGATGAGCACCGCAACCCCAGAGTTGTCTGTGAATGTACTTAACTGTCAGGAGTCCTTTACCTTTACCTTTTTATGTAATATAAAGCAAAAGTTAACCCTGTACTGATGAATATCAGGACACTTCATTTATGAATGTGTATAGCTACTGAGTATAGTCATTGCTCTGTTTCACCCACCACCTAGAAAACATGTCCCATTTTTACAAAACGAAAAGAAAATATTGTATAATTTTACCTGTTGATAACTTTAAATATATCACAGTTATTATGTGGGGGGAAATGCACTAACCCCTGTCCCAGCTGCCCCTGGTGCAGGTAACCTTATTACCCCCCTCTCATAATCTCATTACCATTGTTCCTTGCAGGGTGTGTTTATCTCATCCCCCTCCCCCTGGCTAAAATCTGCTATGAGTACATGGAAAATACTGGCCTCCTCAAAACGGCACATAAAAAGGAAAGTAGTCCATTGGCACTGCATACAGATACATGATCTTGCCCCAGAGTGATCAAAGAGAATAGGAGGGGAAGCAACATATTTTCAGCATGTTCAACATACACTAATGACCTGAATTTGTGGTTGCACTGGGATAAGGAAGTGGCAAGTAGCTTATAAATTTGTCACAGCCTGTCTTATTTTATATTGCTTGAATAGATTGGGTTTTGAGCAATCGGGAGAATCCAGACTAGTGCCTGTAGGTGAATTTAATAAGAACTGTAATCTATACTCTCTTGACACTTTCATACATACATGATGATGCACAGTAATAGTGAATCCTATAAAGATCAAACCAAACCAAATAGGATATAAAGAATTTCTCACGGGGCATTTAACAGACAAATGAGGTGCAAATACTTCAAACCCAAACTTCTTTGAGGATTTGGTTAAGACCCAGTTGATTTCTTGTATGGTGTGTGTACACACACCTATGTGTGTGTATCATACCTATAGTTAGGTAAGGTACAAATTCTGCAGAGTAATTTATACCCCCCCCTGCATATCAGTCATGGTTAAACCAGGAAAAAAATCATAATGCAAACCAAATGGATAACAGAGAGCAGTCATACAGGAATGACTTAATTACCCTAAAGAGTAATGGGATGCTTAGTCAGGAAAGATGGGAATGATACAGATCTGTATGGTAGCAAGGCAGGAGACATCTGTGTGCACCTAATCCAAGCCAAACTACCTGCAAGTGATTCTTCTCCCCCTTATTCTTTCATGTAACTACTTTCCCCTTTATCCTCATCAAAATTCTCTGCCAGCTGCAGTAGTTTGTTGTCAATTGAAAAGGAGAGCCAGTGTGGTGTAGAGCGGTAGTCTCGTAATCTGGTGAACCGGGTTCGCGTCTCCGCTCCTCCACATGCAGCTGCTGGGTGACCTTGGGCCAGTCACCCTTCTTTGAAGTCTCTCAGCCCCACTCACCTCACAGAGTGTTTGTTGTGGGGGGTGGGGGAAGGGAAAGGAGAATGTTAGCCACTTTGAGACTCCTGAAGGGGAATGAAAGGCAGGATATCAAATCCAAACTCCTCTTCTTCTTCTTCTTCTTCTTCCTATTCTTCTTCTTCTTCTTCTTCAGAATGTTGTGGTAAATCATTAAGCATAACTATGGTTGAAAGGCAAGCATGCAGTGTGGTGGTGCACAGGTACACATAGCAGTTTTGCTTCACCTCCAGTGAAGCAAGCAGGCTAGGAGTATTAAGCCAAGAACATGCTCACAGCTTGTTTGGAGAGAGGCAAACCATGAGCCCTGGCTTGGATGTAATGCTAAACCAAACAATGGCTTAGCTCCCAGTGGCGCAGCAACAGAAGGAGTGGAGAAGTGACCTATCCACAATTTTTGCCCCTCACATTGGCATGCTGCACATTCACCTTTAAACCATAGTTAACCTTAACCATGGTTCAAAGTGATATCTGATCCAAGCCACAGTGCTGAGCCACGGACTGAATTCTGCATGGATCTATTCTCAACCTGACACTGTCTGTTTGTGAAACAGCATTTGCCGAAATACAAAGTGTTTGGAGTTAGGGGTTTTCCGCCATTGTTGCAGTCTTTTTTATGTTAGCAACAGGGATGGGCAAATCTGTCAATTTTAGTTTCTCTGCATCTCATTTTTCCAATCTTAAGTTCTCCACATTTCCACATCAGCTTAATTTTTTAAAACCCTCATGAAAACTCATCATCCTTTTAATGTGAATTTCTCCTAATATACACATTTTTATTTCCAATTTTGTCCAATATGCACATTTTTTATAAGTCAATTTTCCTTGGTAAAATGCATTTTTGTGTGTTATTTTCATTAACACATTCCTTTTTAAAGCACGCTTTACCCTAGTGTAAATATTTTTGTACATATTATTTGGCTGAATGATTGCACTGCACAATTTAGAGAAAGTGCAGTACACATTGTTTAGGAAAGTGCAAATTAGGTAGGTTCTCTTTTAAATGCAAAATGGATCAAATTTCTCCCCCAACCCCTCGTTAGCAATTGTCTCACAAAGTTGAGCAAATGTACACAGCAGATAGACTCTTCCTTGCAACCCTTGCAGCGAACAATCGTTTCCCAGTTTTGCCAGATAATAGCAATGCACACGCGATCATCACTCCCCTCACTACCAGAACCTTCCCTTTTCACCAAAAGATGTTACCACGGTAAAGTTTACCTCAAATGCAGGAAACGTGTTTCCTGCCCTCCACCAAACCTTCAGTACATTATAGACTTTCCTTTGTAAAGATCTTTAATGACGACAAGTACTCAGGGCAGTACTTTTGTGTCTGATACAAAAGAATAAAAACTATTGAACTATTTTGTGGCAGTAGGATTCATCTGGCCTTTTGGTCCTTTTTGCCTGATTGTGGCGTCTCCCCACCCCCACCCCCTTCCTCCCTCTTATTCCAAGATGAATGGATTAATTCCCTTGTGAAGTTCCAGACCGCACATAACAAAACCACCGAAAATCACTGCAACAGCTTCATGCTGCTGTATCGCGTCCATATCTATAAACAGATGCTGGGTGCAGCATTTACCTGTTGGATTATGGAAACCCATCTCATCCTTCAATTTGTTTTTCCACAACCAAAAGTATTTTTTGTAAAGAGGAAACGCTGGTAAGTTAATCTCTCTCACATCAAAATGATAAAGCCCACTGTCAACAGTAATGGCACCTAACAGCTACCTGTGGTACCACCACGTTTCCAAAATGACATGACTGTGGGAGTGAGCTAGTTTCAAGACCAAATACATAGGGAGAATGTGCTCATGGGAATGCACTCCTAGTGGGCTGGTTCATCAATCAACAAACATCACTTGATTTTCTGTACATTTGTTTGGGATGCATTTAATGACTGGCAGGTGAATGTGTGACCCACTGGAAAACATTGCACCTGCAATGATGTGTTCATTTGCACTTGATGTGCATGTGTGAACAAGACCAGACAATGCTGGAGGACTATTGGAACATTTAAGTCAGCATGAGCATCTGCAAAGAATCCTATGCACCACATACTACAGGTTAAGGCCAATGCAGGGTTATGCTAGCTCCCAGTCTGAGCTTCAAATGGTATCAAAAGCAGCTTGAGTGCCTTTCAGATCCTAAGTGCTGTGATGAGCAGAGTGGACTGGAACTGTCACCCATGTGCTGCTGGCCTCCAGGCTGGGTTACTGCAATGCACTTAATTTGGGGCTTCCCATGATGTTGTTCCATGCAAGATGTGGTGGCTCAACTGCTTCCTGGCACAGGATATTATTAGCCTACCAGGCTAACTTTGCTGTGCTGGTTTGAGTGTTTAAAGCCTTATACAGTTTGGTGCCAGGATTCCTGAAATATCTTCTCACCAGGTATATACTCAAATTGATCACTGTGCTCTGCAGATAACATCTTATCAGAAGGTTGCTTCTGTACATTATAGAAATTGGGCCTTTAGCATTGTGGCGCCCTGTGTTTTAAAATTCTCTTCCCTTGAATATTAGACAAGCAGCATCTCTGCCATCTTTTCGGTGCCCACAGAAAACTTTCCCCTTTCAAAAAAACCTTTTAAGTTGAGATCTTTCCAGGTCTGCATCTGCATTGGAATTATTTTTAAGATTTTAAAAGATTATTTTATTTTTTTAATCACTTGTTTGCTGCCCTAGGCTCCTTGGGAGGAAGGGCAGAATATTAATTAATTAATACTAATGTTGGTTCACATTCCTGCTCAGCCATGAAACTTGTTAGATAACCCTGAAAGAGTCTCAGAAGCCCTATTCACGTAGTAGGGACAACAAACATGTGGTGGAAGATCACATGCTCAGTTTCAGCTCCTGACCCCAACGCAGACAGTTCAGTGCCCAGAACTTGCATGTGTGCATGTTAAGGCTCTTTCCCTGCAACTGGGAGTTTTGGGAAAGCTGGTTCCTGATCTCATTTGTAGGTTCTGTGAATATATTTAGTGGTCCAGGGCATGCAATCCTGCCTCCGGAAGTAGGGAAGAAATTTGATTCAGTTTCTCATTTCAAGGTAAACTGAAAGACAGCCTTCCTTTGAAATTTGCACTTTTGCAAATTTTGCAATGCTATTCTCTGGCCAAATAACATGTCACAAAAATGCATATTGTAAATATTGTTTTTTAAAAATGCATATATTGATGAAAATATACAAAAAAATGAATTATATTAGGCAAAACCAATTTGCAAAAATATATAAATAAGGGCAAAACCAGATCCTAAAATGTGTTTATTAGAAGAAATTTGCACTATGCTGTTGAATTTTCATGAGGACTTTAAAAAGAAATTGCAAATTGATGCAGAAAGGCGTGGAACTGAACTGAAGAGTGAGAGATGGAGAGAAACCAAAAATGGCAGATTTGCCCAGTTCCCTCCCTCCCTTCATTGGTATATAGGAATATGAATATTATTATTAATATTATTATTACAAATTTATAATTTATTAAATTCGTATACTGTCCTATACCCGTAGATCTCAGGGCAGTTCACAACATAATAAAGCCTATCTCTTTGAATAACCAACCTTAAATGATTGAGGTACAGTTAGCACCAGATAGCATACATGTATTGTAGTTAAACCTCCTTGGAGGAAAATATAAGATTAATACACAATAGGCATATTCAAAGTTTCATAGGACAAGAAACAAAGGAGGCTTTGGTAGCCCCACTTTTTCACTGCTACACCTTTTTCACTAGCCACATGATATCAGCAGCTTCTGGAACACCCTGCACTGCACACAACCAGTGCAGATGGCTGTCGCGATTTGTGTTCTGGCACCATTTGGAGCCTTGGTTTGCATCCAGATCTAGGTATAAGAGTTATGAGGTGCAAGAGCTAGTCTCATCTGTCCTAAATCCCCGGGGAGATGTAGCAAAGGGCCTCATCCTGTTACACAAAGCCGCAAAAGAGCCTCCATCCCACTGGTTTCCTCCCATTGCTTATCTTATCTGATTAGGCCAAGAATCTCTATTATCCTCAGACCCCCCCCCCCCTTCCCCAAGTACAATAGAAACACAGTGTTTATGTGTTATACTCTATCTTGTTTCACAACCTGGATATTTTTAGGTGAACTCTATAAACTCTAGGATTAAGTACATAGTGCCTAATGGAACTCCCCCTCCCAGTTGCTCTCCAATGTCAAGTCTCATACCCCTTGAGCCAAAGCAATACTGTTGAATCAGACATTAAAAAAAAAAATTATGCTTCTCCCCTCCCCTTTGCTCCCTTTTTTATGGTGCAGGAAAGGATCTGGTTAGTGTAGTCTGGGAATATAGGAAAGACAAACACCTGCCTTTGTACAGTACAAGGCAGCTGCTATTGTTAGGTCAGAATGCTGCCTGTGGCTGTATGGACCAATAGTTTTATCTCCTCCTGGAAGGAAGGTTTCTGAGTCTTATAGCTAAGAAGTCACAAGCGTTCCTTTTTTGCTTTGCAGAATTTAATTTTCTCTATATTTCTGAAGTTCAGCGGGTGAGTGCCATCGCTTATGTAGCCAAAACAGCTTTGCCCCTACTCAAGAGGGTGGAATCGGCAGACGCTGAGAGACCCCCAAGGTTTGTCAAAGTACTAAAATCTTTAGAGCAAATCCCAAGGGACCCAAAAAACAATGCAACGGAAACTGTGTGTATTCAGTGGCCGTTGGGGATTTGGGTGGAAAAGTGAGGGGGAGGGGGAATGGAACAAAGTTTTGTAGAACAGGGGAGCATGGTGAATGGCTGAAGCCATGAACAGAAGTTCTCTGCAGCAGCCAGCACTGCATTGCCAAGTTGGCTTCCTAACGCTGCTCCTGCACCACACCCAGCTTCCCCTCCCAGTCTCCGTAACCAAAAAGCAACACAGTCCTATCCATGCTACACTGCCAGCCACTACTGCAACATTTCGTTGCAAGTTCCATTTGTTCTTCGGAATACATAAACTATTCTGTGCCTTTGATCCTTTGATCCCAGCTATAACATGGAAATAACGCACAACCCCTACAGCCAACATTTCTCCAGGAAGCCTAAGGCAGCAACACAGGGTTCCAATATGGTCTCCCATTGACCCAGATCTACTTAGCTTCAGCAAGTTCACATATGGCTTCATGCCCTCAACATGGGTAAAGGCTACATTTCACATTGTTTTGGAGAAGTCTGTATGTGTAATTTTAAAACACTACTACTAATAATAATAAAAAATATTTTTAACATTTTATCCCACCTTGGTAGCAAATAATGAAATAACAGTATTAATGAGGATGAAAAAGATGAAACACAAGTAAACTTTATTCACATATGTACTGTTGCTGTTAAAGCTATTAAAATTTGATCTCCCAGAGAAAGCCAATTCAAATTTCAAGATCAATGATATTTCACATTCAAAATATGTGAGCTGACAAACTACACTTTGTTTTTCACATCCCACTTACCTGCGAGTAAGTCTATTTGAACTCAGTGGAATGTGCCTCTTAGTAGAGATGTATAGGATTGCATTGTCAACCAATTATCAAAATGAAAGTTAAAGGGCAGCTTGAAACATTTCAAACTGTGACTGTCACTGTTGCTTTGGATGACACATTTTGCATGCAGTCCACATCTTGTTAAAGTCAATGGCAAGTCTAATGGATCTCGATTGCACAGAGTGGTACCAGAAATGTGGAATTATTCTTACCTGAACATACTGAGGAAATCAGATGATCTCATCTTGACAGGGTCATAGCAATTAGAAGATTAACTTACGGAGGTCCAAAATGCAGGGGAGAGGCTTTTTTCATTTTCTTTTTAGATCTAAATGCTATAAGCAATTCATAAAGCAACAGGCATTACATTACTACACAATAGAGCAGCTCAAGATATCCTGCAAAAGCAGACTGTTCCATTGGCACCCAAAAATTACAGATTCAGACTCTTCCTACTAATAACAATGTTACCTCATTAAACACTAACCTCCCCTTATCTCAAAAATACTGGAAAAACACAAGACCCAAAATATTCAAAAATCCACTTTTTATTATAATGCCCTCAGAATAACAACTCACAATACAATTCTTCAGTTTTAAAGGATGGGAAATCTCTCACATCTCTAATACAAAAGAATGCATTAGCTCCTGTCCGTTCTGCATGTTATGATCTTTGATTCATAGACAATTCTCTCTCGCTTACGTATAACATGCTTGTCTGTCTTTACCCATTATGGAAGTTCTCCCACTTGCTTGGGCCAAAGGGTGGTGGTGGAATGTTTGGCAAGGGCTTGTGAAGTTTGCTGCAGTGCAGTGGTACAGTTTTATATTTAACCTGAGCTCCACTGGTTCATCCAACTTTCCTCCTTCCAACTCCATCCCATTGTTGAAGAACTGCCATATTATGAGGGTTATATTTTCTTGGCAATATAAGATGGGGGTTTGGGGGTTTGGGGTGCTTCTGATATATTCCTCTCCCTTCTCCCTTTTTATTAGTTCTTCCTCACCCCAGGGTGAAGGGGAGGGCTTTTTCTTTAGGAGGCCTTCAGAAAGCGAGGGCCCCCACCTTTTGGGGTGCTTCCTCTGCATTTATTACATTTCCCTGGCATAACACTCCTCAGGGCTGTCCGCATTTCGATGAAGCCAATGCTGGGGCGATTCTTCTCCCTCCTCAGGCGCTCGGCTTCAATGGAGACCCATTTGTAGAGGTTCTTTACAAAAGAAATCATTATCCCTTTGGCCTTGGTGGTCATGTACATGTTGTCCTTTCGAAGTTGTTGCAGGGTCTTGGAATCATTCAGGGCGGGGGAGTTCGGCTTCCTTTTCCCAACCTTCTTGACCGGCTTTGGCTTTGCTTGCGCTCCACGTCTGAAATGGCACGTCTTCTTTACAGGCCGAGGCTTCCTACCCTTGAGCTGCTTTCTTTTCGGAAGCGGAATTCTTTTCTTCCCTCTGTATGCAGAAGGCATGACTCCAATCTGTTGCCACTCTAGGCGCCTCCTCTACTGTAAGTGCCTGGGGCTCCGCCCAACCTATTGGCTTATATACTGCCAGGTATGCAAATAGCAGAACATTTCTGAGCTCTGTGATTGGTTAGCAAGGACAAAGCCATTGGTAGTAACATTATGATGGTGCCCATGTGCCTCACAGTGAGGGCCAATGAAATATTCCCTCCCAACCAAAAAATGAAGGCAACTGCAACCCACACTTTGATTGGCTGTTAGAAGCATGATTATGACATATAGGCAGCTCTGACATTTTTTATGCAGTTATAACAGTGTCGGTCTCTATGCTTCACCTTGTTTTTAATGGTCATCTATAACTTATTTATCTGTTATTTTAGTTCATTAAATTATCAAGTAGTTTACAACTCATGATTAGATAAATGTATTTGTTCCACTTGTCAAAATGCATTACCCTCCACACCACTCTGTAATCTTCATGGCTGAAAGAGTCACAGAAACCTGGATGGATGTGAGCATCCACATTCCACAGCAGCCAGAAGTTCCATACTCATCAGATTCAGCACATGGTGTCTCCCACCGATGCCTTGGTTGGTTGTTATTCATTTTAGCCCTTAAAGGCCAATAAGACCTTCAGACAGAATGCTAACTTCATAGGAGATTGGATCCTGCCTTGAGTATGAGATCAAAGACTTGGACTTGGATCCAAAGATCCAGGAAGGGAATGAGAAAATGCAGCAGTGCTATTCCATGAACTCCTGCTAGCAGAGGACTTGTTGCAGTTGAGTGCCACAGTTTATCCAAAATTCCATCACAGTAAATTAAACCATAAACAAAGAAAACATTTGCCTCCTGTGTATAAACTCTAGTGGGCCATTAAAGGTCTTGAGTCTGAGTCTGGGAAAAGTCATTCATAAATGGAGGAACACCTCTAGCTTTGGAATCACTTTTCACCTGCAACATTCTTCTACAAAGTCAGAAGAAGTCCTTCTGTGAGCAGGTTATGCTTTGTTTGGATCCAAACCAATATCTTCAAAAACAAGCCTGTCCCCATACTAGTCTTGAACTTTTACTAAGTGTATTCCTTCACGTTTATAAAATTTCTATTACACCCTTCTTTCAAAGAAGGTCACTGTGGAGCTCTGTACTGGAGGTTCCTATCACTGTCTTCCCAGCTTTTCCCATCAATATAATGTCTTCTGAGACCCAAGTTAATTTAGAAGCAGAACCTCTTCTTGAACCTCCAGACCATCCCCACTCCATCCCACAAGACACAGATAGTCTGTCCCCTGAACTGGAAGGATCCATCCTGGAAAATAATCTCTACTCCCAACAGAAGGGTTTCTTACCCATATTTGCCTGCATAAGCAATTAAGGTATTTGAAAAATGAAATCCACAAACCAATAACCATCTATTAGAAAAATTCATATTCTTTTAACACTTTTATCCTCAGGGCCACATTGACCTTTATGAAGTGTTTTTATCTCTTCTATATTACTGTGCATGTCTAACAAGATATGCTGAGGTGGGTAAGATATACAAGCAGTAGGCAGAATTTGCAGTCGTCTTAGTTTGGACTAAGGCTGAGCTGACACTACAATACTCAGAGTTTGTTACAAACATCTTTTGTCAATGTCAAAAATGCAACTGCTCAGTGTTCCTTTGTGAAGATATTCACATATTCATTTGCATTACTCTAGTTTGCTCTCAGTCATCTATATTTTATTGGCAAAGTGCTGTGATGTCAACCCCTTCACTATAGGATCTCTGACTGGATGTTTGCTGATAGAATCATGTAATGTGCCACCATAAAAACATCACAGTTCCTACAGCTGGCATGATTGGTTTTGTAAGCAGAAAGGAGGAGCCGTGGCTGTGGTTCAGGACAGTGTGAAATGGGGGAGGTAAGCATCTGGAAACGTCTGCTGATATTATGCCCTGTTTCTGAACTCCCCAGTGACACCTGGTTGGCCAGCATGGCAGGGGCGTAGTGTGGGGTGGGCCAGGGGGGGCCATAGCCCCAGGCGCATGGCTTTGATAGGGCGCTAGCCAGGTGCCCTCATGCAGGGACCCTTGCTCTGTCCGCCACTAGGGATCCCTGGGGCCCAGCCTTGCCACCGTGCCCCTGCCCCCCTCGCCAAGTGCTGCATCAGCTGGCCAGGCTCCCTGCTGCATGGGCGTGCGGGCGTGCAGTGCAGCCCTGTGAACCCTCTGTGCCCCACGCCCGCCTGGTGGTGGCAAAGGTTCGGCTGGTGTGGAGGGTTTTGCCTGGTGATGTGTTCATGCACTCGCCCCAGGTGCCAATAAAGGATGCAACACCACTGTAGCATGGGAAGAAGAATATTGTACTAGATCAGGGATGGGGTTGTTGGGTTGGAGTCCTCTCATCAGCCCCAGCCAGAAAGCTCAATATTAAGGGATGATGGAAGCCACAGTTCAACATGAACTGGATGGCTACAAATTCCCCATCACTGGACTAAATGGATCTTCATCTGATCCAGCAAGCCAATTCTTTTCTTCCATGTTGCTTCTTTAAAAACACAATTAATGTGAAACTAACCATTTTCACAGGCAAAACTCCTGTCTCCTGTTCATTATTTGCATTTATTAGCAGCATCCCCAAGAGCTCCCCACCCACCCAATAAAGATGCAGGACCACAGACAGGGGGGAATTAAGGCTGAGCCCCAAGCAGAGCCTGTGGCCGTGTATTGGTGCTTTGTGCCATTCTCAAGTAAATGCAGGAGACAAATTCAAGTGATGTGCCCACCAGATGTACCATGTTACTCAGCATGCCAAGTGCATTCTTTCAGGGAGATAACCATTCCAGCAAGTCTATTTTTAATTTAGTTCCTTGATAGAACATTTAGCTGTTTCTGTTAGAGAAGAATTTTGTAATGGGATCCTATCATGTCTATTGGAAAGAGTTCCAGCCTCCCACTACTGAGAAGTGTAAAACTATTGGCAACATATGGCATCCCCGTGGAGCTATTTAATTGCAGAAAGTGCTGCCAAGAGGTTTAAAAAAAAAATTAAAAAAGAACTCAGAAAAAAAGTTTTCTACTTTCCTCATTTTCCCATTTCAGCATCAAACATTCATACAAGCGTATTCACATTTCTACCTTCTTTCTAGAAGTAGGAAGAAATCAGTTGTCATAAATTATGCATCCTTCTGTGACTGAAGCTGAGCTCTTGAACTCCGATATACTGAAAGAGAAGGTACCTAATGGCAGATTCAGATGTGCAGTTGCCACAACAGTAGAAAATAGTTTGATACTATTATGCATTTTAGAGACCTTCTGTGAATATTCTATTTGGCTATGAAGTACTGTGTAAACAATGGGAACGCATATGTATGGATAATATTTTTTTTACATTTATTGATTTATTGACTTGGGGCAGTATCCATCTCACACGTCCCATCAGTGTGAGGATTGCTGCTTGCGCAATGAGACTCCCTCCCCTCTTCTCCCCCTGTGCGTACCCTGCTCCATCTCCAGATCTTCTCCAGATCTAACAATTAAGCAAAATAAGCACATGCTTATGGTATCAAGGGAAGAGGGGGCACCACAGAAATTTTCCATTGCTGTATCTTTAACATTAATGGTCACAAATTGTTCATTCATTTTCTCAGTTGAAATATGATTTTAAATCTCAACAAACAACTATGCAACAAGACAGCCAGGATGCCTTATCTCTACTACGTATAGAAGCAGATGCGTTAGAGAAAATTAGTTTTGAAGATCTCATCAAAGACTTTGCAATTAGAAAAAGTAGAAGAAAAAAATTCAAATATAAATATAATGTTATATATTGCTGGAAGCCACCCAGAGCAGCTGGGGAAACCCAGTCAGATGGGTGGGGTAAAATAAATTATTATTATTATAATTATTATTATAAACATTATTTTCCATCTTACTGTAGGTTTTATTTCATTTTGAAAAATAAAATTTTATTTTATGGTTTATTATGCTTTATATTTAGAATTAGGTATTCTAAGTGCTTTGGGCCTCTAAAGGTCTTGATCTGGCCCTGGGGTTGGGGAAACCTTGGACAGATGTAGGGGGTGCACCAGGAAGGATGCTTAAGAATGACAAGAATGCAAAATAGGGGTTCAGGCTGCCAACACAGATTCTGCTTTTGTTACATGCAAGAGTGGTGGTGGGGAAATCTTCAGGAGGGAAAGAAAGAATCCACGCTACTGCCATTGTTAAAGGTGAGCCCCAGCCCTGGGTAAGCGTTGGAGAGTTTCTTCTCCCACTGAAGAAATTCAATCAAGTGGGTCCCCCCCCCCCCCATTTCTCAGCCAAAATTAGTGTGTGGATAATTTTAAAAGGCCATTTGCACACAGCTGTTTTGTATACGTAGAGCTAGGCACTGGTTCCCTGGTGGTGGGATATATTTGCATGCTAGTAAAATTTACCAGACATAAACATTTCACCGGGGCATTTGCATCCATGACACAATGCTTGATGTATCCATGGCTTCTAATGTGGGAAACGTACTTCCAAAATCACCCAAAGGAACTGCAAGTGAAACAAATGATTTGATGAGTGGTACCAAAGCACAAGTGAATGGATTTGCAAATGGAAATGCAAACCATCCATGGTGAAACTTTAAATACATTTTCTTAAGAGGTTCAGAGCATGACTTCAGGTTTTGTCATGAAATTAAAACTATGCAGCAAAATCTTCCAGGGTTTTCAGGAGGACTAACCAGCTTTAAATCCAGTCCTGAACACAGCAGAACCCTGATTGGTTGGAGGTTTTACGTAATCAAGTTTCATGCTGGATTGTGGCGTTTGCAAATGCAAGAAATATGTGAAAATATTTCTGCAATAATTAATTTCAATACTAAGTGGTACTTTCTCAATCCAGGATTGGGAGAAACAAGTTCAGTTCACGATGGACCCTGAAAATGAACTTTCAGTTTAATGCCATCCAGATAGAATCTCCAGCATCAATCTGAGCTGACATATTTATGTGATTGGCCTTCTTCTCTTTTTATGTTGCATGGATCATAAGATTGAAGATATGATTTTCCATAGGCATTACCAGATCCTTCAAGTGTCCCTATTTTCCAGGGACGTCCCTGATTTCGAGAAGACGTCCCAGTTTCTGATCCGATCCCAGAATGTCCCGCTTTTCCTTAGGATGCCCCTATTTTCACTGGAGAAATGGAATTAGCAGAAATGACTGGCAGAATCCGCGACCTGGGAGAAGAAGTGGTGGAAGAGGATTGGAAGAAATTCAAGGACTATCTACAAAAACATTGTAAACTGTATGAATGTTAAGATGATGTAAGAGTAAGAATAAAGGTGGCATCAGTAAGTTAGTTGATAAGAGTTTGAGAATAGATGAGATTTGAGAAAAAGTTAATCTACTGGTTAATATTATGCATATCTAAGTATCTAAGACTTTGGAAAACAAATTTAAAATTGGAAGACATAATATGGGAAAAATATAACTAAGAAATTGAAACAAAGTGATAATTTGCTGTCTAGAATTTTATAAATTTGGAAAGCGGGAACGAAAGACGTGAGGAAGTCCAAAAGTGAGGAAAGTAAGAAATTGACGATGATGTTATAACTTTTTCTTCTCTTCTGTATGTTTTTCTTTGTTTTTTCTTTTTTGTCTGTTTATTGTATTGTTGGGGATGGGGTTATATGTGTTGGAGGAAAAATTTGGAAAATTTTGAATAAATTTAAAAAAAAAAAAAAAATATTTTCACTGGAGAAATGTTGGAGGGTATGGCTGTGGCATAATTCATTATGGTGTGACTGTAGTCCATCTAACAGCAGAAGTTCCAAGTACTACAGAAAAAGATGCCGTCATTTTGATAATCAGCCATGGGAAGCTGGAAATTATGAACCGACAGAGTATCAATCAATCAATCAATCAATCAATCTCCTTTATTGGCATAGAAAAAGTACATCGTATACATGGATCAGAACACAACACAGTTGACAAAACATAGTAGTAGATACTTTAGGATAAAACTGTCCAGACATTGTGAGGTACAAAAATGGCTCTTAGGACCTATGGTTATGTAATTTAATGGCGTCACTCAAATCTTGCCACATTCTCCACAACGTCATTACTACAATTGTCCAGCAGATAAGACACCCTGGAAGAGTCAGTGCAATAAGCCCCTTCCTTCAATAAGGGACCAAATACTTATAATATATTTTTGCATAAAATGGGCAATAAAATAAAATGTGAGTGATGGATTCGACTTGTTTTGTTCCACAATGGCAGTATTTTTCAGAGTATGGGATTTTCAAAAATCTACCTTGCAAAATTGCAGATGGTAAGATGTTAAAACTTGTGAGGAAAAGAGCTCTGTGTACGTGGGGATTGTAAAGCTGGTGTAAATATGAAGTGTACTGGCCAAACAAGAGTGGAATTCCCAACTCCAATGGGAAACAGGTTTTATTTGCTGTGCTGCTAAGGGTTTGGAATTCAATCTCTAGGATTCTGCACTTGATTGTCTTGAATGCTTCCAATTGTGGGAGCATAAGCAGCGACTCGAGTGATAGGCCACAGGTTCTGATTTTGCTCTCAATGCGAGCTAACCATTTGGAGTGGTGGGATTCTGCCATCATGTGAAAAGTAAAAGATGACGGATCAGACATGAAATGTAGGTGGAGCCAGAATTTTATTGTGGTGAGCCACGCTTTGGTTTCCAGAAGCCTTTGTCCAGTTTCTAGACACAGGGCTGCATATGGCACACAATTTGGAAGCCCCAAGATTTTGCACAGGAATTTTGGATTGGATGTGTTCCAATGATTGGTTAACTGCACCAATCCGTGATGGAATGCCATACAGGGGTTTTGGGGCTACTTTGGCATTAAAGACCTTTACTGCAGCTGGGATGAACTGATTCCCTCTGTCGTTCCAATATACAACAAGGGAGAGTGCACATAAGAATCCAACTAAAGACCAATAAGCCTACTCTCCATAGTGGGGAAGCTACATGCTAAACATTTTCTGGGAAAGTTTACCCAGTGGATTTTCCAATTTGTATTACCAGGTCCTGAGCAGGTGGGCCTTTGCCATGGCAAAACCACCGTGGATCATTGTGTTATATTTTCCTACCTAGTGAATAAATACTCTAGTGCTCCTAATCAAAAACTTTATACAGCGTTTCTGGACCTAAAAGGAGCCTTTGATTCAATCCTGAGGGAGCTGCTCTGGAACAAACTGTCCAAATTGAACACTGACGAAAGGTTACCCTTTCTCATCAGAAAACTACACACCTCCACATGCTGCCAGGTGAGATGCTCCCAATCAGTCAGGCTAACCTCCAAAATCATTGCCAACAAAGGGGTGAAACAGGGTTGCATCTTAGTCCCGTATTTATTCAACCTTTTCCTAAATGACCTTGTACCCTGTTTACACGGGGTGGATGGTCATTGCCCAAAGCTCAGCTCTATCCATGTTCCCATCTTGTCTCGAATATTGTATAGCCAACAGACTGGAACTGAACTTCGCAAAATCTAAAGTGCTTGTTTTCTCAAGATCTTGGAAGCCGCAAAGGTGGGAGACCAGTGGAAACCCGTTGGAACAGGGTAAAATCTTTAAATACCTAGGCACCTACTTCCAATGCAACAGACAGAGCAAATCAGCAGGTAGTCAGTACGGTGTCTTCCAGACGTTGCTGGACTACAAATCCCATCATCCTTGACCATCCCTGGCCATGCTAATTGGGGCTGATGGAATTTGTTTTCCACATTATCTGGAAGCACCGTGTTGGCTAGCCCTGGTATAAGCCGCTGTATTGGGAAGGCAGTACATGCATCTGGACTTGACAAAAACAATGCATCGTATTCAACAAAGTTTTATTCAAAGCAGACCCAGGCAACTTAATGAACATGAATAAGTAAATGTCATTAATTACAGTGGGTCTAGTCCTCTAGAATGGGAGCCTACCTTACATATTGATACTATTGAAATTATTGCATTTAAGGCAACAATCTGAGTACATTCTAAATGTTTGATTGTCCTGCAGCCATGTAGCATCCAAATTGGGCTGGGCTTCTGATTTCTTAGGCACAGTTTCTGGATTCGCTGGATTCTTTGACATGTCTGGAAACATGGTGGCAGCTTCAGATACATAAATTGAAAGGTTTATTGAATTAATTATGAAGATGAATAATGCAATCAGTACACCAGCCCTTGTATTTGTTTTGGCACTAAATTTAATTTATTTTATGCAATCCCTACATTTTCAATTTTCAGCTTGCTGTAGTGTTTTGCATGGACAATGAATACCCTTGGCGTACTGTATTATTGTATATTTCATAAACGCTTCAGCTTAACAAATGTAGTTTAACACTCTTTTAACTCCTACAATGTTCACACAGAGAGGAGTTAAAGTAAGGAAGAAACAAAAGTGTGGGTTCCTTGCAGAGAAATAGAACTTTAATTTAAAGGAGGAATAATACTGCCGTTTGTTGTTGGAAAAGTTACAAAAATAAAATAAAATACCGCTCTTCGTTTTTCCAAGTGCCTGTGTTCACCAGAGAGAGAGAGAGTATGGCTTCTTGTACTGTAGTAAACAGAGAAATATTTTCATACTACTCCACTGAACAGAAATCATCGTCCTGGGAGTAGAACCAGTGTTCCAGCACAAACTTAACCATGTCTACTCAGAAGTACTACTGAATTAAATGGAGCTTACTCTCAGATAAGTAGGGTTAGGATTGCAGCCTTAGTTACTCTCGATGCAGTACAAGAACAAGGCAGACCTCTTGATTAAGATTTAACCAGGAGGGAGGGAGCTTTTTGGCCCGGTGGACCATATCTTAATCTCCCCAACCCTTTGGCAGGTGAGTGGGATGACTCACCTGTCAATCACCTGATATCAGGTGACTGGCAGGTGAATACCCTGCCCGCCTGTCCAAGTTGGTACCCCGGGGTGTAGGAAGATACTGCACAGTTAATGCGCAAGGAGTTCACTCCTATTCTGTGCTGGGTTTGGCCACACCATCTGATTCCCAGCAGGGCAAGAGGAAGAGCAGCCTTCCCTCTCCCTCTCCCCTGGGCAATAGTGGGGCCTACTGTCCAGAGGACAACCAAGGAAGTAACAACAATGAAAAGCTAGGCCTGTTCAAGGAGAGGGGCCCATCCCCCTTCTCCCCCCCCCAAAAAAAAGTCTGATAATGGATGCTGATAATGGAAACCATCTGACAGAAAGTCTGTTTTATAGAAGAACTGTTACTATAGAACCTCTGGTATCTTATTTCTTAACTATATAAATTATTGACAAAGAAGCTAGTTAGATGTCACAATAGGGCAGAACTTGGAGAAGCAAGACCCTGACAGCCTCATGGAATTGCTCTTGGAGCGGGGGGGGGGGAGCACTCTTAAACTGATTCACAATTAAGCTATTCCTGCATATTTTCAGCACTATTAATATGAAGGATCTTTTTTGGCTAGCTTAGCAAGATACCATCATTAGATACACCACATGTTGGCTTATAAAAACAGTAATAGGGTGATAATAATGTGTGTGCCTCCCTAGTTATTCTGAGGAACAGCTCTAGCTGCTCTGTGTTCGGGGTTATGAACTGAACAGTGATGTTTGAGTTGATAGACGATTCCCTGAATGAGAACAAAGGGGAAACATGTGGGGAGAACTGAGAGATTGGGAAGGAGATTCATATTATTTTCTCTCTTCTCTGTTTCTCCCACTCACTCATCTCCCTGTATCTTATACCCAGCTTAGATAAACTATGTTGTTCCCCTCCTTATCCACTTTTATAATGCTGTGACTCAGCCTAGCCTTCTCAGATAGCTTTATCTCAAAAATCAAAATGAATACATTATTATTCAAATGTAAGTTAACTGATAATTACAAAGGAAATTGCAGGGGGGAAATGATTCTCAGTTGTTGAAGAGGAATTCAGCAGTTCAACAATCCAATGTGAAACAGGGAGATCCAGGATTCAATTACCCCAAGAATTTTGTTTGTAAATCAGCAGCCCCATGGGGAAGATTGGGCTAGCTGGGTTCTGGATGATGCTTCACCCCTTTCTTCCCTGCCCTTTCCCTAATGTAAATTGCAAACATATTTTCAAGCTGCTGCTGGCTGCTCAGCATCTCCCACATCGCATATGGATAGTTCAACCTTGACACTTTTAAAAAGAATCCCCAGGGCAGGATGGGTCATTGGGCTGAATGGCATTTAAGAACAATGTGCGTGAGGTAATCCCTCCCGACACTTGAGTAGCAGCTGTCGTCAGGATGGGCCTGGTAGAGGTAATGGTTAGAGTGTTGGACTATGACCTGGGAGACCAGGGTTCAAATCCCCACTCAGCCATGAAGTAGGCCTAGCCACTGTCTCTCAGTCTAACCTACCTCACAGGGTTGTTGTGAGGATAAAATGGGTACCCCAACCTAGTACCTTCCTGATGTTTTGGACTACAACTCTGCACATTGGCTGGGGCTGATGGGACACCAGGAAGCCACCAGATTGGAGAAGGCTGAGTTCCTTGGAGGAAAGGGAGACATAAATATGTAATAAATAAATAAAACTATATGGCCCCAACTCAGCCATGTTCAGGTAATTAGAAGTATTACCAGTGCTGGGAGGCTAAGTTTGCCCCACCACATGCACTGCTGCTGTTATTTTGCAAACAATAAGACATCAGCACCATGTCTACACTAGAAACCTGAACAAGTTGATTCACAATTCCTTCCTCCTAGGGACACTTGGGATTATAGCTCATGTGGAAATCATGGGCATCTCTAACACATAATATTCATCTTCCTAATCACACTATAGTACCCAGTATTCCCTGAAGGAAGCCACGACAGTTAAAGCAGCATAAAATCAAGTCAAGTTGGTAGTTTAGGTAAAACCATGTAGTGCAATTCTGTATGTAGGTTTTTGGGTGCCTGGAAAATATACTAAGAGGTTCTGTGGCTGCCGTCTGAAGGACTGTCACACAGAGGATGCAGCAGCAAACTTGTTTCTAGTTGCTCCACAGGGCAGGACCCAAACCAACAGGCTCAAATTACAAGAAATGGGTTTTCAGCTAAACATTAGGAAGAAACTCCTGACAGTTTGCAACGTTTAACAATGGAATCGACTGCCTTGGAATGTGGTGGACTCTCCTTTCTTTAGAGGTTTTAAAAGACACTCTGGGTGGCCACTTATTGTGGATGCTATAAATCCATCCATTGACAAAAGGATGGACCAGCTCACCTCTGAGATCCTTTACAGCTCCGTTTTTCTGTGTCTAAACCTTTAGGAGTAGCAGCATGACACAGTAGATAAACAGGGGATGTTGCAACTGAATGTGTTGAACTGCCAAAAAAAAAAAGTGTGTGGAGTAAAGCTGGCATTAAAAAAAATGTCTTCTGAACATTTGTCCTGGATGGTTAATCTAATCTAACCTAATTGATCCTTCTTAAGGGCATAAATCAATGTGGAGCCCTCTCCATGTTGCTTGACTACAACTCCCATCAGCCCCAGCCAACATGGCAAAGGTTCTGGGATGATGGAGATTACAGTGCTGTAACATCTGAAAGACACCATGTTAGCCACACCTGACATAAATCACATAGAATTTTGCCACAGCGCCACTCCCTAAATGAAGAAAAATTGCTATTTGAGTCTTGTAGAGTGGATATGTTTCCTTTTGCTCTGGGGGCCCAGGCTGCCCACCCTGCCACCATGTCCGTTCCATCTTCCTCAGCTATTATGTTCATAATAGATTTATTTGAAAAAATAAAAATGAATGGGATCTGAATTCCTGAACACTGGAAATTTAAGTCAGTGAGGTTTCTTCACAGCATAAGACAGTGTTATACATATATATTCACACCAACGTAAGTTTTTCTTGTTGTCTGAGTTATTTGAGAGATGCAGCAGGGTCAGGTCCCTGGAGGAGGAGGAGGAGGCAAGCTAAATGCATTATCCCATTTAGGTGCACCATAGTCCTCCAATGTTATGTATTATTTATACCAGCATTTCAATAGCTGCAAATTAGCATCTTGATGAATTAAGAAATAATAATAATAGAAACTGCACAGGAAAGGGAAATCTCACTACACAGTCTGCTGACACCACAGGACTTTGAACTTTACCAAAGATTTCTAAAGGCTTATAAAAAGAAGGGTTTTTTGTTTTTACTCAAGAATGAATGGAGCCAATGAACAGGACATTTTATTCGGTTATTCCTTATTTAAGTCTGGCTTTTGGTTTGCCAAAATAAGGATTTTACTTGCAGGGGCAGGGAGTACTGTATGTGGGCTTAAATGATAAAGCTGGTGAAATCAGGCTAAGAAAACCTGGAAAAAATTATTAAAAAATAAACAATTACTTGTTTGCTTCTGTTTCTTGAAACAGTGACAAAGAGACTTCTGTTGCTGCTTCGTTTTTTAAAAAGTTGGACTGGAATTGATTAATAAAGGAGAGAGTTTATTCCAAAGAGCCTGGGAAATCAGAACAGAAAATAGAACATAGTGTAGCCTGGCCAATTTAATTTAAAAAATAATCGAGTGCACTTTGCTTCAGCATTAAAGCTGAATAGTTCTTTTTGAAAGAGAGAGATTTATACCATTCCTCTAAAAGCATCTTCACTGGGCTAGATTCTGAGAATAATTTTTACAAACGCTTTATATGTGCCAAGATATGTACACACATGCACGCATCTGCCAAAAGTTCACAAAGTTCACAAAGACACACAAAATATATAATCCACCATTCTTTTGAGTCTATGAATCTGATGGAGTCAGTTCTTTCCTAATACCTTCAGCATTTACAATCCAACCAAGGTTTAGCACGCAAAAGTTTCTGCAATACACAATGAGGATTCATGAATGCTAAATAACACTAACTTAAGTATTAGATACAGGGTTGTTGTTTTTTCTTTTTTTGATGAGTGTTTTGTTTTTTTGTATTGAACCCTACTGGAATCTTGTATATACACCAATAAAGGTTTGAGAATCTAACCTAGCACACAAAAGTTATTTTACTTTAAGTGCTTCATTTTCCCATTGGAATCAAGGGGACTTAAATGTGCTTAAATAGGAACAATAGGAGGAAATATATCATGTACTCTTTAAAACTGCTTCATGTGCCTTTTCACGTGCTTTCTAAGTTTAGATTTTTCTCTTGCTTTTGAAATTGTTTTTACATACAAAACTGTTCTGATTTTTTTTAAAAAAAATATCTTATAACTGTTTTTAGATATGAAATTATGCAATGGTTTTCATTGCCGATGTTTTTATTGTGAATTCGGGTCTGACACATTTAGGTACCTGACTCATATAAGTATAAATGAATCTTCAGGCCCTGGAGCTATATATTTGCACAATTGTTTTCATCAAGATATTTTAAAATTTGCAGCAGCCTTGAACTTGGCATATTAACTAGACACCTGCAGGATTGTCTCCTCTCATATCTGAGTACTCCCCCCCCCCCTTTCCCACAGACCCTTCTATTCAATAAAGAAAAACTTGTGGGTGTCAGGGCTGAGTTATGAGCAGCAGTCTAAAGTGAAGTGAGCCAGGAGCTGTGTGACAAGTGAGTAGGCAGGAGCAGAGGATCAAGAACACATCAGAACCCAAGAAGACCTTGTTCAGGTGGAGCAGGAAGCCCTTGACATTCTCTCCTGCCTAGAAAGAACCAATTGCCAGCCAGAGAGGGCAGAGTCAGCCTAGAAAGTTCTTCAGTACACTGTCAGCTATAGTCCAGTGACTCATCCGCAGTGGACAGCATGGCGGGGCTGCAGTGATTACCTGACCTCCCTTCAGCTGCACCGCTGCTGCACACTGGGATGGAGAGGTGGTGGTGAGGTCAGTGCAGTGCAATGCAGTTGGAAGGAAGTAAGACGAGCAACACATTTTCAACATGCTATCTGCTACTGAATTCACCATGCAGCACAGTTGCATAAAGAGCAAGCAGCTCCTGAGGTCCAGAGCAAGGTGTTCTCCATGGTGGCCCACAGCTCTGGAATCACAGTTCTCATCAGGGAGGTGGCATCCTACCATCTCAACATTAGTGTTTGGGCACAATGTGCATATATAATTCTTGTGCCTTTTAGTGGTTTTTCAATTCTGTTGTTACCTTCTGTTTTTGTTGCTGCCAGTGTTTTATTGCCTGAATTATTTCCTTTTAATCAACCATACATCAGCTGGAGAGCTTTTAACTTGAAGGTGATTATAAAACAAAGGAGATAAATAAATTATAATTATGGGGAGGATATAATATTCATGCCTTTATTTTAACTTAATGAGGAACAAAAAAACACACGAGTGCAGTGTTTTGTGAGGAATATAGACCTCAAATCTGTCTTCTCGGGGCTAGATTCAACTAATTTGTTTCACTAGCAGAAGGCAGTGCAAGGACTTCCACTAGCGCAATGGGGCTTTCCCCCTCTCCTCCCTGTCATGCGCTCCCCACCACCCCCAAATCTGATCTGGAGGGCTGTGAAGTACCCCAAACTAGCATGGAAAGGGAGGAGATGGGAGGTTGTTCTGGTGGGCAAGCAGAAATGCTTGTGCTGCTAGGACAACCTCCTGAGCTCTATGTTGAATTCCACCCTCAGACTAGAAGTAATTCTGCAGGGTCTCAAGCAAAAGTTTTTCCCCATCATCTACTCTTGGTACTTTCTTATATGAAAAAGTGTGAACCTGGTGTCAAGGGGTAGAAGCAGCCAAGCGGATCTTCTCTGGTAAAGTGTTCAAGAGTTTGGGACCAGTCATATGAAAGGCCATGCAGTTCATGGGCATATGGTTAGCAGCAAGTCAAGGAGACTCTGGGAGGTGCTGTGGGATTGGGACTCCCAACACAGTAGGGAGATAGCGAGATGCCAGATAGCGAGAGACTGGTAGGAGCTAAAAGCAATGGAATGAAAGAGACTGAGCAGAACCATTGGATTATTCAATTCAATAAGATCTGATGAGATAGCTCAGTCGATGGAGCATGAGACTCTTAATCTTAGAGACATGGGCTTGAGCCCCACGTTGGGCAAAAGATTCCTGCATTGCAGAGGATTGAACTAGATGATCATTGTGGTCCCTTTCCAATGCTAAAATTCTTCAATTCCATGATTCTATGAATTCTCTCCCTGATCTCCACCAAGATGGCAAACTCCCTGGGAACAACACAACAAAACTCCTTTTATGGGAGCAAATACTTCATGGACAAAAATAATTATAGGGTTTTCTTGATTGTAGGATTTTATCAGAATTTTAGCTGTACAGATAAACACACACACACACACACACACACACACACACCTGCTATGAGCCTGGCAAAGAGGATAAGAAAACTAAATCAGGAATAAAACTAAATGTTGGACAAAATTTCTCCTGTCCCCCGCACATCACTATCTCTTTTTAAAACACATACTCTGGGAATGGTCCAATGTGAGCACCAGCCAGAAGAAATGAAGGTGCAAATGACGGATATCTGAGTGTAGGATGTGTAATCCCAGCCTTTCCTAGAATAGAACAAAATCAAAACAGCCTTAGCACCTGTTAGGATATTGGTATATCTGAGGCTAAACGCTCCAGGGAAGATGCCACTGCTGAACATGGCAATATATACTGCGCAGGTAGGCGTTATGCACAAAAACCATGTGCGTAAGGCAATGGGGCTGATGGAGAGCTCCCAGTTCAAGGCATGGTACTTCAAGCATGCACTGGGCTATTCTTACACATGGGAAGCTGGAAAGAGAGGAAAGCCTGTTGAACAGGGAAGGGGAACCTCAGGCCCAAGGGCCAAATGTGTCCCTCCAGGGCTCTCTATCAGACCTTCAGAACTATCCCTAAGCCACAGCCCCTCTTCAGGCCACCCCCCTCAATGGCCCTGCTCTGAACCCTCTTTAAGTGCTTTTTCTGGTTGGAATGTGTGTCCTCGATCATTCATCTTGCTTGACTGGATGGAGAGAGGTATGTGCATGTTGATTTACTGTGTCATTTTAAACCAACAAAAAGTGCTTGCAGTGGGCCACTAATATGGAACAAGTGGAGATGAAAAGTATCCCTGAAGTGGTCCTATGAATGCCATGAGAAGAGAGCTTTCCCATCTTTTCTGAGTCAGAATTTAACTGTCACTTTCTCAGCATGTAAAAGCATTTCCACACAAAAGTGTCTCTGTCAAGAGAGATATGAAGGGGTTCAAGATAAGCTCCCTCTTCGCCACACAGAGGGAGGGAGATGGAAGGGGAGAAGGGTCTCCTGGGGGTGGGGGAGAAATTTGTTTCAGTTTTCACATACCTAATTCAAACTTTCCAAAACAATATGTGAACTGAAATAACAGTCATCGTTTGAAATACATTCTTCTCTGAATTTTGCAATGCAGTTCTCCAGCCAAGTGAAATGTATAAAAGAGTGTGTGTGTGAAATAGCACATACAAATGCATTATATTAAGGAAAGCTGCCTTGCAAAAATGTGTCTATTAGGCAAGATTTCATATCAAAATATGTGCATTAGGAAAAATCCAGACAAAATGCTGACAAATTTCCATGAGAACTTTCTTTTAAAATTGCAAACTGATTTGGTAACAAACTGGAACGTGTCCAGAGGAGGGCAACCAAAATGGTCAAAGGCCTGGAAACGATGCCTTATGAGGAACGGCTAAGGGAGCTGGGCATGTTGAGCCTGGAGAAGAGGAGGTTAAGGGGTGATATGATAGCCATGTTCAAATATATAAAAGGATGTCATATAGAGGAGGGAGAAAGCTTGTTTTCTGCTGCTCCAGAGAAGCAGACATGGAGCAATGGATCCAAACTACAAGAAAGAAGATTCCACCTAAACATTAGGAAGAACTTCCTGACAGTAAGAGCTGTTCGACAGTGGAATTTGCTGCCAAGGAGTGTGGTGGAGTCTCCTTCTTTGGAGGTCTTTAAGCAGAGGCTTGACTACCATATGTCAGGAGTGCTCTGATGGTGTTTCCTGCTTGGCAGGGGGTTGGACTCGATGGCCCTTGTGGTCTATTCCAACTCTATGATTCTATGTTTCTATGGCAATGTACAAAACTGGGCAGAAAAAATGAGAAACTGAGAGAAACAAAAATGGACATATTCACCCATTCTAGGGTCTTTCTCTTCCCAGGCCAGAACAACTCTGCTGGCTTCCACCCACGCAGTAACATTAGCTTCACTCCACCAGTGTGGCGCTCCCCATTCCATCTGCCAGTGGCTTTCCCACCAGTGGTAACTCACAAAAAGCCACAAAAGGGGCCATTTCAAGAGTGGGGATGGGGAGAGGCTAAACTTGCCCAGGATTCCTGGATCTTGAGTGAACCCCACGGGTGTCACTTGATGGCTGGCATAGGCCAGAACAGGCTTTCATCCACCGCCATGAACCCCAGTCAGCGTGAGTGCCAGGGCTGTGGACGCAGTGTTGGCTACACCTCCGTCGTGCACTGCCACTGCCCAGCTGGGCTTTGGATCGCTCTGCAATGGTGCAATGCAAGTCTACTCAGAACAACTCCTCATTGAAATCAGTGGGATTACTACCAAGTAAGTGCATATAGTTTTGCATTTTAAGAAAGATTGGTAGGCAGGCGGGAAGCAGGTCTATGGAGTCAGATAATCATTGAAGCCACTTTTGAATTCAGTTGGAACACAAAATAATTTTTCCACAGCGTTAAAAGATTCCTTTTGTAAGTGCTCCTCCATGTCTCTTGATTTGATTTCCCTGTCCCTTTTTTCATGTGGATTTAATAGGCTCCCTGATTCTTAATGGGCTTTAGAAATTTCCTTTCTCCTTATTGCCTGTGTTGTTGATTGTGAGATTGGCTTTTGGATGGCTCCTTTCTTTGATGCCACAGTTGCCTGGGTCGTCTCTGCACTTATCCTTAAAACACATTCGGAGCTGATTTGGTTTACTTCACTGAGCACTTCTGAGAGCTCTTTCTTTGCATTTGCTCTCAACTCTGTTATCTGAATAACATCTTAGGTAATTAATCAGTCTACCATTGATCTGAACACAAATTCCCAGCCTTTCACAGGCACTCATTATGGGTTCTGAATAGATGTTAAAAATGACAGGTTGATAGAATGGGTCAAGATTGGATGGGTTGTTCATCAGGTATGAATTCTAGCTACTAACATTCTGCTCCTCACTTGAAAGGTGAAGGCAGCTGTGCAAGAGAAGGAAGAATTCAAAGAATATACTCAATCCAAGAAGGGTTCTTTGTCAGGCTGAAGTTCACCTGTATACAGACACTCTTGAATGAAATCCGAATCACTATAAATGGATGGCTATTCAGCCATTGCTGCTGTTTCAGTTTTAAGTTCGTTCCTCTTTAATGGTACTATATAAAAGTGCTTTCGAGTTATGTATACATCAGTGCGTTCTCCCTCCCCCTCCCTCCCTCCCTTCATGTTTTCTTTTTGTTGTTGTCCATGTGCTCGTCTTTATGCATTTTTGCCCATCTGCACTTCTCCTTCTGAACTGTGGATTATTCTCTGATCAGATGCCTCTTTATGGAAAAAGAAAAGAAGGAAATGTATACATAGCCTTATGTGCTCCACATTTCCAAATGGCGAGAAGTTCCAGGAATAGCAGTAGGTTACTTTTCCCTTGGATGAGAGGGCACTGAAAACATATGGTGTCTTGATAATATTTGCTTACAAGTGGAGTACAGTGACGGCACTCACTATAGCAAACACCAGACTCTCAGCGTAAACTTGTGTGGCCTTCTCCCATAAGGCCACAGGCTCAGTTTCACCTAACACCTGGAACTGTCCTCTCTCTCCTCTCTGTTTCCTAGGGCAATCCTGCACATCAGGGGGCTGGGAGAGATGGGTAGCTTACATGTTGCCTTTCAGATGTTGGATTACAACTCCCATCATACATTCATCCGTTGTCCAGGCTGTTTGGGGTTGATGAGCTTTGGAGATCAACATCTGAAATGTGCCAAGCTGGATACTCCTGGAGTCAGGTTTCATGGAGTACAGTCCACTTGAACAGATGCAAAATTAAACCATGGATAAAATGTAGCCTGATACATCTCTGCGCACATCAGAGCCACACCTCTCTTTTTTACAAAAAAAGGCAGGAAAGTAGCACCAAGGCCTTATGGGTTTGAAAGGGGGCAGAAGAAAGTGTGTGTGTAGGTGTGTGTGTGTGTGTGTGTGTGTGTGTGTGTAAGTGAGGAGAGAGGAGATAAAGGAGAAAAGTCATTTGATGATGACATCATGTAGGCGCCTTGCAAAAAGTGAGTGAAGGAAATGTGACATTTCCAGCATAAGCACAGAGTGTGGAAGTACTCTGTGAAAGTAAATAAATGTCTATACGCTTTGGATACTCATAATTTGAACAAAAATAAATACAGCACATGGCCTATTGTGTGCAACTGAGCATGCCTAGTCTATAAAATAAAATAAAATAAAATAAATCACACATTTTTGCCCCAGTTCATTCTTTTAAATAGAAAAGCAGGCTTTAACTCTAATCTGTTTGACAGGGGTCATGGATTCAGTTTTTAAGAGATTATCAGTGTAGACTTTAATATGTTTGTTTCTGTTACATTGAGCTATCATTTTAACCCAGGCTATTTTTAAGGGACAATTTATATAACTGAAATGTTTTTAAAAGTAAATCTGATTTGTTTTTGTTTGGGGTTTTTAAAAAAACAAACACAAAACACAACAGAGTTTTATCCTATCTCTAGGCAGGGAGCTGAGATTACAGTCCCATTTGGATTGTGTAATTTCTGTGTTTTTATGCCATCTTAATGCTGGGGAGATCAGAATCAGATATTGGGATGGGGGATGTAGCTCATTGACACAGCATTTGCATGCAGAAGGTCCCATGTTCAAACCCCAACATATCCTGGTAGAGCTGGGAGACACTCCTTTCTGAAACCATGGAAATCTGCTGTCAGTCAGTGAAGACAATATGGAGCTGGTATATAGATTCAGTGTATAAGAACTTCCCATGTTCCAATGATGGAAATGCAGCATTTGTTCTCATATAGTCCTTGATTTTAGGAGCAATATTCTACAGGTAATAAAAGAGGCCCAACCTACACCGAGATAAAGACAGCAAAAAGTTCGTACATCATGTATACAAACATTTCCCACAGTTGCCTGTCATGCAAAAACTTAACGATCTTGCACCTTGTTCACTCCTACAATTTTCCATTGCAGATCACCTCCAAAATATTCACTGTGACGCTTTATGCAGTACAGAGCACTCTCCCCATTAAAAGTCCCGCTAGCCACGCAAAGGGAAGATACTGAACAGCGGTGGGTGACAAAGCAGCAACAAGGAAGGAGAACAGAAGAGATCTGAATGGTGCAGAGCATCACACATGCACTTCATTCTTCAGAATTGGGTATGCTGTTTTTGGTCAGTGTTGGATACCCTCCTGCATGCTGAGTAGCATATTTCTTGACAATACTGTAGCGTTCAAGGCCAGGAATGGGGGTACATATGAAGACCCTTGCTTGTTCAGGCCAGTGGCTTATCTGGCCCAGATTCCTGTTCTCATAGCGGCCATCCAAATGCCTATGGGAAGCCCACAAGCAGGACCTGAGTGTAGCAACACTCTCTTCTCCTGTGGTTTCCACTAAGTGGAAATCAGAAGCATACTGCTTTCAACAGAACACAGCCATCAGGGTTAGTAGTCACTGACAGCCTCACTGATAGCCTGGGTACTAAATCGACACATCTTAGTTTTGATGTATAGGTATAGTTTCAATGGAGCAACTGGCAAACCTCGAAGTCTGCCCATACACTGTGGCTTGGAGAAATCAGGGGTATTGTACCAGCTATTGCCTGGCATCTCTGCATAGGAGCAGTATTTGCCATTTAGTCTTATATGAATGTTACAGAGACATGGCTCAGGGTGTGTCTATCTCCAGTCCTAGCTCAGTTTGTTTCCAACTCCAGTTCAAGAGGTTGGTGTGAAGTTACCATTAAAACAGGAGCGAGGAACCTTTGGCCCTCCAAAGGTTGTTGGACTCCAACTCCCACCATCCTTGACAAGTAGGTGGCTGGGGCTGGAAGGCTACAGGCTTCACATCACTGTTTTAACGCCCTAAATAGCCTGGATCTAGTATATCTTATGGAATGTACACTCCCATGGTTGGCTTCCCTCCTTCCCCCTAAAATCAGAGGGAAAGGGTCCGTATCATTCTCTATCATTTGCCCAAACTAAATCAATGAGGACTAGGTGGCACCCACGTTATGGAATTCCTTACGGAAATAAACCCACCTATTTCCCTCCTAGCAGTGATCTGTTGGCAGATGTCTACATTCTTGTTTCTCTTGTTGTACAAGTGGGAATACTTGCGCTCACAGGACTTTGACACTAGGGTCATGACAGGTCCTGCTCTTAGGCAGAGGAGTACCTGGGGATATGGGTCATTGGCAATCCAGGCAGGTGTAAATAAAATATGAGAACTGGAATATATTTCCAATATACTTCTTGTAAGCAGAAGCATCGGGGAGGAATCAGTGCTTGTGTGCATGGAGAAATCTTGACATGTGATAGAATTGGTGAAATGGAGAAGCTACTGGATTTTTAAACAGTCTGCAGCCCTTCTCCATACCTCATTTAAAGAACATTTGCCTTCAAATCTATCCATCAGCTGCTTACTATAACATCATTTTAATGTTGGTTTAAAATGTTTGTAGCTGTAAAATAGTTATTAATTGAGCTACTGGAACAACAAAAGAAGCAGAAGGACTAGGCATGAAATAAAATGTCCCCCCAGTTCTCATTGTTTACAATTCCAAATATTACATTTTGATGTCAGATTTTTGACATGAAAAATTGAGGCTCTGGTAAGATTAAATGAGATCCAAATGAACCATTAGGTTTTGGATTAGATGGGTGGTGCCACCAATTTCAGGGACAGGTATTACAAATTGGACATCAGTTTTCACTGACAAAAATGGATTTTGATGCTAGCATCAGGATTTCAATTGGGAAATTTGGCTTCATATATCAGTTAGAAAATCAGAGCTTTGAATGCTGGCTCTGTAGTTGAATGACTGGCTTAGCTGAATACAAAATTTATTTCAATGCTGATCTGATGTAGGTCCAAGCTGCTCAGACAGAAATCTAAGCAGAAGGAAAGATGGCTATTCAGCAGCCAATCAGGAGTTATCCTTACCCTTATGTTTGCTTTTGAACAATTCTAAGTGGATGCTTTAAATTATTTTTGTTAGCAGCTACAAGAGCCTTGCTGGCTAGGGAGTGGAATAAAAGTCCTAGAAATAAATTAATGAAATACAATCCTGCCTTTAAGCTGCACTTCATTTCCTTTGCAAACATTCCAGAATACAGGACTACTCAGCAGAAGGGACTTGAGCTTGGTGTTTGATCCCATAAACCCTTGGACAAGTTCAGCCGAGTACTTTCTTGTGCATGCTCAGACTATAACATTAAAGTTGCAGTCTTAAACATGTGAACATGTGAGTAAGACCTACTGAACACAGCGAAACCTGCTACTGAGTTACATCTGAGTAAATGCGTGTAAGATTGCACTGCCAGAAGCACATCTTAACTAGCTGAGGCCCATTTCTGTGCAGATAGCCCATCTCGAATCCATGCTAGCACAGCAACAAAACCAATGCAGGAAAAAAGGATTTAGTAGCATAGTTTCACTTCTATTCACAGAACAGCCACAGATTTGCAAAGGAAGAAAAACAAGCTATATCTAATTTCTTATTTCAGCTGTACAGGTGAGGTGTAAGAGAGTTGCTAAGTAAATACATTTAGGGGGGTGATTAATAACAGATTCTGTTGTTTCCCAGTCCTGTTCCTGCTCGATACTCAGAATACATATGTATATATATATAAACATTCTTACTCTTGTGTTATTCAAGGGCTAACGTGCATACTAAGAAAAACTCATCATGTACCTAAAAGAAACTTTTGCATGTATTTTGCTTAGCACGATGCCTCAAAGGTCCAGGGAAATCTTTTGTGTGACTTAAGACACCTAAATGGGAAGATGGCTTAAGCAAATAATAAAATACTGTATGCAGAAAGATGGAAGTGCACAATTCCAAGTTCCTGCGCATAGAACACAGGGCATTAAGAAAAGGATGTTAGGCTAAAGGCTGTTTATAAAAGTGCCATAGGATTGCCCATTTAATTGGCATTGGCTGCAAAAGGGAAATTCATGATGAGCATTAAGTGCTGAGCTTTACGGGATATGATTGCAAAATGCTAGCAGTAAAAAGAAAGGAACACAGCCAAATTTTTGTGACCAGAGTATTGGCTCCAAAAAGTTCATTATTGGGGAAGAGAAATCATGGAACTTTGAAGTGTCAGGCATAGCCCTATTGGCTTTAGCCCAAACGTAGCAGAGTTTTCCTGCACAGCGAGGAAGCTAGTTGCGGCAGTAATGACTAGTCAGCTAGACTCAGAATAACTATTTACAGGATTTATTAAAAGGAGAAAAATAAAACCAGCAGAGTTTCTGCATACAAAACAAAGCAAAATAAATCCTCTCTTTCTCTCTCTCAAAACCATACACAGCACTTCTACTCCTAACACACCTCACCTCAAACTGAGCTAGCAATCCCTTGATAACAGAGCAGAGTGCTGGTCGTTAACCAATCAGAGTGAGTAGTTTCTAGGTCAAGCAGACCTGGGCTTTCTGCCAAGAGTAAATTGACACCACCTTGAGTTAATTGTGAGAAGCCAGAATCTGCAAGTTTCCCACGAGAACCAATTAACAGAAACTGAAACTGAAACTGAACACCCCCTCACAGATTCTGCTGAACAATTAACACCAAATACACCTATGTAGAAGATCATTTTTCCAGCAAACCTAAACCCTTGCACATTCGCTTGTTCTTTACCTTTGCCAATGGTTTAGTTAACACATCTGCTACATTTTCTTCACTTGGTACATAAGTACAGGTGATTACATTGTCTTGTACACAGCAACGTACATTTTGGTATTTTACAGAGATATGTTTGGAACGCGATTTGAAACCCTCTGTTTTACTTAATGTTATACAAGCTTGATTATCAATGTAAACTTGTACTGGTTCTCCACAATTTACATTTAAATCTGCTAACAAATGCTTGAAATAAATCACCTCGTTGCACAATTCACTCAATGCGGCGTACTCTGATTCTGTTGATGACACACTTACAACGTCTTGCTTGCGTGACCGCCAGCTGATTAAAGCTCCACCGACCATTATGACTAGTCCTGTGACAGATTTTCTATCCGGCAAATTTCCCCAGTCACTATCACAGTAGCAACTCAACATTTCATCCTCTGAAGAATTTAATTGTAACATATAGCCAATTGTCTGTTTGAGATATCTCAGAACTTGTTTTACCCCTTTCCAGGCATTTAGTGTGGGTTTTGAGACCAATCTACTTAATATGCCTACTGCATAACTAATATCAGGTCTGGACCACTGTGCTAGATACAATAAACTTCCAATTACAGAATGATATACATCAGGATGTTCAAATTCAGGACTCTCATCTATATGAAGTGTTTTTATGAAACCTGGATCCATAGGCACCACTGCCCCTTTGCAATCCTGCATCCTGTATGTAGTCAGTAGTTGTTTAACTTTGTTCTGCTGACTAATTAAGCAGCTGCCATCTTGGGCCCAGCACACTTCCAACCCTAGATATGTCCTAACCGGGCCTAAGTCTTTCACTTTGAACTTACTGGACAATTGTTTGGCAAACCTTTTAGTTTGTTTATCTACCTGCAGCCTACAATCTTTGCCCCCTCAGGCGCTGCTACTGGTGTAAAGACCTTGTGCTCATTCAGAGAGGACATCTCTTCCTCCATTGCCTGTTTCCAGAGCTCTGCCTCCTCTTTTGGTAACTTTAACACCTCCTGAAAACTCTTGGGTTCTGCACTTACACTAAACACATTTGCAGTATCTGGAGAAAAACGCACCGGAGGCACTCCTTTGTTTTGTCTTTTAGATCTTCTGGGAGAAAATTTTTCTTCTGACCCACTTTCCTCCTCAGAACTACGACCTCTCTTTTGTTGCTTAGCAACTGGTCTTTGGCTAACTCCACTTTCTTGAGAGCTCTTATCTGAACTTTCCTCCCCCTCAGACTCTGACTCCCTGTGTTTACCTTCAGAGTCATGAAGCTCCTGGGAAGGTTCAAACCAAACCTCAGTATTGGCATGTAGTCTCTCCCAGCCACTATGTTCACAAAAACTGGCATTCCTGGAGATCACAATGCCATTTGTCCCTTCAGCAAAGCGGAAACCTTTTCCCAGCTCCTGGTAACCCACAAACACTAACTGTTTGGTCTTAGGATCTCCCTTCTTTCTCATTTGTTTTGGAATTAATACCCAGGCTTTTGATCCAAACACATGCAAATGGTCAATTTTGGGTTTTTTCTGAAACAATTTAAAGTACGGGGTTGTACCTATTGTTTGATGAAAGAGCCTGTTTTGGAGATAACACGCGGTGAGCATGCTCTCCCCCCAATAAGACATGGGCAAATCAGCATCATCAAGCATGGCAAACATCATATCTTGTAAAGATCTGTTTTTTCGTTCTGCAACGCCATTCTCCTCTGGGGAAAAAACGTTCGTTTTTCTATGTCCAATGCCACGCTTTTGTAACCAATCTTTAAAGGCATTTGACATAAATTCGCCACCTCTGTCCGTCTGAATCCTTTTGAGTTTAATGGACAGAAATCTTTCCACAGATGCCACCCAGCCTTTAAACTTAGTGAACACATCACCCTTATTCTTCATGGGAAAAACCCAAGAATAACGCGTGGCGTCATCCACAATTGTTAATGAAAAGCGCGATCCACCCCTGCTTACAGCAAATGGACCAATTACGTCCATGTGAACCAGCTGTAGCGGTGACTCACTAACTCTGTCACTTCTGGGGTAAGAGACTCTGTGGGTTTTAACCTTTTTACACACATTACAATCAAGGTACTTGTTACAACTCTTTAAATTACCCCCATCAGCCAATTCAGACATTTTTAGTACACTTTTCCAGCAAGCATGCCCCATTTTCCTATGCAATAAGTGCACACAGTTGTCATGTATAGCTTTGTTATTCACTGCAGGCTGAGATTTACTGACTACTGCTGCAACTTGAGATCCTGCTTTAAGCCAAAACAAGCCTCCCTCTGACTTAGCAGTGCCTAAAATCTCACCAGCCTTCTTAATAATGCAACTGTCTCCTTCAAAATACACTTTAAACCCAGCTTTTAGCAAACAATCTACAGACATCAGATTGCTCCTTAATGACGGCACACAAAGTACATTTTGCAGGCATTCACGAAGACAAGGAACAAAAACTGCACCCCCCGAAATCACTTCGGAAGTACTTCCGTCTGCTAGAGCCACCTGGCTGCGCTGTGCTGAGTTCTTGGAAACAAACAATTCATCTGTATTTACGATGTGGCGAGATGCTCCCGAATCGACCACCCAGACCGCTTGTTTCTCATCAGCACTCTTGACCTCGCCGGTCACCAGCTGAGCCGACTGTTTTCGTTTGAAGAACTTCTTTTCACGCTGCTGCTGCTGCTGATCTCGTCTCTGCTCCTGCACCGGCAACTGAGACTTGACCAACTTCGGACATTGTCGTTTTAGATGCGCTGAAGACCCACATCGGAAACAACGTCTAACAGCAAACGCTGACTCCTCACCGGTACGCTGCTCTTGCTTCACCTCTGGTACGGCATGAGAACTCCTTCCAAACCGCCCGCCTGTAGAAGCCTCTGCAGCCAACGACCTTTCTTGCCTCTTCTGCCATTCTTCAATCAAACGCCCAGTAACGTAACTGACTGATAAATCATGCTCCTGCATGCCTTCTAGAGACAAAACTAAATTATCCCAGCTTTCCGGGAGAGAACTCAAAATAATAGCCACCTTCTCCTGCTGGTCTAACGCACAGTCTCTTTCCTGTAGCGCAGTAAACTTTAACTGTAAACTGTGTAGGTGTTCCTGCATTGTAACCCCAGGCTGTAACATTGCCTTGTACAATGCCTTGCGAATGAACAGCTTGGAAACCGCTGTCTCGCGCACATGGAGTTCTTTAAGTGCTTGCCACACACCTCTAGCTGTCTTGATTCCCCTCACATACGGCAACTGGGAATCTTCCAGCCCCAAGACAATTGTGGCCCTTGCTCTTTGGTCTTTATCGAGGTCTTCATCATCAGGCTTCGCAGGAAACTTACTCACCACTTGCCAGAGACGATCCCTCTGCAGCACTGCCTGCATGCGTTCCGACCACAGCAAGTAATTGGAGTCATTCAGACGCTCAAAAGCCATCTGAACTGGTTGTGAGGCCATCTTGAGAGCGATGTCCCTGGAACCCGGAACCAGCTACTCACGACCACCGAGAGAGAGAACAGGAACCACAGCACCCAGCACTCACACGCTGCAGCTGTTGTCCTTGTGTCCACTGCGTCACCAGCTCACCACGGTCAGGAACCAGCCAGAGTCCATCTGCTGCACCAGCAGGAACAACAACTTCTGGAACTACTGGAACCAACGCCGTTGATGCTGACACCACCGCAACTCAGGCTGGCAGCACAATACCCATAACCTCATGGAACTTTGAAGTGTCAGGCATAGCCCTATTGGCTTTAGCCCAAACGTAGCAGAGTTTTCCTGCACAGCGAGGAAGCTAGTTGCGGCAGTAATGACTAGTCAGCTAGACTCAGAATAACTATTTACAGGATTTATTAAAAGGAGAAAAATAAAACCAGCAGAGTTTCTGCATACAAAACAAAGCAAAATAAATCCTCTCTTTCTCTCTCTCAAAACCATACACAGCACTTCTACTCCTAACACACCTCACCTCAAACTGAGCTAGCAATCCCTTGATAACAGAGCAGAGTGCTGGTCGTTAACCAATCAGAGTGAGTAGTTTCTAGGTCAAGCAGACCTGGGCTTTCTGCCAAGAGTAAATTGACACCACCTTGAGTTAATTGTGAGAAGCCAGAATCTGCAAGTTTCCCACGAGAACCAATTAACAGAAACTGAAACTGAAACTGAACAAGAAATTCTGCTAGAATGTACCCTTCTGTTGGGAGGTATTCACAGATAGATAGATGATAGATAGATAGATAGATGATAGATAGATAGATAGATGATAGATAGATAGATAGATAGATAGATAGATATTATATCTGTTCACTACGCAAGGTTCCACAATCAGGTCCCATTTCGATGGTTTCCCGATTCTTTCTGGGAATAATATCAGGCTGGGAAAACAACTGCTGAGTGGCTTTCTTCCCTACAACAAATTTAAACGATATGTCATTTTCTCTGCAGTAGGGATAAGGGAGGATTTTGGTTCAGTTCACATTTTAATGCAAACCTTGATTCACACTTCCCAAAGCAGCACATAACTTTGTGGTCCAGTTAGTCCACAAAATTGTTTGTACAAAAATGTGCATATTAGTAAAAACAGCCTACAAAAATACACTTTATTCGGGAAACTGCTTTGAAAGAATATATTAGGCAAAATTTCATAAAGAAGCATGTATTTTAAGAGAAATGCATACACTTTGGTAAGTTGTTTATGCATCATGGAATCCAGTTGCATAGGTTCCGGGTTGGTCAAATAATAATAATAATAATAATAATAATAATAATAATAATAATAATAATTTGTACCCCACTCTCCCCGGCTGGAGCTGGGCTCAGAGTGGCTAACATCATATAAATAATACAATATGCATAAAAGCAACCAATCAATTAAAATGCATCCCAAAATTAATTCAAAAAGTTCCTGTTGCTTCTTTTGGGATTGATGACTCTTCAATTATGTTGCTCATTCTGAAAGACTGAGAAAATAACCTCCCTAAGATGAGTTTTCAGAGACGAGGACGACAGGGGGATGAAATGTTACAATGCTTTGTGATGGTGTTTGAGCACATAATTAGGCAATTAGATGTATTAGAAGATGACAAACCGCCAGAACTTAGGGAATTACATCTTTGACTGCTAAAACAGAAAACAGGGAAATTGGGGCAGCCAATAATATTTGTAAGGATTTTGAACATTTGCTGAATCAAGAAAGATGCAAGTTGCAGAAGGGAACACTAAGCAGGTGGCTGACATAGCTCTGGCTTTTTTAAAAAGACAAGTGAGTAGAAGATTATGATCACAACTCTAGCAGCAGTTGCTTGGGAATGGGTGAATGTAATCATGTGAAGGGCTGTATAATCCTTTGTTTTCACAATCAGATTGATAGAGCTATCAAGTTGGAGCCAACAGCTAGAAGGCCATGCCAAGGAGCCAGAGGACAAACTAAGAACCAATAAAGGCTGCCATTGGTTGGACAAAATTCCAAGACGCTCGAGACCAGGGGTGATGCTGAAATGAGAAGAGGAGGAGGAGATGACTAATCTCAGCCTTATCTGGCCATATTTAAAGATCCTATGAGAACACTGATACTGATTACCCATCACTAGCCATAAGCCAAATGGCTACTTAGCCATTTTAATATTACATTTCATTTTAGATATTTGTGTCCCAACCTTTAAAAGGAATAGGTAGCAGGAGATGAGAATAACCACTGCCAGTCAAAGCAGATGAAACTGGAAAAGTTGTGTAAAGAGGAACAGAGGTCAGGTGAGTCTCTGAAAAATAGATCTCTTCCCCTCTGCCATCCTGTTCTCTATTTTTGCATGCCCCCCCTCAGAGGCCTGTGCACTCTCTGGATGCGAAGAGTTGGTCTGAATACAGCATTTGAGGGTGATTTAATATTTCTGGTTTTATTCTGACTACCTCAGTGCTCAGTGTAGCCTAGTGTCTTTTTAGACTTTTAATGGCTGCTGCACGCTGAGCAGATCTTTATATCGCTGCTTTCCACAATGACACCTGGCTTTTTCCTGAACAGTTACAGTCAATTTAGAACCCAGTAATGTGCATGAGTAGCCCAAATTGTCCCTTGCAATGTGCATTACCTTGCACTTATCAGCAGTGAATTTCTTCACTATTATGTTGCCCTTTTGTTCTTTGGGAGGACTAACTGAAGTTCCTAACAATCATCACCACTTGACTGTCCTAAATAATTATGTGTTGTCCACACATTTCCCACCTCCCTACTCAGCCCTCCTTCCAGATCATTAATGAATATATTACAGGATGGAGATCACCTTGGTCACAAACTATTAATAGCATTTCCTGGTGGAATTTGACTATTTCTTCTCGCATACATCCTTTCTTCCAACTACCACTAGTTGAATATTATACAGGCAAGAACATGGACAACAAAGGGGTGGGGAGAAGTAAGCAAAAATACAGTCATACCTCAGGATAAATGTGCTTCAAGTTAAGTATTTTCGGGTTGCGCTCCGCGGCGACCCAGAAGTAATGGAGCGCGTTACTTCCGGGTTTCGCCGTGCACGCATGCGCAGACGGTTAAAATGATGTCACGCGCATGTGTGGAAGCAACAAAAAGTGACCCACACACGACCCACACACAGATGCGGGTTGCGTTCACTTCAGGATGCAAATGGGGCTCTGGAACGGATCCCATTAGCATCCCAAGGTACCACTGTATAGAGATTCTGTAAATGAAGGAAATTTTAACAATTTTTTAAAAAAAAAAACCCCACAATTTTTATGTTAACAAACTTTTTTCTGCCACTTTTGTATGTATTTGGAGATCTAAAGCTTTACCAGGGGTGCTGGGAATTAAGAATACATCTTTCCATAATGATTAGTTGATTATTTCTGATTTTAAATTTGTATGTGTTTTTATTATATATGGGTATTATTGTAAACTGCTTTGATATTTGTTATGGTATATAAATATTCTGATAGATAAGTAGATGCTAGATAGATAGACAGATAGATAGATAGATAGATAGATAGATAGATGATAGATAGATGATAGATAGGTAGATGATAGATAGATAGATAGATGATAGATAGATAGATAGATAGATGATAGATAGATAGATAGATGATAGATACCCCATGCCAATATGGCAGGCACAAGGATCTATCTATCTATCTATCTATCTATCTATCTATCTATCTATCTATCTATCACCAACACCCTGGGAGGAAGACAATAATAACAATATATGTATTAACAGAGAAGGAATCCAGAAATTCACAGTAAGGTTGTCTCAGGAAGTATTGCTGTATAATTCAATGTACTTGTCTTCATCTTTAAGGACGCGGGTTGCGCTGTTGGTTTAACCACAGAGCCTAGGACTTGCCGATCAAAAGGTTGACGGTTCGAAACCCCGGGACGGGGTGAGCTCCCGTTGCTCGGTTCCTGCTCCTGCCAACCTAGCAGTTCGAAAGCACATCAAAGTGCAAGTAGATAAATAGGTACCACTCTGGCAGGAAGGTAAATGGCGTTTCCGTGCACTGCTCTGGTTCACCAGAAGTGGCTTAGTCATGCTGGCCACATGACCTGGAAGCTGAACACCAGCTCCCTCGGCCAATAAAGCAAAATGAGCGCCGCAACCCCAGAGTCGGCCACAACTGGACCAAATGGTATGGGGTCCCTTTACCTTTAACTTGGGATCCAGGAGTTGTGTCCAATTCTAGTCCTATTCAGATCAAACCCACTGAAGTTAATGGACATAACCAACTAAAGTAAGGTGAACATTAGCTAAAACCCCATATATTGAAAGGACCCTGTGCTCCCCCCCCCCAGGATGACCACTGAACACCAAAACTAATGTTTTAGGCCCCATTTAGGCTAATTTGGTTTTTTTAAAAAGCCATCCAGGTTCTCCATTATCAGCTCCCCAGTACAATATTATGTTGCTGCTTTTGAGGTTTTTGCCTGTCATCTGCTGGAAAAAAAGGTAACTTGATTTTTATAAGCATTTTTAATATTTATATATTTTGATTGTTATTTATTTGCTAAACTATTCTACCACCTTGAACATTTTTCATGGCAGGTGCATGAACCTCAGAAGTGGCCCTAAGAGTCAAAGAAACATGACCTCCATTTCCCTTGGATTTTAAGAGGTCTATAATATGTCTTGCGTGCTATAATGTTCAAGATAAACCTGCCTTTGCCTGTGCTGCATGACCTTCGCTTTCATGCACAGCCAACGCAACACAGATCATCACAGAATGAAAAGCAAAGAGGGGGAGGGAAACTGAGGGGAGAGGATGGAGCTGTGGTGTTTGTTTAAACGATTTCATTTCCAACCTTGAGGTAGATGGAAGTGTGGCTGTGCTGTTACATAACAAACAAATCACATTTAAAGGCAATTGCTGAAAGAGAGAGGAGCAGTAGTACCCCACACTTTTGAGCTGGGAATAGCTGAGATAATACAGCCTTACTCCAGGGCTGCTCCAGTCTGAAAGGGAGAGCACAGCAGCGAAGCTTGATGTGGATATGAATTTGTTATGACAGACTAATTTTACAAATCCATAGCTGCCTTCTGGCGGAATTATCAAGATCTATATTTAAAGGAGAAACCAGAAGGGTGGGTGGCGGGGGGGGGGGGAGAGAGAGATGCATCATGTTGGTGGTGAGAGATGCTCTTCCAGGTCGGTTTATGTTTTTTTAAAGGTGCTACACAGATAGCTGTACTAGTCCACTTTCTATTTCCTTCGATGAGACATTGACAAAGGTTTAGGAAGGACTTGCATTTCACCACAATTAAATTTAGCTGATTGTTTTATAACCCCAGTGCAACATCCCTGCAGCCCCTTCAAACGTGGCAACATCCCACTTGCACAACGAGACTGTCTTGCCATAAGCAGCGTCTTCCTAGTACTATAGTAAGTCATAGGACTGGCTCATTATTAGATATATCTTCAGCCCCTGCACTAATAGCAGCAGCACTTGTAACCAGCTCTTTCACACCAAAGATCATGAACAACAAACTGTTGCACCAATTGCTATAAGAGAGCCGTCCCGTCCCCCCAGTTTTCTGTATCTTTCGAAATGAATTATCTAGACAAATAGCTTGTATTCCCTTCCACATTATGCAGATTAATATAATTTGTCAGAAACAACCAGTGTTCCATTTCCAGTGACAAGTCAGAACTACTACCATAATGCAAAAAGAGACCTGTTAACATTCATCAACAACATAGACTTGCAACAGCGTCATCTTACTGTCGTGAGGACTGTTTTAGTTATTTTGCAACTGTGACTGCCTTAAACATCTAGAGGATCCCTCAGTCATTCTTTTTATTGTGAATTCATGATGAATTCATGATGACAGTAAGAGCTGTTCAACAGTGGAATTTGCTGCCAAGGAGTGTGGTGGAGTCTCCGTCTTTGGAGGTCTTTAAGCAGAGGCTTGACAATCATATGTCAGGAGTGCTCTGATGGTGTTTCCTGCTTGGCAGGGGGTTGGACTCGATGGCCCTTGTGGTCTCTTCCAACTCTATGATTCTATGATTCTATGATTTGCACTCATTATGTTTTTGGAACTGTCACACATGACTCTGCTTTCAATATTGTTACACTGCTTCATTTGCTCACAACTTCCTGATGATATCCTGTAACTTTTTATACCACAAATGTTCCGGCTTATGTTTGTCCCACTTTGGTTGCTCTATGGCCCATTCAGAGAGCAATAATGTGGTAGCACTGGGGAAGCATCGCAGAACAAACTAAAGCAAATAAATCCACGGCTGGTGCACTATTATTGTATCAAGAACATGTTGCAGAATACACCTGCAATAAAACACCCGCCTGGTGGGGGCCACAAAGAAACACTGTAAGTGAAAAAGACCTAAATTTCTGTAGGTGGGGGGAGTAAAGAAGGGTAGATACATTGAATTGAAAAAATGGATAGATCCAACAGTTCAGACCTCTGGCAAGAGAGTTCTACCTTCCCCTGGCAGTCCACTGATGGGGACCAAGAGGAGGAAAGAGAAAGATAGAGAAGGGAGTGGCTCCACCCACCATCACTGCTGGCATGTGGTCCACAACAAATCACCCTGGAGTAGGGATGGAAGGACCCGTCAATTTCAGTTCTCTCTGTTTCTCATTTTCCCATTCCTAAATTCAGTTTTCCACATTTTGCAGCAATTCGTGAATGCTTAAAAAATAATCCTCATGAAAATTCAACAGCATTTTAGCGTGAATAAACACATTTTATATAAACACATTTTATATTCAGTTTTGACTAATGTACACATTTTTGCAACCTATTTTCCCCAATATAATGCATTTTGGTATGTTATTTTCATGAATATCTTCATTTTTATGCATTCTCTCCCCTAATATATACATTTTTGCAAACACTGTTTACTTGGAGAAGTTGCAAAATTCAGATAAGCGTGAATTTTGAAGGATAGCAACAGTTCAGTTTTGCATATTCTTTCAAAAAGCATGAAGTAGATACATTCAGCTTTAAATGTGCAATGGGTCAAATTTCTCTGCCATCACTTCTCCTGAGAACTGTGACCCACAATAGGGGGGAGGGGAATGTTCTCCACCCCTAGAGCAGGAGCAAGTTTTATTTGGCTAGACTAAACAATAGCTGACTAGTTAAATTCACATGCTGCCTTATAAGTGACAGCAGTGGCCATTAACATGGCTAGTTTATTACTTGGCTATTTCATTGGATACCTGTCTTTGAGACAAGACACCCTTGCAAGGGTATACACGGGGGAAACAAAGTGTGGTAGCCTCCTCAATAATTTAGGAAGCCCTGTTATGCTGTCATGATCCCATCGGAGCTGAAGCTGGAAGGCTGGAATAAGGAATGATGCCTGTTTAAAGAGGAATGGTGTGGCATGTGACAACCCTGTGCTGACACATAGGGGTTCTTTCTTCTCCCTGATGGTTTGAGGCATGGACAGGCAAACTAAGGACCAGGGGCCGGATCCGGCCCAATCACCTTTTCAATCCGGCCTGTGGACGGTCCAGGAATCAGCATGTTTTTACATAAGTAGAATGTGTCCTTTTATTTAAAATGCATGCCTGGGTTATTTGTGGGGCCTGCCTTATGTTTTTACATGAGTAGAATGTGTGCTTTTATTTAAAATGCATCACTGGGTTATTTGTGGGGCATAGAAATCATTCATTTCCCCCCCTTCAAAATACTGTCCGGCCTCCCACAAGGTCTGAGGGACAGTGGACCGGCCCCCTGCTGAAAAAGTTTGCTGACCCCTGGTTTGAGGTATATACCTAAAGCTATGCAGTCCCTGCAGGGGATGGATCATTGAAGGTCACACTGGACAAAAGTCTGACATCCAAAGTTTAGAATTCAGGCAAACACAAGCAGCTCAATCCTTTGATTCTGTCAATAAATTGCAGCTCAAGAGGGAAGTATCAGTCTATGTCTAGTCCAGGCTTCCTCAACCTCGGCCCTCCAGATGTTTTGAGACTAAAATTCCAATCATTCCTGACCACTGGTCCTGCTAGCTAGGGATCATGGGAGTTGTAGGCCAAAAACATCTGGAGGGCCAAGGTTGAGGAAGCCTGGTCTAGTCCATGCCACTTTCACATGTTTTCACTCAAAAGCCTATTCTGTTCCAAAATCTGAAATTTTAAAATCTGTGTGGAAAAATCCCATTTAAATACATATTTTAAAAGTACTTTCACTTAAAATTTTCATTTCTAAACATAATTTATCTCAGAATAAGCATTTATAAACATATCTGGATACACATTTAAAGCCAGAAACTGCTTTGCAACATTCCTAAATCTGTTCTGGGGAATTCCCCCTATCCTCTGGAGCAGATTTGGGGAGAGTGTACAGCATAGACAGGAGGGAAGGTGCCAGTAAAAGCATAATAAGAGCCTGCTGGATTAGGCCAATGGCCCATCTAGTCAGTGGAAGACCTTGGGGTCTCAAATTTCAGGGGTGCCCTGTGCGACACCAAAGTTCGGTAATCAGCGTGACTGAACCGTTTGCGCTCCCCTAAATCTGCCTCTGATCTGGTCCAGCATTCTGTTCCCCCAGTGGTCATCCAGATGCCTGTGGGAAATGCAGAAGCAGGATTCAAGCACAAGAGCACCCTCCCCTCCAGTGGTTTCCAGGAACTGGTATTCGGAAGCATTGCTGCCTCTACCTGTGGAGGCAGAACACAGCCATCAGATCTAGTAGCCTTTGATAGCCATCTCCTCCATGTATTTGTCTAAAGCTCTTTTAATACCATCTAAGTTGGTGGCCACAACTGATTCTTGTGGGAGCGAGTTCTACAGTTTTACTGTTCTGCATGAAGAAGGAAGCATAAATCCTAATGGGATAAGATACTGCTAAATGTCTGCAGGTCAAGGGGGCTGCTGCTGCTGTGGTCCCTCCCCCATGTGCATTCAGTGTATCTACACTGAACACGTGAAAAAGTCTAATGATGTTGAGAAAACCAGTAGATGTCATGTTACCAGTAGACAAAGGCGTGTTCGTTTTTCACACTCGCCACTTGCAGTGAATAGTGCAAAGAATCAAAAAGAAAGACGAGAGAAAAATCTATAAGAGTAGCACAGCTGAAGGAGAAAAAAGTGTGCATGCACACGAAAGCTCATACCAAGAACTAACTTAGTTGGTCTTTAAGGTGCTACTGGAAGGAATTTTTTTTGTTTTGACTATGGCAGACCAACACGGCTACCCATCTGTAACTGGAACTATGGAAGGCACCACATTGAGCCGCATGAAATGGAAGTCCATCAACCTCACCGTATCTGAAGAAGTGTGCATGCACACGAAAGCTCATACCAAGAACTAACTTAGTTGGTCTTTAAGGTGCTACTGGAAGGAATTTTTTTTGTTTTGACTATGGCAGACCAACACGGCTACCCATCTGTAACTGGAGAAAAAAGAGTTCATGTCTGAGAGACAGCCAGGGAAAATGTATTTTGCAAATTCCCTCTTATTAAGTTCAATTAAATAAACTCTTAGCTTGTTAGGCGTATCTGACAAGAATATGTTCTTAGAAAATGTTGGATCTAATTTTCTGTCCCACACACAAACAAACAAAAGTTATATATCTCAGCATGAAGCTGTGTTCAACCACACAACCCTTCCAGCAGTCTGAAGTGGCACGGCCCAGAAACAGAACTCCCAAACTTAAGAGTTCTAAGGCTCAGGATCAATGCAATGCCTCTTTACGGGAGGCACAACCAGTCACTTCCATTTCTCTCCATTTATCCTGTTTTGCCATTGTGACTCATGGAACTAATTACCAGGGAATGTGTGTGTATTTACTGTAACTATGTGAACCAAAAGTCAAAGAGCTAGGAGGGTCTGCCCAGTATCTTGCAGAGGCATCATTTCTGCAAGGGATTATTTGAATGGCTATTCATTATAGCCGCAGGACCTACATATCTAAATGCAGTGTGTTTACCAGCACAGCAATAAACTATTTTCTCATCTAGATAATGATGAAGTGGTTATATTTGGTCTACAGAAGGACAGACTCTTCCGTGGAAACCTGTACACAGCAGTGAACTGGAAAAACAGAACATAATATTAATGTGAGCAACCAGTGTATACTCAGTTACAGGAATAACCTACTTGAACTGTTCTAGGCTGAATCTGAAATGTGGCTCTCACCTCTGATCTGAGGTACAGTACTCTGAATCTGCCTCTCCCAATAAAGGTGAAACTAAAAATCCCCAACAAAGCATCATGAAGTCAGAGGCACTTCAGATTCAACTTTCTCTTTTAAAAAATTGAAGTTTCTATCCCTCATTAAAGCATGGATGCCATAAATGGCCCTTGGCGGAACTTCATTCACAAACAGGGTGAAGATCTTCTGTTCAACCTATCAGCTACAATTCCCCATTCCACAATTTCTGCTTCCCTTTGGACCTGCTCTTCATGTGCCATTTGGGAGGGGGAATAGAATGAGGGTTCTCTTGATGTAGAATGGCATTTGTCGTCAGTCCAGAACTTTGATTCATCTCACATTTGGAACCTCTTCACACATCATCACTTTCACATACTAAGTGTATTTAAAAAAGAGAAAGTACATGTACAGACAAGTTGAAAAGTAGAAAGCCCCTCTTGGAGCAGCATGTTAAAAGCCAAGGTGTGCAGAAATGTGGGCACAATTCATGTGTACCAGACTGTTCCATGCACATTAATAGCAGTTGCAAGTCAATGCCAGAAGCAGCTGTCACAGGAAGCAGAGATAGTAATCATTTCATTTGTCCCTTGTATTTAAATGTGCATTGATATTATCTATGGTGTGTGTGCGCACACACACGCAGGCACGCTTACTGAGACTTCCATGTCCCAAGAGGTTCTACTTTCAGGTTTTCACTCAGCAGCAACAGATATATTGATAAATATTGTCTACAGGTCTCTTGGAGACACAAGAATCTTGTGGACACAAGAATCTTGCAGCAAGACAGAGCATCTCATGCAGCCTTTCACTCACTCTAATGGGCACATGTAGATAGAGAGAAGAAACGAGAGCCACACCCAGTGGGATCGAATCACACCAGCCTAGTATCAGAATTTGACTGTTCCAATACAGGTCCCTTGGGAAACATTTAATGTAGCACAGTTTGAAGACAAGGTTGTCCTTATTTCCCTAATGTAATGGAGAGGGGAACCCACAGTATTGTTTATATACCAGTAAGCACATTTGAACAACTGAAGGTGACAGCTTCAATTCTTGCACTTCTAGACAGCCATCAAAACAAAATGGAAGGAAAAAACAATATTACCTATTTTGTACTGTGCCATTATTGCCCCTTCAATTTGGAATTTCCAATCACAGCTGCATTCTCAAGGGTTTCCTGTAATAACAGATTGGAAAAGCATACTACAAAGTATGACCAGCTAAATTGTTTGCTGGATGGAATTTGATTTCAAAAAGTAAGATAAAGCAACTAAAAGAACTGGCTTCTTCTGTTAGAAACTAGAGTTAAAATGGGCTGATGAGGAATACTGGCCCAGTTTCTGCCCCAAGATGTCACTCTGATAGTTGAATGAGCTTTACTCAAAAACAAGGAAGAACATTCCAGAATCTACTCACCCCATTAGAGAACTTTTAACCTAGGCCTCATCTGCATTGCTCATTTCAAGCAGCTTCACACCACTTTCAACACTCATCGATTCCCCCAAGGAATTCTGGGAAGTGGCATTTGCTAAGACTGATGAGGGTTCTTAGGAGGCTGCTATTCCCCTCACAGAGCTACAATTCTCAGGGTGGTTTAACAACAATCTGTCTTCCCAGGGAACTCTGGGAATTGTAGCTCCATGAGGAGAATAGGGATCTCCTAACAGCTCTCAGCACTGTTAACAAACTACAGTTCCCAGGATTCTTTGAGGCATACTTTGATTCATGGTTGTTTAAAAGGGTCTGTAGGCGGTGTGGCTGAGGAGAGCCCAGAGGTCTGCTTTCAGCCACCTCCACCTGAGGTTCCCTATCCCTAAAGTATGAGGATAAAATTTTTAACTCTTGCTTCTGGTTGATAGTTTTTGTTTTGTCTGGTTTTGATTCTACATTGAAGGTATGTCAGTCATGCAACCCTGACCCAAGCCTTCCTGGATCATTATAAAAGCTTGCTGATCAACTAAGAGAAAATAATTACAGCTCAAAGGTTTTGTATTTGATTAACTCCTTTCTTAAAGCTTTTCAAGCTATGTTTAGCTTGTGTCCATTGTGTTAGACTGGAAAATTCTATATTAAAAATTCTATATAGAAAATCAAACATGAGAAATAATCAAGGAAGATCCCTTTTCACTGCTCAAATCCTTTCCTGTGCATCTCTTCCACTTTTTTTGCCATCACCTTTATGCTGCCAAAATACATTTTATAGCCTAATCACATTGCATTTAGCAAACAGAAGGTTACCACCTTTTAACTGGCCCGCTTCCTAGACCTTTTAGCAACAGCCTGACATGAAGAATTAAAAAGGTGAAACTTTCCCACCGCTTATCTCTCTGCCACAGGCAGCACCCCTCCCACAAACCACAAACTTTTAAAAGGCAAGTCACCATGAAGCAACCAGAAAACAAGTCAGCGGTGCTTCTGTTGAATAAAAATTAAAGGAGACTTACTCACTTTACACCAACTTGCCCTCTACCACACTTCTAAAGCTGATGGAAGACTGATGGAAGACCTGGGTTATTTCCCAAACCAGAAACAGATCCTCCCCTATACCCTACTTGCCTCTTCCATCTCACCAAAAAGAAGGACACCCCCTTCAAAATTTCAAAGGTGAAAACTGAGATATACATGTAACATACTTATCATGCAGACATTTATTGGCCAAGGCCTCTTTCATCATCATTCCACACTATTGAAGACTCTCCTATTATTTAATTATTTGTGTCCTGCTATTGTGATTATTGTGAGCTGCTTTGGGCTCAAGATTTGATGTTGGAAAAGCGGAATACAAATATTAAATGAAATTTATAAAAATCAAAAACAACCCAGGACTCAAATACCTGAAAAAACTCTTTCCCTATGGACTCTCTTAGGTGCTAAACTCAGCAGAGGAGACCCTCTTGGAGGTTCTACCACCCTCAGAAGCTCAGGAGTGGCCCAGGAGAAGGCCTTCGCAGTGGCCACTGTGGAACACTCTCCCCACAACGATGCATCTGACATCTTCATTATACAGTTCTACTTTTGTCAAATGCTGGATATGCACCCTTTTACCCTGGCCTATGACATCTGAGATACATGTTTTTGGAACCCACCCTATTCTTTGGGATTGTATTCTTTTTCATGGTTTTTAATATTGTATTCTAAATTATGGTAACCTTTGAATTAAGGGCAGGCTAACAACAGCAACCACCACTAACATTACACTACACTGGCTTCACAGTTAAAGGCAGCAGGCTGCCCAAGAAGATTCTCTTTCATCTTGACATTTCCTACCCGAACGTCCTGTTGTTAAATGTGTTTATGCCTCAACCCACAAGCTGACAAGTGAATCTACAAGCAGGGCCACAGCAAGCACTGGCTGGAAATTCCCAAGCACTGCCCCACTCCACAAAAACCCTCAGAGCTGTATGAATGAGAAACAAGCAAGAAAGCTACATGGTAGTAATTGCAAAGCAATGTTCTCTGTTTTTTATCATCTCTTGTCAGGCCTAAAGTAGATAACACACATTCTTAAATAGTAACAAAATATTGCAACCAGAACCACAATGTTAGGTGCTCATTAGTTCATAGGCAACTGTTTTCCCCCCTGAAAAGTTCTGAATCTAAATGACCACATTAACTGCGCATAAAAAATTATAGCCACAATGTCAGCTGCATGCTCTGCAATAGCCTTTCCGCCAATGGCTTAGTCCAAGAATTGGGGTATGGGGGTTGGTTAAAGATACCATAGAAAAATGCAAGTGGCTGCCACACTAGTCATTTTCTTCAGAACTGACATCCTTTGTACATTCAATGTTTAGGGAAAATCCAGATGGTGTCATTGCCAGACCATTGCAGCCCAGTGTTTTCAGTGTTGTCCTCCCATTTCTTAAAGACTGATTTGTGGTGTGGTCTGGCAAATTCTTGGGCTATTGTCCTTTTAATTAGTTGCTTGCTGTTCGCCCCCAGCCTTGGCAGTACTGAATCAGTTCTTGTCAGCGAACTTTGATTACTTATTTCCTCTTTGTAGTCAGGGCATTTTCTTACTCATTTTTATTAAAATGAGTGTGGAATGTTACTGCAACGGCAATATTATCAAGCCTGATAGATGTGGGTGTTAATGGACACTTTCTGCCTAGAAAACAAAATGCACTGGAATGCATTGAATAGACATCCAACCTGCACCTGCCATGTCTTGAAACTGTCTCTCCTAGACGTTTTCTTTTTTTACTGATATCAGCTCATGGTAAAGTAGAGAAACACCTAGCAATTCTGGGTACATTACAAAGATGTAAGTCGCGCTAAACTCACTAGCATTTTCTATTTAGGAAGTATACACAGGATGGTGTTCAAATGAAATGAGGAAGCAAAGAAGGAGTAAAAGAAGATGGGGGTTAGATGTTCCTGGATTGTGTGGAATGTTAGGGGAGGGGTGGTACTTCTGGTGGGGGACATTTTGTGCTCCTTCTGGGGTAGTTTGTCCACCTTTGGTCCCCACCCTGCACTCAGCTCTCACCTGTGGCTCCTACAAGCTATCAGCATGTGACAGCAGCCACACCCTGGGACAGGATGTAACATGGCATCCTTGTAATGTTGAGGAGGACTCTGGAGCAGAGGCCTAAGGACAGTGTATAGCTGGTGGCAGCAAAATATCTTAGGCTGTCCACTTCCGTCCCCAGTAGCTTGGATGGAAGAGGAGAAGGACCCGGCATATGAAATGTTTTTACATCAGTGGTACAGCCAAGCAGAATCCAACCATGTGTGAAGCTCCCCGCTGTTGCACCACATATTGCCTTTACAATGATAACAAAACCAAAGGGAAAAAACCTTGGAAGTAAACGACAAAAATATTTTGTTTTTAGGCACTGATAGTCTTTATATTGTGGAATCACTGATAAAACTGAGCATTGTGAGGGTACAGTTACTTTTCAAACAGTCTTTCAACAAGGTCTGAAGCCAATGTTTCCCCCTATGTGATTTCCCACATTCCTTATGCGACGTAGCCATAGATGTGGTGGTCCTTAAGCTCATGCTGGTCCTTCAGATAACCACATCTGCATTATTTCTGCCCAAAATGGTGTTCTCTGAGAACCTGCCTCATTTGTGTTTATGTCATTGGTTTTTTTAAAAAAACAACTGGTAGTAATTACAGGAACTGGTACATGTGTGGTTTTTATTAAGACTGAAGTACACAGTGTGGTGAAGTTTAATCCTTTCCCCCTCTACTTTGATCTTAATAAAAATAGACCCCATCCCATATGTGCTGTAATTAGAAAGGGGCAATATTAAATGTTATTCCTGCCCAGGGCAGCCCTACCCTCAGCCTGCCCTGAGAGCCATTGTGTCATGCTGGGCTGGGCCTCAGTAGCTGCACTCTCTCCCCCTCTTTCACCCCCCAGCAGCTGCTACAAGCTGCTCAAGGAAGGAAGCTAGCAGGGGAAGCCATGGAGAGGCAAGAGAATGTTCCCTCACAGCAGCCACCACCACTATAGTCGTCACTGTCTCATCCTCCTCCCCAAGCTTGGTGGCACTGATGGGGGGAATTAGGGACATTCTGGGTTTCAAATCCGAAGCAAGGTCAGCTTTCATAATTCTGGGACTGCCCTGGAAAATCAGGACACTTGGAGGATATGTTAGTGCTGTGTGTAGCTGGGTCCTGGCAACTTGGAGTAAGGGGAGCTCAATATCATCCAGCGGGATTTGTGGCTTAGTGGAAGTTTGAACTGGGGCCTCCTTTGTTCTGGTCCAAAGCATTAACCACTATACCACACTGAACGCATATGCAACCATTTTAAGGCAGGGTCTTATGAAGTCTTCGGATGATCCCTTTGTCATCTGTTTCTTAAAGCGCATAGGCCTTTCCCTTGACTAGTATCAGGTTCTCCCAGCTTGCTTCCATAAACCATAAAATACCATAAATCACCAGCAAGCCTCAGATTAGACCTGACAGCCAAGCTTTTTTCAGATGAGTCTGTTCCACTGTATGTAATTAACATGTCTTGTTTTCATCATTTATATTTTATTTATATGCTTTTATGTAGTGTGAGCAAGTCCAAGAGGTTTTTATTTCTATGAATTATGCTTTGTAAAACCACAGCGCCGACATTGATGGAGCAATTATTACTGGCTAAGGACCCCATCTTCGTTGCTCTGTCTTTCTTTCCCTCTGCAGCTGGCCGTCTGTCATTCTTAAATAAGAGCTATCAATGTGTGACAGACAGAAGGACATCTCATAGGGAAAAAGCAGGAGGAAGGGGATGAGGTAAACATTGAAAAGGATTCTGTTGCCATAACTCGAAGGCACACTATCACAGATGGAATTTTGCAGGTTTTAAGAAAGAAGGGGGGGGGGGGGAAATCACACTCCTAAAAAGCTATTGCCTTAGGGGAGCTTTTACCGATTTCAAGCTTTTGTTGTTCAGATCAGTTCACTCCAGAGAGTGGTTGTACCAAGTTGATAGACAAGCCGGGATAATGGAAAATGTTCTTTTCTTTCTTTTTCTTTTTCTTTTTTTAATGCAGTTGCTTAGAAAACCTTTATTACTTTTGATTTCAAAACTGGGGGACAAAACTGCATGTGGAACTTGAAGGATGATTTAAAAAATGAATTCTCTCCTCATCCCTACACCCCAGACCCCATCTTGCTTTCTTAGGGCTACAATTCTAAGCGTGCCTAGAATAATTCCCACCTTCAATAATTAGAGTCCCCTTTCATATACAGTCCAGAATGGTAGAGAGATGGGAGCCTTCATGTTGACTAGCTTTCCCGAGGATAACCTTCACCTGAAGAGTCTTCAACACAAGTTCACCAACAACTGACACAAATTCATCCAAAGAATACAACCCAGTTTCTACCAAGTCAAACACGCTTCCACCATTTCCAAAATATAACAGTACTATTGATTCATCAAATGGTTGGGAAGAGACATCATCTCTTGAACCTCCTGCTGAGTCAAGTTGTGCACCACAGAAGCACAAGGTTACAATAATGGATCACAATAAGCAGGCAGCACGTCAACTTCCCCATTCATCAGCTGAGAAAAAGAGTTGTTTTGCTTTGAATGTTTTTGAAGCACATTTTTGGAGCTTTTGTGATGTTAGCATAGTCTCTTACTAGACAGATTTGCCAAGCCCTTTGTGAAATCCCCTGTTGTGCAAAAGGTCATCAAGTATGAGCAGTGGAAGAACCAGAGAAACCAATGTTGGGAGAATGAGAATCAGAGCATAAAGGAAATGTGATATCTGCCCTCATTTGCATTTCCAGACCTCACTTTTCAATACTGTTGGGCAAGATGTAGAATTGGATCTCTGATTCAAACTGGTATTTTTACCTGAATCAAAGCAGAACTTGAAATCAATCACTTTAATGTTGCTTTTGTGCATAGAAAGCTGCTGTCTCATATTCTGTCATCTCAGAAGTCCGTCTAACCCATGTCTGTCTGACTTGCAGTTCTCCAAGGTCCCAGCCCTACAATACGACTTTTTTCTCCTAAAGCAGAGACAACCAGATTCATGAGCATGTGACTATGCACATGGACAGCATGAACTCTGCGACTGAACTATGCTTCCTCCATTTTGAGTATCTGCACTGTCCATCTTCAAAACTGGTTTATTGTCCAGTTTTGCATTTCTATTAACACATTTGCTCTAGCTTTTTTATGTGTCGTTAGCTACTGTTATAATATTCAGGAATCTCTCTGCAGGTTTTCTCTGGAAGAGTGAGGCATCATCAACATAATATCATTATGCAGCTCCTCTTGGATATCTAAGGCAGAGTTCTAAGCAAATATATGCATTCCTGGTAAAAAGCTGTATACTCTGAAAACAAACCAGCCCATAAACATATTGTCTGGTTGTTGCAAATAAATGGATTCCTACCCACGTCTGGTAACACTGTGCTCTTTTGCAAATTATGCAATTCTATAATTCCTTGTGCCATTTCAAAAAAAACCAACATTCACTCTCTGTAGCTATAAATCTCACAATAAATGCCTTGCAAGAGATGTGTCCATGTCAAAATACAATGTTTTGCTCTCTGATTCCCATGACTGCTAATCCAAACACTTGGATATTGAGAGAGAGAGAGAGAGAGAGAGAGAGAGAGAGAGAGAGAGAGAGAGAGACTCACTCACAGAGGCCCTGAGATTAGCAGTCCACAAAATTAAGCTAATCAAATACTGTTTTCAGGCTTTTCAGTGCAATCAAGATGAGTGAGCTGACTGAAGCACTGTCCAGATGGAGCTTAAGAAACAATCGCCATGAGCAATATCTCATAGTGGAAGATGGGCGTGACAATGTCTGGTGGGTTTACTGCATTAGTACCCCAGGCTTGTGATGGCCTTGGCAGCAAAAAGGTGCAGAAGGGAGACAAAAGGGTAGAGATTGTGGTTCCCTGCTGGTCAACAGCTACCAGCCACTATCCCTCCCCCGCTCCCCCACAGACACATATACAGTGGTACCTTGGGTTAAGAACTTAATTCGTTCCGGAGGTCCGTTCTTAACCTGAAGCACCACTTTAGCTAATGGGGCCTCCTGCTGCCGCCACGCCACCAGAGCATGATTTCTGTTCTCGTCCTGAAGCAAAGTTCTTAACCAGAGGTGCTATTTCTGGGTTAGCGGAGTCTGTAACCTGAAGCGTCTGTAACCTGAAGCATATGTAACCCGAGGTACCACTGTACACATAACATCCCTGTGAAATGGGGGGCTGGGGCTGATGGGAATTGTAAGCTAAAACATCCAGAGGGTGCCAGTTTGCTACATCATCACCTGACATGATTCCCAGGTGTGGCTAAAGGAGAAAAAAAAAGATGGCTGCCCTCCCCTTTCCTCATGATCCCCATTGAAATTAAGATATATTAAGGTGTCGTATTGGTCACAGAGACATTATGGGGAATGGGATGGCATCTGCCAGCTAGCTGCCACTGGAAGGTAGACGTAAATCACCCTCCCTGCTCCCAAGTCAATTATAGGTTCTTTTTTAAAAAACTGAACTGTTAGCTTAGTCATAGATGTGATTACAGTGATGCCACTAACTACGTTGAGTGTCTCTGTTGATAAATGAAAGGTGCTGCTCTTTGTGACAAGGCCTCCTTAGGTCTTAAATACAGGTTATATTAATGATGTGATTAATAATCACATTATGCCTTTTTTAAAACACTAAAAAAACACTAAAAAAAAACCTAAGTAGCAGCCAGGGGCAGGGGGTGATTGTCAGCAGCATCGCATTGTGTGGGGAGTTGAGGTATATACCCCAGCTGTGACCTTAGTAAAAAATAAAAATAAACCTCACAGCAATTAGCATTATGAATAAAAACCCTCCCACTGACACCAACAGAAGTCCCTCCCCAATGTTAATTGCTGCGTGGAAGGGGGGAATTTTACTGAGATCATTACTGGGGAGGAAAGGCTTAAATCATCCCTCCTTGCATGACGTGGTGTTGATGACAAACACCTCTGACCCCCACTATGCATTGTATTTAATTTCAATGTTAATCGCATTAATTAGTCCATAGATTTCAGAGTAAACCACAAAATGTATGTGCCTCAGTTTTGCAAGATGTGCTAACAGAATAGTTGGTAGTATTGCACATTAAACACTCAATGAATGCGTTTCTCACATTGATATAGTATTTCTCCATCTTCTTTTTCACCTAGAAAGAAGCTTAACATAAAACTGAAAGGTGTGGGGGGTGCACATGCTCAAGAAACCAGAGTGGCACCTCCAGCAATTGTATTTGTCAATATCTTGGAGAGCAGCTGAAAATGATGTATTTGCAACATATATGGTCCATTGCCTGATTAACTCCTAATGAAAACCACCCAAGCCTTGCACTGAAATCAGTTAGCAATACAATATCTCCCAAAGATTGTGCAATTACTTTTATTTTTTTTCTGAATGGTTGCCAATAACTGCAACTTTCACACAAGATAAAGATCTTTTCTGCTTCATTACTTTTGAGATGGTGCATTAGGATCAAATGTACCGTCCTATTAAATAAAACTCCAGGAACTCTATATATAGCACCATATCAAATGCAGCCTGGAGAGCGGCATTGATCAGATCAGCCCAGATGGTTGTTTACATGTTGAACAGCTAAAATATTCTTGCCGTTAAAAACGATGCACAACATTTCATTTTGCATACTGCACACACTCAAATGCATGAAGATTCACACCAGTTCATTGCAGGTTAGCACCTTGACCAAATGCAAAGAGAAGAAATTACATCTTGTCTAGCCTAGAAGTAGCATCATTTGTTAGAAACATAACCATAAAATGAACCCGAAGGCTGTTGGTGATTGGCACATTTTAATGTACATAAAGCCAAAGTTTTTATACAATATGCATGCAGGGAAGTCCACAGCTGGTGGATATCTTACACATTTTCCATGCACTATTTGCTTACTTCCTGTTCTGCCATGCACTCCCTCTTGCCATCAGAACTTTCCATGCAACCAGGATGCCCAAGACAGTTGACCCACAACTTGGTTGTAATATATAAAACTGCTTATTGAGTTCTAAATTTCCAAGACAAAGCTGCTGGGAATACAGAGGGGGGAAATAATGGTGCTGATCCCTATAATAATTCTTAAGGATGAACCAGTCCACTTATTCCCATTTCACATCAGTTTCACATGCACTCAATCATAGGTTGATTCCAGTTGCAATTTAATAGGTGGAAAGTTGGGGTTAATGCCCAGAATTTGTTGTTCCATAAATCTCTGACAAGTATACCACCACTGGCTAGAGGGGCAGGGTCTACCAGAAAGCTCTACATGACTACCACAGTTATTCTGGGGTAGCAGCATCTTGGGGGTTCCATTGCTTTTCCTGCATTGAGCAACGAATTGAACTAGATGATCTTCAAGGACTCCACCAGGACTAAAATTTTATGGTTCTTCCCATCTGTATTGGTCTACCAGTCGGCCAGCAAAGCTCATTGTTGACCAGGTAATTTATTGATCAACAACAGAGAGAACCATGCCATGAGTGGTTTCAAGAGGTTCATGCCCTCAGGGCATTAAAACTGCCTTTGGAGAAAGTGGAAGATGCGTTCATATGGCACCTCTTCTCCTGACAACTTCAAAAGAATTCAGTGTCGCTGCTGTTCCTTCTGAGCGAATGCACAATCACTTCTGAAGAAACTTCGGAACAACCCCTTGCAAAACTGTTTGTAGGACACAGTGAGGCACCATCTGAATTTCTCAGACGCAGCCCCAGGTTAACAGTATTGTTGAGTGTCACCCAATATGGAACAGCTCAGAAGAAATTGCAAAAACCATGAGAGATACATGCAACCCGACCACAAAAGTCAATAAAAGTGCAGACAAGTTGGGAAATGAAACATAGATAGATACTGATACAGATCAGAACTATTCAAATAGTTTACAACTAAATATATCAAATTTAATAAAGGTCAGTGAGTAATGGCAGCAAGTATCTCTCACGTGTAAGCCCCTGAGCTCTGGGGGGGAAACATTTTAAAACAAATACATTACAGCATGAACAATGGACAGAGAAATATGTATAAATGACAAACATAAATATATAACAAATAGCAATAGCCACTGCCACTCGGTCTACTCTACCTCATAGGGTTGTTGGGGGGTTAAATGAGGTGGGGAGAACCATGTAAGCCACCTTGAGCTCCTTGGAGAAAAAGGTGGGATATAAATGCAAACAACGCAATAAATGAAGCTTCTTCCCCATATGTGCCAAACAATATAACCATACAGCAGTGGAATTACCTGCAGAGAAAATTAAATACTGTTTGTGGTTTGAGGGCTAAAAAATGGTATTATTAAGTTGCACAGTATTTGAGTAGTTCTTTTTAAATACATTTCCCAACTAGTCTTCAGTTTTCTCTGAATCTGTGAAAAACACTCCATCCATCCCGCCCCCCCGCCCTGCAAACTGCACCTACGAATAGGATGCAGGCAGCAAAGACAGCTTCCCAATGTCCTTACAGCCCTTACCACCCTGAAGGCTAATGCAAGTGAACAGCCCAGGCTAATAGCAATCTGGTTCTTGTAAAGTTTTGATATTACTTTCCCCAAGACTTTTTTTTTAAGGAAGAAAGTAGAAAGACAACTGGTGGGGGGGGTATTATGAAGGTTTATATGGTGCAGCAAGAATAGAGAGTTTTTCTTTCTCTTTCGTAAGGCTAGAACCCAGGGCCAAACAATGAAACAGATTAGCAGCAGAGGACAAAAGAAAGTGCTTCTTCCATATAATGTACCATTCTTGTATGGAACTCATTGCCAATAATCATGGCCACTTGCTTAAAGGGCTTTACAGTGGGATGAGACCCACAGTGAGTTGTAGTGATAATAAGGCATTAGCCACGGAACTGCCAGTTTTCCTTCAAAGGCCAATGCTATGGGGAAGGGCTGTTGCCTTCATGCTCTGTTGTGGACTTCCAAGAAACATGTAGCATCCCATTGTTGGAAAACAGATATTGGGCTAGAGATACCAATGGTTCCATCTAGTAGGGCTTCTATTATATTCATGTTTTATTATTATTCTCATGGTTGGATAGGGTCAGAGATTTAGGTTTGAATTCCAGTCCCCAGATCTCAGGGACTTAAATGTGGAAGGCGCATGCTGCCATTACTCACTGACCTTGACCCCAACTCCATGCACTGGCTAGTGCCTACACCTGATTTTGTAACTTCTCCAGCTTCTTATAGGCAGGACTTTGGGGGCAAAGGTCCAGGGCTCAACTCAGCAGAATGAACAGGAGGGCACCCAATGCACAGCAGAGCTAGCTTACCAGTAATATACATTACCTTCTAAACAGGCCCACCACCAAAATTAAACCATTATATCCAGACTCTAAAAATACTCAACTGCACCATTAGCTACCACTTCCTTCTCAGGGCTGCTATTTTACAAAGTGCTATGACTGCACAGGAGCATTTTCTACTTAACTGTCCATTCCCCCAGGTCTGGAAGGCTGTAACTAGAATGAAAGATGTTGTTTCAGCAATGCAGCACCTCAGACTAGGAGCTGATACGGAGGCTCCAACCCCTTTCTGGCTTTCAGCCAGGTTCCAATCCAAACAAGAGTGTCCCTGCACTCCTCCCTGCCTCTGAGTAGCCCGACAGGCAGCTAGCAATACATTTTTGCAGAACCTCTTAAGTTCTTACTTGCCTCACCACCTCCTCTGCTCCTGCGGCCCTGAGGGAGATGGCGTGTGGCATCTGAGGGCCAGCCAGGAACCCAGCAGCTGGTGAGGGGACCTTAACTCAAAATCTGATGGCTTCTCAGAATTACTGGCAACATGGAGATCTGCTGGAGGGTCCTGCTCCCCTGCCTCTCATCTGAGGAGGCTTGAGGAACATAGAGAGCTGCCTTATACTGAGTCAGACCATTGCTCCATCAAGCTCAGTATTGTCTCTACACTGACTGGCAATGGTTCCCCATAGTTTCAGACCAAGGAGCCTTTCCAGCCCTACCTGGAGATGCCAGGGATTGAACACAGAACCTTCTCCATGCAAAACAGATGCTCTGCCACTGAGCTATGGCCTTCCCCCAGCTTTAAGCCTGGCCAAGGCTAAACCCTTATTAGATCCTAAAACATCATTTCTTTTTAACACCATTCGTTGAAGTGTAGTAACAGTCGTATCTCGTTTTGCGGCCGGGATCCATTCCGGAGCCCCGGCCGCTAGCCGAAAAGGACACAGGGCAAAGCGCTGCGTTTGTGCGTGTGCACGGGGCAAAGCGCCGTGTCTGTGAACATGCGCGGAGCGGTTTGTGCTTCTGTGCATGCGTGAAGTGTGATTTAGCGCTTCTGTGCATGTGTGAGCAGCAAACCCGGAAGTAACCCGTTCTGGTACTTCCAGGTTTGCCGCGGACGTTTGCCAGAATGGACGCTAGACAAGGCAGACGTTCGCGGAGGTATTACTGTAACTGTGAGAGAAGCGTCTCAGAAACTAATTTCTGTCCATTTCATATATAATTTCAGGGTCATTCCTCTCACATGCATGCATAATTCAAGTCTGCCCTCTACATAAACCTATAATCTGAATATCTTCCTTTTAGAACTCAGCCGGAGCTACTCACAGTGTTTCAGAAACATATTTGGCAATTTTAACGTATATATTCCTGGAAACGGATGAATCTGCCAATTTTGGTTTCTCTCGCTTTCTCATTTTTCCAGTCCTAAGTTCAGTTCTCCACATCTCTGCATCAGTTTGCTATTTTAAAAAAATAAAGTAAGTCCTCATGAAAATTCATCAACATTTTAATGTGCCATTTGCATAATAGACTCATTTTTTATGCGATTTTGCCTAATGTATACATTATTGCAAGCAATTTCCCCTTTTATAATGTATTTTTGTGCATCATTTTTATGAATATATGCATTTATATGCACACTGTCCCCTAATAAACACAATTTTGAACTCACTGTTTGGTTGAAGAACTGCATCACAAAATTTGTAGAAGTACAACTTTCTAAGGCTGGCTGTGTTCTGGTTGGTGTTTTGTTTCAAGAACTGTGATATTAAAATGGGAACTAAACTCAATTTCATCTCCTTGTGGAAAAAAAATCACCTATTCATCTCTCTCACTCCCAATGGCCTTAATTTGATCTCATCTGATTGGCTATAAAGCATCATGACGTTGCCCTCTTGACTATGTGTTCCCTTATCATCTGGGATTACCCACAGGAATAATTCTGGCAAGAAAGGCAGTTAAGGAAAACATGGCACTGCATTAGCAGCTGCAACTACTGGAACCAGTGGCACCAAACTGGGATTGATAATATTCACGGAATCATAGTGCTTTTAGGGGGGAATTTTACCTCTCCAAAATGGCTTTCATCCCAAATGAAGACTGGAGACTAGTGCTACTTGCTTTTTGTTGTGGTAAACAGTGGATCTCCCAGCCTCTGGGAAGCTTTCTGCAGTGTAGGCTCAAACTAAAAGCCAAAAAGTTCTGGACAGAATTTAATACTAGAACTTGCTCAAACCGTAAAAATGAATCCTGGATGACGGAAAAAAATGTTTAAAGGACAGCAAGTAGGAGTTAATGTACCTCAATAACATTTTTGTAGACTCATTACCTCTTTATTTACCCTTCAAGATATTTGCTTCTGCTTTATAGCACAGTATGTATTGAGGAAAGACATAAACTGGGCAGGGAGATGCCAATGAAATGAGAAAATAGAAAGTTAATGGTGAAACCAGAGTAGGCTAAATGAATTTACTGATTATATGACCATATCCCATCAGTAAGACATGAATTACTATGTTTACAATCTTCAGGTTGTTGCCTGGATCTGCTACCCTTCACTGTTTTCAATTTAAATGGCAGTGATTGTAAAAAGGAGAGAAAATAAACCAAATGTTCCCATTCCACTTATAAATTTTATGTTTATAATCTTGTAGCCATCCATGGAAACTACGCCTGTTATTCAAGGGCCTTCAACTCCCCAAGCAGAGCATAATTATTACTGATACATCTGGATGTTTCCCTTACCTTACTGTAGTCCCTTGAATTCTTTCCAGAATTGAAATATCCATTAATGGAAGGGGAGAATCACTTGGAAGGATAGAAGGAGGAAATGGAAAGGAGGGGTTTCTGTCTATTATCGCTTTGGGAAAGGCAGGTGTGTGCGCACTGCAGCATTTATAGCTTGCTTAGGGCCATAGTAGGCCCCACCTGAGTTATCTTAAAGCACTGGTCATTCTGCTAGAGGAGAGCAAAAGGTTGCCTTGTTGTTTAAAGAGGCATTGCTTTAAAAATTGGACATCCAGGAGCTTCATTAGTAGAAACAATTTGTTCTTTCAACTGCCACATATCTTACAGGCAGCAGATATGTGCAGTTGAAGGGCAATCTATAGATGCACAATGAGAGGAATTCAGTATCACACTATTATGATTGTCTCATTAGTGCAAGCATTTCTGCTTGCCCCTCTCCTCCTCCTGTGTGCTGCTCTGGGCAGTTCTCTTGACCCCACAGAGCTGATTGGGGCCCACAGGGGGAGGAGAAGAGGGAAGCCTTGTTGCACTAGCAGAATCCATTGCCACTGGCTCC